>NC_133020.1:17695075-17998106 GCF_048564905.1 Vicugna pacos
CATGGCAGGATGTCCAGAGGTAGAGCATCTGGAAGACAAAAGATTTTCCTAAGTCTCTTCCCCAGAAATATCAATGGAAAACACATTTTCTTTTATTCTGCTGTTGTCTTTTTTTGGCTTTGCCAGTCTGCCAGCTTCTAATTTCTGTCTTTGTTCCCCTCTATCTCCACTATTGTTTTTTTTCTCTCTAATAATGATCAAGTCCAAAGAAACCTAAGAAGCCCCACTCCCACTACTATTTCCTGAGTCACAGGGACCTCTCCTCCTTCTCCCCCAGGGAAGTGTTGCGGATGGGAACAAGTCTTTCTCACTGTCAGGCCCCACAGAGCACTCACATGGCCAGCGGCCAGTGTAAAGAACCAGGAGAGCTGGAGTTTGGATGAGTCTGGTCTAAAGTCCACCTGAGACTGTCCAAATACTCTGACACCCCCGGGGAGGGCCCTTCTCTCCAGTTGGGCCAGATTTTATGCAAGACATTTAGCATGTCAAAGTATCAGCCTCTAGCCTTAGAGTCAGGTCTCCTCGGCCCCTTTTCAACTCCGCCCCTGGGTGATCTTGGTTAATAGAGCTCTCCACCCCTTCTCCCAAACGTTAGACTTTTGACCTACCTACCTGCCTGACTAGAGGCAGGAAAGGTCCATGCGGACTGAGAGCTCTTGAGGATACAAGAGTTGGAGAGAAGAAAGGAGAGATTGGCATTAAATAAAAAGATTTCAGATCTAGGACTTCTACCCAGTCTGACCCTTCACAGCAGTGGGGTCCGGGGGCCTCTCCAACGCCTGTTCCTAAGGGACTGCAGTTCCAGCCTGGCCGAAGAGCGCCATCTGGCGGCCTGTCCCCCAACCTAGATTTCTCCTTGCCCCAGCCTGAGTTCTCGAAGCCAGAAGACCTGGGCAGAACTGTCACCTCCTCCCCTGCGTCACTCCGAGGACCCCGCCCCTGCCTGGAACGCGCCTCCTCCGGAGGGGACTGGACCTAGCGCCTCCCCCGCAGAACTGCAGCCCTTCCTCCCTCTCGGGTTGAACGCTTCCTGGGTAGAAATCTGCTTAATGCTCCCCCAGGGACCCGCCCCACCTCGTCGCCCAAGGGGAGCCCGCCTTCCTCCATGGGAATCTGTCCCCCGTCCTCTTCCTCCCCTCCCGAAGGATGGACTCCTCTGCTCCTCCCCCACACCCGTAGAGAGCCTCCTGCGGTTTACAGGACCCAAGTCCAGGTCACTGATGAGCCCTCCCCTCCCACCGCCACCGGAGAATCCCGCGGCCCCAGGGCCCCAGGCGCAGCAGCTCGCCCGCCTGCGCCCAACGCCCGCCGGTGGGCGGAGCTCGGAGGGCCCGGCCCCGGGGTGGGCTGTCCCATCGTGACGTCACTTCCGTCCGGGCCTGGCCAGGGTTCGGGCTCCGTGGGCCGAGGAGGGGCACGGAGGTGGCAGCTGTGCTAGGAGGCGGCGCGGAAGGCCGAGGAGCTCACGCCCGGACCAATCCCGCGTCCCGGGCCGCAAGCCCCGATTCTGCCGCGCACCGAGAGGCGAGACCGGCCGGATGGGCTGCTGAGCCCGGATCGGGGACCGGTGAGGCTCGAGCGGAGCGGGCAGTCGGTCCAGGGCGGGAGCGGCCCGCGGGGCTGCAGGGTCCTGGAGCCTGGGATGCGGGGAGGGGAACGGGACAGGCCTGCCTCTCCTGCTTGCCCGGCGGGGAGGCAGGGGCCGGGGAGCCGCCGACGGGCGCGGTGGGGACGATGAGGCCTGCCCGGGGGAGGCCTGGCTGCGGCCGGGTGTAAGGATGGGCGGAGTGGTTGGGGTCATTAATGGGCGGAGGGCCGGTACTTGGGATTCGCATCCGGAACGGTGGTGTCGGGGGAGGGGGGAGTATGCTTCTGGCCAGGGATTTGGGAAGAGGATGGCTCTGAGTGGGGGAGGCAGAAAACAGGCTTGGAAAATTTTTTCCATGATCCTCCTTCAGAGAGAGGTTTGACGAGCTCTTCTCCTGAACACCTGGAGAAGGGTCTCATTGGAGTTTAGGGGGTCAGTTACAGTATTTGGAAGGGGCCTTGCTCTGAAAGTCCCGACTCCGTGCGGGTGTGCAAAAAGCCTGGCCGCCTCCAAACACTGAGCCTCCTCATCTTCACAGTGTGGAGCCCCCTGGAGCTAAAGTCAGGATGTTTCGCTTCATGAGGGACGTGGAGCCTGAGGACCCCATGTTCCTGATGTGAGTAACCCCCTCCCCCTCGTGCTCCAGAGCAGGCATCCGCTGCACTTCTGGTCTCTGAGTAGTTCAGAAAGATATTTTGGCTCCCTTTGCTGACACTGATGGCAACTGGGTGGCTGCTCAGACTTGGAGGGGACATCTGTGCCCCTGGCTCCCTATGGCTGTTTTCTTTCCGGGGAGGTGGGGGGCGGCGGGAGGTGTTGACTGCTGGCCCTCCTGCCATCCACTCTGCACACTGTCTGCACAGGGACCCCTTTGCCATTCACCGTCAGCACATGAACCAGATGTTGTCGGGTGGCTTTGGATACAGCCCCTTCCTCAGCATCACAGATGGCAACATGCCAGGGACCAGGCCTGCCAGCCGCAGGATGCAGGTAATGGTGCTGCAATACACCTGAGACCCAAAGAAAGGTTGGAGGGCGGTTAGTAAAGTGCTTGATTTTTCTTGCACAATGGCCACTTTAGCAAGTGGAATGCCTTCCAGGAGTGAGAGAAGGGGTCTGGAAAACAAGCTTTGTGATCCCCTTTTGAGAGGAGGATGGAAAAGCAGCAGAGGCCACAGGCTTGGTGTGGGATAGTAATGAGACAGGATGTGGTTTCTAATTTCTGTTCCTTACGTGTTTCTGTAGACCGGGGCTGTCTCCCCCTTTGGGATGCTGGGAATGGTGAGTTTTCATCTCCTTGTGACCTTCTATCTCAGGCATGCTCTGTACCCTTAGGTATTATTTCCAAATGTGTCTCTCTGGGGTAGCCTTATGGATAACCCTAGACTCCTCATACAGTCTTCACAGAGGTCTGGGCCTGCCGTGTGCTAGGAGTCCTGTAAGTTCGAGATGCTAATTCACACTGGCTCCTGTACTTCTAGGAGCCTTGCCCATTAGGAAAGTGTAATTGCCTGGCAGAGTATGTAACTTTGGCTTGCTTCCTAAAGGTGGGAGGAAATAGGGCAGCCAGGAGAAGGAAAATGGGATGAGAGCAGCCCTGGAGACCTGGGGAGGAGGGCGGCGGCACACAGGCACACAGGAAAAGATGCGAAGAGAGGCATGTTGTGCTTGGGTCTCGTTCAGGAGGAATGAGGAAGAGCAGCTGTTGGTGTGAAGGGAGGGGAGAGGGGATGTGAGGCCCCGTAGCCGGTGGGAACCAGAACGCAGTAACCTGTGAACATAACCCTGACTCTGTGTTCCATCTCTCTGCTCCAGTCGGGTGGCTTCATGGACATGTTTGGGATGATGAACGACATGATTGGGAACATGGTGAGACTCTGGCCCCATCCCCTTACCCAGCCTGGTTCCCGGTGATGGCCGGCTACACCTTGAATCCCAGGAGGCGGGAGTGGGAAGAGTGTGTCAGCTGGATAAAGCGACTGGGGCCGGAGGGCACGGGGGTGCTGAGTGAATGTGCAATTAAGGCTCCATCTCTTCAGGTCCTTCTGGTTTATTGCTGGACTCAGGGGAGTTTGCGGGGAATGAGGAGTCCTGGTGGTTTCTCAGTTCTCACATTTTGTGAGACAGATACAGGGAGGAACCGGCAGTTGAAGCGGGGGATGGGTTGGGGGGGGTCTCTTGTCTGGAGGGGAACTCCTCCCCGTTCAGCCTGCTGTTCCCTCCCCTCCTCAGGAGCACATGACGGCTGGAGGCAATTGCCAGACCTTTTCCTCTTCCACTGTCATCTCCTACTCCAATACGGGTGACGGTGCCCCCAAGGTCTACCAAGAGACATCAGAGATGCGCTCGGCCCCGGGCGGGGTGAGTTGGAGGCTCCTCCTGTCCCAGAGGAGGCAGGACTGAGTGGCACCCACAGAAAACCTGGCTGCTTTTTTCAGGATTGGGTCGTGGGCGGTGTGTCGGGGCTGGCATAGCCAGGCTCTGGAAGGAGCCGCTGAGTGTGTTCTGCCTCACCCCAGATCCGGGAGACCCGGAGGACCGTGCGGGACTCAGACAGTGGACTAGAGCAGATGTCCATTGGGCATCACATCCGAGACCGGGCTCACATCCTCCAGCGCTCCCGAAACCACCGCACAGGAGACCAGGAGGAGCGGCAGGACTATATCAACCTGGATGAGAGTGAGCCTTCCTTCCCACTCATCACCCTTCCCGCGTCCTTGCCCGTAGCCCTTAGTCCCAGTCCCTTGAGCTGAGAGACAGCAGCTTTCTCTACCAGCAGGTATATTTCTTGGGCAAGGTGGTGGGTGCACCCTGTGTCCTGACCTTACTTGGAGCCTTTCTGTCAGCTTCAGGCTGAGTCAGGTGCTGGCGGCATCCTCAGCGAGGGAGGGCGGACTTTGTTACCTAAGTCAAATATCGATAGTAATCTGCCCGTCCCCATCTGGACCGGTCTTTTTCTTTCTCCTCTGTGTTTATTTTTTCCAAATCAGCAAACATTTATTACTTACTGCATGCATGGGATTGTGCTCCGTAACTAACTAATTATCCCCGTTCTGAGTTCCTGCTAGTGGCTTCCAGAACCATGTTGAATCCAAAACTGCCAAATAAATCGCTGTCACTGCATCCAACACCCTCCACACACAGACTTTCAGCCCTCGCCCTGGTTTTGGGGCTTAGAGCTTGCGGCTCGCTCTTGTGTCCGCCTCCGGCAGCCAGGCGGTTCAGATGACCGGTCTGCTCTCTGTCCTCTGCAGGTGAGGCCGCAGCATTTGACGATGAGTGGCGGCGGGAGACTTCTCGGTTCCGGCAGCAGCGCCCTCTGGAATTTCGAAGGCATGAGGCTTCAGCGGGTGGAGGACGAAGGGCTGAGGGACCTCCCCGCCTGGCGATACAGGGACCTGAGGACTCCCCCTCCCGACAGTCCCGCCGCTACGACTGGTGAGGGCCCTGAGCCCTCAGCCTCTCTTGTAAGTACCGAGGGTGGGGACGAAAGTGTTTGTGGGGGTGGGGAGTGCACTCTGCACATCCCTTTGCTGAGGCAGCAGTCCAAGTGCCTAGCAAATGCTGCCTTTGATAACAGAAGGCTTTTTGGGCAGTGGGGGGAGATAATTAGGTTTATTTATTTATTTTAATAGAGGTACTGGGGATTGAACCCAGGACCTCCTGCATGCTAAGCAGGCACTCTACCACTGAGCTATACCCTCCCCGGAGAAGTTTTAATTGGTAAGGAAAGAGAGAAGAGTGCTCTCACGGCAAGGGGAATTAGACCCAACTCCTGGTTTTATATTTTGCCTCCTTTTTGACTTATGCTCATCACTTTTCCCCCTCCAGGTACAGGCTGAGAGGCTGAGAAATCATCCCTGGAATTACTTTTCCTCTTCAACTCCCACTCCCAATTTAATATTAAATTAACAGGCAAGCTGGCCCCCACCTCTCCCTGGGGGTCTCAGAGGGAGCCTTTCACTGCCCCTTTACCTAGTTTTTCCTTCTTTAATCTCCTTACCATGATGACTTCACTTCTCCTGTATCCTCTCACTTGATTTTTCACTTTGCTGCTCCATCTCCGTCTCTGCACCTCCTCTCCTTCCCTGTTTTACCCCTGCCATGCATTGAAGGGGCTTTAGGGGCGAGCCCTGGGTTAGGGGCCTCCCCCGTCCCTCAGCTACCCTGGGTCCACCCACCTCCTCCTCCGATTCCCCGCTGCAGGGACTGTAGCCCTGGCCTAGGGCTGTGTGTGGAGGGAGAGGACTGGTTCTCAACCTTTTCTCCCTTCCCACCCGCTACATATCACAAGTCTTCCCTGCACCCTCCTCTCCCTTTATTTTTTGATTTGTGCAACTTGTAACAAGGTGTTTATGGAATAAAGGAGAATGGAAAAAAGACTGAGTAGGATTCTGGCTTTACTTCTGATCTTTTCCCTGTTCAGTTTCAACCCTCCTGTCTCCTCCTAGTCACTTTCTTACCTTTCCTCTGTCTCCATGTGTGCCCTTCGTAACTCCAGTTCAAGCCCAGCACCTCAGTGGTAAGGACAGTGGGGCTGTCAGAGCTCTGGCGGGTGAGGAGCAGCAGCGGGCGGGGCTGGGCTGGGCTGGGGGGCGAGAACGGCTGTCCTGCTGGCTCTGTCCCTGGCTTTGGCTGTACCTTCATTTGTCAGGGGGATGCAGGGCATCCCACACCGGTGCCTGAGGAGTCTCCGCCCCTTGTCCCTTGAGCATAGTTTCTTCCCTGGACTGTGGGTGGGAAAACTTGGGGTACAGAGTAGGAAGGAGCCCAGATAACCACGTGCAGTCCTTCGGCGTTGGGAGAGGCTCGGGTCAGCAGCATTCTTCAAACCCTCCACCCCCAGCTGTTGAGAATTTGAGCCAAGAGAAGGAGACCAGAGAAGAAAACCAGCCTGGAACCCGAGCAGCCCTGGAAAGGGCATGAGGCACTCAAATTTCTTGATAGTCACTCCTGCCCGACCTGGCTCGGCAAACGGTGCTCTGATCCTCCTGGCAACTCACTGGTGACGGCAGGTGTCTGTGAGAGTCTGAGGGCAGTTTCTACTTTATAAACATCTTCAGTCCTTGTCAGTTGGCAAATCAAAGGCAAAAATAAACCACTCCTTCCAGGTTCTCTCAGGGTTGGGGGTTTTCCTGGTGTCACCGATGAACAATAGATTCAAGAGGGTTTGTCCAGTCACTGAACAACCAGGGAGACAAGGGTGAGCTTGACAACCAGGCACGGGCTTCTAGGCCAGGGTGGGTATTAAATCTCATGAAACTCTGTTGAAGGTGCACCACAAGGGTCAAGGGAATCAACCCAGCAGCTAAAAAAATCCAAGAATCCCAGAAGTTGAGGCAGAGATAGGTCATCTCCAGTTGGGTTGCTGAATTGTGGACGATGATGTTCAAAGCGTCCATAGCCCTCCAATTCCAGCGTGATCTGTGCTGTCAAGATGACACACAGTTCCTCTGGGAGGGGGAGGAGCAGTCTCTGGAGGAGGCGGCAGGTGAGAGCTCACTGGGGTTGTAGAAGGAGCCCCAAGGCTCCTCCGCTCAGCTCTGCCACCAAGCCAGCCACGTGTTCTTGGGCAGGCCATTTACTTCCCTGGCCCTCAGCTGTGGAGGTCCCTTCCAACTACAAAATCTTAGGCCACAATTCATGCCCAACCTCTCAACCTGGATTCCAGGCCCAGTGCCCACACTCAGGGGTAGAGTTCCAAGTGGGGGCTGGAGCAGGGCAAGGGTTGCCGTGATTTCAGTCTAGGTGAGTCATCTAGGGTTTCACAAGCTTTCCCATTTGGGTCCTGGCTTTCAGACACATGAACCAGTTAGTTTCCACCCTTGCTTCCTGCTCTTGGGGAGGACCACTCTGCAACCCAGCACTTATCTGTAGGGCCCATGATGGTTGTTTTTGGCAAGGATGTGTGGTGGGAAGTTAGGTGTTAGCCAAGGTGAGTGAGATGCACAAGAGCCAGCCCCCTGGCACTTTCCTGACCTGTCATCCATGTGGGGTGAGGGCCAGGGAGCAGAGCCAGGAAAGGACTCAGGGAGGAGGCTGACATTTCATTTCCAGCTCTCCAGTCAGCCCAGCCTTGTGCACAACAGCCACCCCCTCAGCCCTCTGACAGATGTCCAGAGGACATGGTCAGACTCACTTACATTATTTCCCCCAGCCCCAAAAATGATAGGTTGGAAGAGGCTGATAACTTGTTAGGAGACTAGGAATTAGAGGAGTGAAATTATGACTACAAACTGGTATAAGCAAGCCCCACCGGGCCCCCCTGCTCACCTCTGACCCTGGGGAAGACTAAATTTCTCAATGTCAGTCTCCTGCTTTGTAAAATGGGCCTTTTCGTAGGCGCTGGTGGCAGTGGGGACATGGATTCATACCTCAGAGTTAGGAGATCAGGTGAGTTAGTACAGAGGAAGCATTTGACACAGTGCCTGGGATAAAGGTGCCTGACTTTGCCCCAGTACCCTGTCCCTGTCCTGTGCCTTCAGTGCTCTCCGGTGGTCTTCATGCCCACTTCTACTCTCAGTACTCCTAAGATGCTTCCAGACAAGCTGGAAATCATCTTACTGGACTTGTATCAGCTTCCAGCCCTCCATTCTCCCAGCTACCAACTATTCTCTTTCAAACCTTTTTATGCCTCAGCTTCACAGACGGGAAAATAGAAACAGAAATGTCTGGGGCCACTCTGACCCAGCCCATCTTGCAGTCTGGATTACAAAGGGCCTCAAGTCCTAGTAACACCCGTTACCCAGTGCCCGCTTCCTCTGCCCAATGCCTACATCGAATAAACAGGTCACCTAGAGAACAGGCTGACCCATGAGAAGTACCCAGCAGTCTGGTCTCCCAGCTCCCTGTCTTCTAAGTCCATCCAGTGCCCCATACCTGTCCTGCCTCGATGCGCTCAATCCTGGGAAGGGGTCATTCCAGGGGCTGAGGGGGCAGCAAGGGTCAAGGATTCCTTCTCTCAGGCCACTCCGGGGGTCCCAGGGTGAGTAAAAGGTAGGCTGTACCTCTCTCCCTCTTAGACATCTGTGTGGTCTTCCACTAGGAGAGGTGGGAGCCAGGTGAGGTGGCACTAGAAGGGAGAGATGAAGACAGGGAGTTTGGCCCAGGAGGCACTGGGAGGTAAGAAATAACCAAGAAGGGACATGAGCAGAAACTGTGCGTAGCTGCTCCCTCAAAGGAGCCTCCCAACCAGCTCCATCCCGGGGAGAGCCTGCGGGGCACGCCGGGCTGGCGTGGCTTGAGGGAAGGGTACCTGAGGGGCCTGGGGTGCAGAGGCTGGCAGAGCTGTGACAGAAGGTGGGCCTGAAGCGCCCCCGTGCAGAGAGGGCTGGCGGCTCTGAGCCTTCCTAGCCTCCGTGGCTGGCCTTCAACGGTACCTCTGGGGGACAAGGAGCAGGCAGTTCTTCTGCTTCCGGGCTCAGCCCCTTCCCAGCTCTGGACTGTCCCTGAGATGAGTGGGTTTTGGTTCAGGGTTCCTTGTGCTTTTTCTGCCCTTTATGATTCTTATTCCCTGAAGATTCATCTTTAAGATACAAGCAGGGGCTGCCCTGGTTCCTCCCAGCATCCATCCCATCCTCTTCAGTTCTGTCACCTGTCACCTGGACAGCTGGTAGGTTCTGACAATTATCTCCCAGATGCCAGTGTTCTCCAGCCCAGAGGCCAAGCAAGTGTCTGAAGGTCTGAGGCTAGGACATTCAGACCCCTGAGCCGGAGGATGGGAGAGAAGCTGGCATGAGAAAGGGCCCCAGAGGTGGGACTGAGTCTCTAAAAGGACTAAGCTGTATACCAGAAACTAACAACAACCTTGTCAATCAGCTCTACTTCAATTTAAAAAATAAATAAATGAATAATAAAAAAATTAAATTAGCCTTCTGAAATGTCAAAAAAAAAGTAAAAAGATAAAAGAGGGAGCAGAAATACACCAGGAAAGGTCAAGGTGACACTGAGGTGGGAAACAGCTTGATGAAAGGAAAAAAGCTGGATTCTTAGAAAATCACTGGTGAACTTAGACAGCTGTCCTAGATTCGGGGCAGGAGGGATCCCCAGTTCACAGGGAATGTGGTTTGGAAGGACAGAAGCTGATTCCCAATTACACAGAGACCTTAATTCAAGCAAACCCAGAATATGATAACAAATAAAAATCTTCGAGCTGAAAGAGACCTTAGAGATCACCCCTCTCTGGCCGTTCCCAAAAGTGACAGCAGATCAGAATCACCACCCCAGACCCACTAAAGCAGAATCCCAAGGTTGGAGAGGATTCCGATGCAGCTTAGCAATGGTTACAAATACCATTCAAATCCCCCCTCCTATTTTACTGCTCAAGTACCGAGTGAGTTGCAGACCATCATACAACTACCCAGCAGCTGGGACTCAAAATCCAGATTGACACAAGTGATACTAACATGCTGTGCGGCAAGATTCACCATGCGGGTCCTTTAGATGGAAAGCTCCTTGATGATTGAAAATTTTTTTACATTTATATTAAAAGTTGCAAGTAATGGCATGGTGTTTAAAATGATGGATGCCAGGAGTCTGGCATGTTTTTTCAATATTGTATTTTTAACATATGATGAAGTTGCTGTGTTTGTTCTATGAGTTTTAATGTGCATACAGATTTGTGTAAACACCACCACAGTCACGATCAAAACAGTTCCATCACCCCCAAACCTCCTCTTCCTGCTCCTCTGAAGCCACCCCCCACCTCCAGTCCTAACCCTCAGCAGCCACTGATTTGTTCTCCCTTGCTATAGTTGTGCTGTTTCTAGGATGTCATGTAATTAAATCCCACACAGGCAGACCTCATTTTATTGCACTTCACAGACACTGTTTTTTTGTTGTTTTTTTTTTGACGAACGGAACACTTAGCGGAAACCCTGCATCAACCAAGTCCATTGGTGCCATTTTTACTACTGCATTTGCTCACTTCATGTCTCTGTGTCACATTTTGGTAATTCTGGCAATATTTCAAACTTTCTCTTGATTATTGTATTTGTGATGGTGATCTGTGATCAGTGACCTCTGATGTGACTGTTGCAAAAAGATTATGACTTGCTGAAGGCTCAGATGATGGTAATCATTTTTTAGCAATGAAGCATGTTAAAATTACGATATGTACTTTGTTTTAGACATAATGCTAGTGCACACAGAATAGACTACTGTATAGTAGAAGTATAACTTTCATTTGCACCGGGAAAGCAAAAATTCATGTTCACTTGCTCTGGAACCAAACTGGCAGTAAAGGTATTGACAGCCTGTGGTATGTAACCCTTTGAGACTGGCTCCTACACTCAGCACACTGCCTTCTAGATGTACTCCTGTTGTTGTGTGTATTAATAGTTCACTCCTTTCTATTGCTGAGTAATATTCTACTGTGTGTTTATACTTTATCAATTCGTCTGTCAAAGAACATTCCAGTTTCCAGTTTTGGGCAACTATGGACAGAACTGCTATATACATTCAGGTACACGTGTGAGAACATGTTTTAATTTCTTTAGGAGTGAAATGGCATGAGATTGCTAGGTCATATGGTAAATGCGTATTTAGCTTTGTGAGAAAATGCCAAACTGTTTCCCAGTGTGGCTGTACCATTTGGCATTCCTACCAGGAACGTGACAGAGAGAGAGTTCCAGCTGCTCTGTATCCTTGCCAGCACTTGGTATTGTCAGTTTTTATTTTATTTCACCCGTTCTGTTAGGTGTGTGGGTATTCCTTTATTCATTCTAACAGACACATCTCTGTGGTTTTAACTGGTGTTCCCCTAATGATTAGTGATGTTGAACATCCTTTCATGTGTTTGTCATCATTATAGCCTCTTTGATGAAACGTCTTTCAGCCATTTTTCAAAATTGGGTTGTTTATTTCCTTATTGTTGAGTTTTAAGATTTCTTTATACATTCTGCTTAGAAGTCTTGTAGACAGGGGTCTGCAATGATTTTCTCACACTGTGGCCTTTCTCCTCTTGATGTCTTTTTCAAAGGAAAAGTTCTGAACTTTGATGAAGTCTAACTTATCACTTTTTCCTTCTATGAATCATCTTTTTGGCGTCATATGTAACAACACTTCGCCTAACTCCTGGTAACTAAGATTTTCTTCTGTTATCTTCTCAGTTTTATAGTTGTACATTTATATGTGTCTCTTTCTTCTTGGTTGAGTTTTGGTAGCTTGTAGCTTTCAGAGTTGGTCCATTTCATCTAAGTTGTTTAATTTGTGTGTAGAATTGCTTGTAGTATTTTCTTACAACCTTCTAATGTCTGTGGCGTGTGCAGTGGTATCTCCTTTTAGTCCTGATACTGGGTTATTTGTGCCTTTTCTTTCTTGCTTGCTCTCTTTTTTCTTTTTGGTCAGTATAGCTAGAGGTTTATCAAATTTATTGATCATTTCAAACAACTTTTGGTTTCATTGATTTTTTTTCTGTTTTCATTACTTCCTGCTCTTGTTTTCCTCCTGCTTGCTTGCTGTTTATTTTTGTTCTTCTTTATGTACCTTCTCAAGGTAGAAGCATAGATTGTTGACTTCAGATCTTCTTTATTACTGCATGTGCTTGACGATTTTTTCTCTGATCACTGCTTTAGCTGCATCTCATATATTTTGATATTTTGTATTTTCCTTTTTGTTAAGGTCACAACATTTTCTAATTTCTCTTGGGACCACCTCTTTGACCTATGGATTTACCAACGTGTTGTTTGGTTTCCAAGTGTTTGGCAATTTCCCTGTTATCTTTGTTATTAATTTCTAGGTTTAATTCCATTATGGTCAGAAAATATACCCTGTATGATCATAACTCTTTTAAATTTGTTGAGGTTTGGTTTATGACCCAGAGTATAGTCTATCTTGGTAAATGTTCCATGTGCACTTGAAAAAAAATGTGTATTCTGCCATGTTGAGGAGTGTTCTGTAAATTTCAGTGAGATCCTATTGGCTGATGGCATCACTCAGTTCTACATCCTTCTACATATTCTCTGATTTTGTTTACTTGATCTTTGATTACTAGGAGGGCAGTTTTGACATTTTCAACTATAATGCGGCTTTGTGTGTTTTTACCTTGATATCTGTCAGTTTTTGCTTCATGTAATTTGAAGCTCTGTAGTTAGATGCAGAGATATTTAGAATGACATCTTCTTGGAAAACTGAAGTTTTTATCATTGTTCAACAGTCTTCTTTATCCCTGGTAGTCTTCCTTGCTCTGAAGTTAATCTGTCCGATATTCCTATAGCCACTTCAGCTTTCTTCTGATTGGCATTTGCATGGTCTATCTTTTCCCATCCTTTTACTTTTAACCCACCTATATTACACTTGAAAATGGATTTTCTGAAGACAGCATATAGTTGTATTGGCTTTTTTAATTCATTTTGATAATTTCTATCTTTTAATTGTTGCACTTAGGTTGTTTATGTTTAATATAATTATTATGTTTGGATTTATTTCTATCATCTTATTGTTTGCTTGGCCCTCTACTTATAATTCGACTACGTCCATGTTCCAGCCTTCTTTTGGTTTATTTGAATACTACTTAGTATTCCACTTTGTCCAGTGATTTTTTTCCAATTTTTAAGTGGTTGCTCTAGGACAGGATCGGCAAGCTTTTTCTGTAAAGGGCCAGACGGTAAATATGTTGGGTTTTGCAGGCCACACATGTCTGTTGCAAGTCAGTTCTGATGCCATACTGCACAAGTAGTCAGAGGAAATGTAAATGAAGTGTAACTATGTTCCAATAAAATTTGATTTACAAAACCAAGCAGTGGGCTGGATTTGGCCTGTGGACTAATGTGTATTAATCTTTGTTTCAGGGATTACAAAATACGTATGTTCACAGTTCACTGAGAACTTTTATCTCACCACTTCCTTTTAAATGTAGAAACTTGACCGTCACCCACATCCCTTTACTTTGACGCCTGTTTTGCAGTTGTCACACATATTACACCTACGAGACTGAAAACCCCACTGGACAGCTTCATAATTTTCCCTTGCAACTGGAATAAACATTTTAAAGAATTTAAAAGGAAAACAATCTATATTCCATTTATGTTGCTCTTCCTTCATTCTTGATGCCCCAAGTCTCCCGTTATCATTTCTCTTCTCTCAAGAATCTCCTTTAGCATTTCTTTTACAGTAGATCTGCTGGTAACAAATTCTCATACTTTTCCTCCACCTGAGAATGTCTTTACTCCACATTAGTTCCTGGCGGTACTTCCCTCGGATGCCGAACTCTGAGGTGCCAGTGATCTTGAAGAAACGCTGACTGCAGACACTGTCTCCACTCTTCTTGTGCGTAGACGCGCCTCAGCCAACTGCTGTTCTGGCTCCAGAGACTTTGGTTTAACCTTCCAAGTGTCGTCTGTGTCACGTGCATGAGATGTGAATTCTCACAAAGGCAAGTTTTCTTCCTCCACTTCTTCCCAGAGTGGTCCAGCCCTAAGATCTCTTAAGACTGCTGTACAGAAGGGACCAGTGTGTGAGAATGTGCAAGTGGCGATAAGGTTTTTGGTTGGTTGGGAGAATTTCCCTAGTGCCCTAGGCTTGGTTATACACCGAATCCCTAAATCCTGAACCGCACAGCATGGTCAAAAACAGCCCACAAATAATCTCCTCCCCCACCTCCATGCCTTGGTGGTCAAGAGCCCTTTCTTTGTAAATCAAGGACAAATTGCATTTGCATGTCCTTAGGGCTGTGAAGGGCCCCTCCTCCCTGCTTGCATGTTGGGCCAGGCAGTCCCAGCCCAGCCCGCAACAGACTTTAGAGCCACCCACTGAGAGCTGGAACTAGAGGAGCCAGGGGAGTTACGGAGTCATTATCTGGGACCAGCTTACAGGAAAATGAGACACTGAAGTTCACGAGGAAATCTGGGGGAATGGGCAGGTTTGGGGGAGGGTAGGGACAGGGTCAAAGCATCAGGAATTAGCGATTTCTACACACTAGATGGTGTGGAAGGAAGAAGGGGTTTATTTCAGAGGCAGAGACTGAGAATCAAGATGCAATAGGCTCAACAAGCTTGTCTAGGCCAAAGGTAAAATGAGAGGCCAAGAGTGTCAGCTCCTGAGACAGGGCTCACTGGACTGGTCTCATTAAGTATCCACTGCTCCTCAAGACAACAGGCCCAATTTAACCAAAAACTCAGGGTCCACTCCCACTTTCCAGTTCTATGACTGACACTTTTAAGACCAACGAAGAATGGTCAACCCTCCACCTCCACTAGAGGTCAGCACAAGCTCTGGAGAGCAGCTCAGTCAACACTGGGACCCTCAGGAGGCAATCCCTTCCCCTGCAAGTGGGGGGCCAACTGCCCCTTACACTAGACCTTCCACTTCTAGGATGCGCACAGCAGTGCACTGGGCCAAGGAGACCAACCCTCCCAGCATGCTGTTTGTAATGCTCTGCCTTGGACAGAGGACAGGAGCCCGACTGCTGCCTCTTTGAGAGTCCTATGTGGTTTTGATGCAAAAATTGCAGTTTACAATCAACTATTCCCCCTATAATTCTATAAGGTGGAAGGAAACAGGCTGAGAGCAGGGACACTGACCATCATTTGCAGCTCCAGTGCCTACCATGGGTCGGTGCTTGGTAAGTATCCATTGCTTCTGAATGAATGCCGAGATACTCAGCAGTGTGTCCAGAGTCATACAGCCCAGGGCCAAGGGCTCCTGGCTCCTAGGCCGGGAATCAGCACGCTGCATCCAGTTCTCTCCTTTTCCCAGCACTTTGCTTTAGAGTGGACTGGGAATGAGCCTTCTTCCCATCCACGAATACCAAGGACAGAAGATACCCAGTTCAGGGCATGCTTGTAGATAGACTTCTCATAGATTTATTTCTGCGTCATATCATATATAGCTATATGTATATATATTCTTTTTATACAATCTCTATCCCCTTCCCTTCCCAAACTCACAAAAGTATAAATCCTTGCAAGGTTGCCATCAGGCTTTCAAACAGCCAGAGTCAAGAAAGAACCATCTCACAACAGCTCAAGAAACAGCTGCCCTTAGGCTCTGGGGTCACTGAAGCAGCAGCGCTCCCGGACCCAAGGGGAAGAGAGAGGAGAGGAAGCAACTGCTGGGTGACGGGATTCTAGGATGAAAGTGTCCAGTGGCTCCCAGAATGGCAGGCTGGCTCCGGCACTCTCAGGATGGGAATAAAGGTGGGAGCCCTCTGGTTCTTCAGATGCTGCCCAGACAGGCTAGGGGCAGGGAGCAGGAGCTGGGGGTTAGACGTGCAGGGTGGGGCAGTGGGAGAAGGAACATGTGTAGGTGATGCTGGCAATGGAGCAGACCCACCTACTAATGCCATATAATAAACAGAGACAGATGCTGGCTCCTAAAGAAATAGGCAGGGAGGAGGAGGGGATGATGGGACACATAAGAAAGTCACATTAAAAAGTACCAACAAAAACATGACTTATACTCGCCTCCTCCCTAGGTGTGATCTATGTTTGCGGGTGGGGGAGAGAAGAAGGCAGGTGAAGGGTCATGAACCTAGATTATCAGCTGGCCAGGGGCACAGGAAGGCTCTCTGAGGACTCCTAAGGGGCAGGTGGGCAGCTGGGACCCCACATCCCCGGGGAAGAAACGACAGTCCCTTCAGTTCGACTTGGACCAAATCTTGGCGCTCCCTCGGAGCCTGGCAAGGGGTGGAGAGAGAGAGAGAGGCTCAGGGACTCCCTTAAGCCCTGCAAGCTCCCCTCTTCCGAACCCCCACATAAATGACCGAAGGGATGAGGGCAGCCAGGCCTCTGGAGTGAAAGCAAGGCACCCCAGAAGCGAGCAGTCCCTGCCGCACTTGCTCACCCCTTGCCCTTGGAGGCTTTCTTGCTGGGCTGGCGCTGGTTGGTGCCAGGAGCCGGCTCCCTCAGCTCAGTCAGGTGCTGCTCAGGGTCCTGAGATGTGGCTGCGGCAGCGGCTGCTGTTGTAACTTTGATGGTTTTTTTAAGGTTGGCGACCTACCAGGATAAAAACAGTGGGGAAAACAAGGAGGGTTCCAGAAACTGACAGGCCCTGCTCCCGGGTCTGTTGGTGACAGCCAGTGTTCAAACCCCTCTGCCCAGGGCAGCCAGCCTAGGCTGGAGGAGCTTTGGGCCGTCTTCCTCCCCCGCCTCCTCACCTCACTCTCAATCTGCTGCTTCAGGCCCAGCTGCTGCTCCTTGTGCTGGTTGGCACGGCTCACCTGCTCTTCAATGCCTGACAGCACCACCTCACAGCCCACACACCTGCGGAAATCGGCGGGGAGGCGTGTCAGCAGAGGGCTGCGATCACAGACTCAGAAAGACTCCTAGATCCTGGCATCCAGAGCCCTGAGTCAGAAGCCTCGCCAGGGCACCTGGAAACCGCCTGCAACAACCTTCCCAGGAGCCAGAAGGACACTCAAGACGGGATAAGGGAGGAGAAAGGAGGTGCCTGGAGAGGCAAAAAAGAAGGTGTATTCAGGAACTAACGTCAGACAGGAACACAGAGAGAAAACAGAAGTGGGAGAAGCCACGGCCTTTGGACAGTGCTGGTCAGACCAGTGTGTTAAATCCAGCTGAGACAGGTGAGGATCCCACCTCCCAGTGAGGATCCTCTCAGGAGCCCCCCCATCTCTCCCCCATTGCTATATGGAGAACGTGCCTCCCGCCTCCTGTTCCCCAGGCCCACCTCCACTCCTTGCTTCCCTCAGAAGCCTCTGGAGGAACGAACTCATTCCCCTGCATCCTTTTGGGTTCCATCTCTGCCGCCCAGCCCAGCACCCCCTCCAGAGAACCCCTCCTGTCTTGGGGTGAGCAGAGAAGGGACAGCGCCGGAACACAGGTCTCACCACTCCTGCAGGGTTCGGGCGATGGCACTGAGGTCCTGGCGTTGGATGTCCCGTCCGATGCTGTAGTCAACCTCCAGCCGCTGGTTGCGCTGGTCCAGGGAGCCTCGAAGCACGTCAGCGTACACGGCCTCGATGACAAGGTCTTCCAGCTGCCGCACGTTCCGCAGGGCCAGGGCCTCCAGCAGCACTGCATATGGGATACACTGGGGCCCGGAGGTCAGGCTGGGGTTTGTGAGGTTCAGCAGCAGAGGAGGGCTTCCAAGATTCTCCTTCCCTCCTTTCCCCCTGCCCACCCTCCACTCCTACTCCTAAATCATCTCTAAAAGTCTGGTTCTAGGGCAAAATAAATAAAAGCATTTCCACTTGAGAAATAACATCATGAAAAGGACAATCTTAAATCAAAGACTTATGCTCCCCTACCCTGCTTACCCTCCCCACCACAGGGGAAGAAAGTGACATCTGCCCGGGTGTCAATCCTCTGGCCACAGCTCAGGGACACACATGGACTTGGTCAAGATCAGCTTGACACAACAGAAGGATGGGTGTGGGCTTTCCCTGGAGTTACTCTGTTTACCATTTAGATTCCGTCTGCTTCCAAAGAGGCATCTCACGGTAGAGAGCCTGATTTACGTAAAATCGTGAGAAAGACAGGAGAGTCAGGTAACAGGTGGGTGATGCTGACAGGTGGAGGGGGATAGTTATTAAAAAACGGAAGCCAACGGGACATACAAAGATACTTCAGGGTTATGTATTTACACTTCACCAGAAGAGAGAGCACTGTTCCAGCTCTGCTGTCTGCACGGGACTTTACAGGGGGTGGGGGTGCGGGATGCGGAACAGCACAGTGAGCGACACCCTAGTTGCTATTCTGACCCAAAACACAAAAGAAGTTTTACTTAGAACCGAAGTTATTGAAAAACAGAAACTAAACAGAAAACTAAGAGAATACTATTCAGTCTAAAAGGCCACAGGTAACAGAGTTCAGACACAGACCTTGCAGGGACATCAGAGGAGGTAGGAAGAAGGAACACTGTGGTCAGAGGCTTTCTGAGGGCCACTCCCTTTATCTGGGCCCTTGAGAAGGGACACACAAAAGGATGCTCCTCGGCTCAGGACTAGGGGGCTGTCACTCACCTTGACTTTGGCAGCCAGGGTGACAACTGATAGGTGTCGAAGCTTATTCTTCTGAGCCTCTGTGAGTGGGGGAAGGTTCCGGGCTTCAGCTAGGAAAAAAGACAAAGTGTAGGAAATCCTGGTTTTGTATTGTGGGAAGCTCTAGCCTCCGTCTCTTGCCTTTTTTTTTTTTTTTTTCAAGTTTTCCATGCCAGTTCAGGTCTTAACCCTGACCCTGTGTACTTCAGGGATCTACATAGAATTTCTTCTAAGTCCCTCCAGAAACTGCCCTTCTCCCACCTCCAACAGTCCAGAGCTCCAGCCCCTCCGGTTACCTAAGTAGTCAGCATATGTCCCGTAAGCAAACACCGTCAGCAGCCGAAACGTGGAAGCGAAGTCACTCTCAGCCAGCTGCAAGAACATGATGAAGAGGTGACAGGAAGGGCATCTCTCTCCACCCTCCCACCCTCCTCATTTGAATTCCACTTTCTGGCCCTATCCTCCCGCTCCAACATCAGCTTTCCCAGCTCATCAAAAGCAGCTCTCTGCCTCTCTGATCACCCTCCCCATGGGAAGGCCTCATTTTCACGTCCAGGGCTTTGTTTACATGATCCCCTCAATCCACAGTCCCCTTGTCCTCTTGTCCTCCATTCACCTCCAACTCCTACCCTAAACGCAGAGCTGAAAACCTTCAGAGTGTTATCTAACTAACACACACACACACACACACACACACACACCAGACACTGAAAATTGTGTTGTGTGGCCCTTAAGAGTATTTCTGAATTTCAGTATCTTTAGGGAGTCAACTGTCCCATTGTACACCCCAATGCACCAAAGGCTCCCGCCTCAGCCTCACTCCCCTGACAGCTACACGGTCTGGAAAGGCTCTGGGATTTGTGGATTCTGCTTCAGACTGGCCTCATCTGGGAGCTTTCATCACCCAGGCCAACCCATCCAGACCTCTTCTCCTACCACTGATCACCCCTTCTGGCATTTAGTCAATCAAAGGCCACCTAAAGTTGTTGCCTAAGAATATCTTTCTTTTCAACAAGATTACAGACCCAGTCTCTGGTACCACACTTAGGTCTAGCAGAGCTGTGCATGTAGTTGGCTCTGCTGATAAATACTTGCTAAATAAATGATTTATACATGGATATCCATTCATCTTTCTCTCTGCAACCAGAATGTAAGTATCAGAGGGTAGCACTGAGTCTTGTACTTTTCTGGTATTCCCAGACGACTAGCAGAGTGCTAAACTGACACCCCAAACGTACTTCTTTTTCTTCACCTTGATTCTCTTTAGTTCCACTGCAGAGGAAAGCAGAGAAAGATGGCAGTCTCCGAAAAGCTAAATCCATTGACTCAATCACCAGCCCACCCAGCACTGTCACAGCATCTCAGAACTCGAGCTGGTGTCATACATCTTGGCAACCCACTCACTTTGAACTTTAAACTCTTAACTCTGCCATTTCTGTGTGAACAGTTCTCTCTGCTGTGTTCCTAGCATCTTGTCGCGTGTCTTTGGGGAAGTTACCTTCTACCTTATCTAACTTAGTGAATTACCATAAGGTGCAAAGAGGGAGAGAACAGGGCAAGCCAATTTCACATTCATCCTTCCATTTGTACCAGACTTTACATTTTCCCATAATCTCACCTGATATCTACAATAACAGTGACAGGTAGTATCAGGTCCATTTTTTTAAAAAGAAAATTAAGGCTTTAAAACAAAAGTGACCTAATCAAGGTGATACAATTATCAAGAGGCATTACACTGATGGAAACAGGCTGGAATCAAGTCTCCTATTCTGAATCGCAAGGTCGTTTGCTTAAAAGTGAAAAATACTGGGGTTTGTAGGTCATTCATCCCCAGAAGGAAAACAAGAGGTTTAGAGATTTACCTGCCTGCTTATCTCTGCAAGCTACCAGTTAATTATCACTGTATTCTTGTTCAACTGAATGCTTACGGGGTTGCAAAATGAGTCCTGCCCAATCACTCTCAAATTCAAACTTCAGCCCCACGCTTCCCTGCGGGCTATACAAGCCAGGAACCCACCTCTCTAACATTAGGCATATCCAGCAGTTCCCCAAACACGTAGACACCGGGGGCCTCCAGCACCTGGTGGATGAGCGTGGCCAGTGCTGCCCCCTTGGCCGACTTGGCCAGGAGCAGGAATTGCTCCTGGTTCTGCCCTGTCACCTTCACCTCGGCACTCATGGCTGCACTGAGCTGCGGGGACCTGGGCTCCGGAAGTCTGGAGCTGCAAGGAAAGAGGTTGTGAAGCTGGAAGTTCCTGAACTGGGAAGGGTGGAAAGCACAGGGCTAGAGGCTGGATTGCAGAGGCACTGGGCCACTTTCGCAACGAGGATTCAGAGATGGAGCAGTCTAACACTGGATCTAGGACTCCTAAAATTGGCCACTTCGATAGAAGCCTGGCTGAGACAGGGCTGCCACGCCCACCCTCCCCCATCCCTGGCCCTAACCCCAAGCCCCAGCACGTGCACCCCATTAAACCGCAAGGCACGGGTCGCAGTGGAGGAAGGGATGGCACATAGTGGTTCACCCCAACGACGACGATCCCTCAAAACTCCACGGTACCCCGCATGTGCCCCGAACCATGTGACCTCACCCTCAAGGTCCTTCACGTGGCTCCGCCCCCTCCCTTAAAGAAGCCGCCCTGGGACCGTGGGCTTCTGCCGGCTGCCCCGTCGTATTCTGGGTCAGACTCTGCGGGCCGCTACCTGGAAGCTTCGCCTTCCAGCACACCGGGCGGGGCCACTGCTCCGTCACCTCCGGCAGCTGTTCCCAGCCTTTCCTGCCACCTCCCTGCAGAGTCGCTCTGGCCCCTAAACTCTATGGCTGGCTTCCGGCTGTACTTCCGCTCTTCCGAGGGGGTTTCGAGCGCGACGTGCCCCGCCCCCTCCTCGGACTGCTGAAGCTCCTGTGAGCGACGTAGACATCCCGCTTTCTCATTGGCTGCTGAGGAAAGACTGACGGGCGCCTTTTTTTCTGCCTTATTTCAATAAAACTTTATTGCTGGACGAGTGCTAGTAGCAACTTGCAGAGGGAAGCCTTGGTCTCAGGCAGGCCCTCGCTGGTTCCGTGTCAGCGCTAAGCGGCCTGAGTTGTGGACTTCGGGCTGTACCGTGTGCCTGAGGGGAGAGGAGAGCTGCAGTAGAGAGAGGGAGAAGGGAAAAAGCGGGTGGTGAGGAGGAGAGAGGAAGGAGACAATAATAGAAGTTCAGCTGTAGAGGTCAGCTGGGTAGTGCAACCCCTGAGTTTTCAGAAGGAGGAAGAGGCAAGAATGGAAAAGGTAAAGGAAATAACAGCTAACATGTTTTGAGTGCTTACTATTGATCAGGCATCTTAAAAAAATTTTTTTATCCCATTGAATCCTCGTGCCTATAGAGCGTCCACATTGTGATTCCTGGACACCATCTGTCATGATTATAACATATGCTTGAACAGTGATGCTTTCCTGTACATTGCCTTTTAATTCCTGGGGAAGGAAAAAAATCTTAGGTGGAGGGAAGGCACATGTTATTATTCTCATTTTACAGATGAGGAAATTGAGGCTCATCAAAATTCAGAGTTCTGCCTGGAACCCAGGTCTTTTAAAATCCGGAGCCTTCTTTCCAATTCACCATGATACTTGAAGGAAAAAATAATAAACAACTAACATTTCTATAGTATTTTATAGTTCTCACCGGACTTGCAGAAGGTCAAGTGAGAGTAAAGTTAATGACATTTTGGAAGCCTTTGTGTTAAGCACTGAGGTAAGAGCTTTACTTACTTCATTTGATGCTTATAACAATCTATTATTGTTTCCATTTTCCAAATGGAAAAACCGAGGCCCAGGGAAGTTAAGTAATTTATAAGTAATGGAGAGAGGGGAAAAGAACATAAATTAAGAGAAAAGTCATAGAACTAACTTGTCGACTTCTGGAGCTGAAGGGACTTTAAACTCAAAGCTTATGGTCCACATGGCTTGGTTTATGATAGAAAATGAGAAGCAGAAACAGAGAAAGGAAGGAGAAGAGGAAAAAGAATGAGGAGGAAGAGGCAGAGGAGGATAAAGAAAAAGAAGAAATAAATGAAAGATGACATATGAAAGTGAGAAGAAGGGAGCAAAGGCTAATAAAATATTCCAAAGGTTGAAGGAGCCAAAGAATTTATGAGTCCAACCTTATCCATTTAAAGAGGGAAGGATAGATAAACTACAATTTTCTACTGTACAAAACAGGGAACTACATTCAATATCTTGTAGTAACCTGTAATGAAAAGGAATATATGTATGTACATGTATGACTGAAACATTATGCTGTACATAAGAAATTGATGCAACATTGTAAACTGACTATACATCATTAAAAAAAAGTCAAAGACCTAAAAAAAAATAAATAAAGAGGGAAGGAAAAAGAAAACTATGAGGAAAGAACAAGAAAAGGGTGAATATATGTTCTATTATGTGCCAGGTCTTTACTTGCTCAACTTTTTTAAGACTTTTTTTTTTTGAGAAGTTTTGGGTTTACAATAAAATTGAGAGGAAGGTTCAGAGATTTCCCATATACCCCCTGCTCCCACACTTGCATAACCTCCATCGTCAACATCACTCATCAGAATGGTACATTTTTTTTTTTTACCAAGGATGAACCTATATTGACGCATAATCACCCAAAGTCCCTAATTTACCTTCAGGGTTCACTCTTTATGACATACATTCAGTGGATTTGGAAAACTGTATAATGACAGATATCCATCACTGTAATATACAGAGTATTTTCATTGAACTAAAAATGTTTATTGCCCTAAAAATTCTCTTGCGTTATGCCTATTTATCTCTTCCCACACCCCACCCCTGGCAACTGCTGATATTTTTAGTCTCCATAGTTTTGTCTTTTCCAGAGTGAGATTGAGTAGGATTCATACAGTATGTAGACTTCTCAGACTGGTCTTCTTTCACTTTAAGTTTCCTCCATGTCTTTTCATGGCTCGATAGCTCATTTCATTTTAGTGCCAAATAGTATTCCATTGTCTGGATGTACTACAGTTTATTTATCCATTCACCTACTAAAAGACATCCTGGTAGCTTCCAAGTCAGCGCAATTATGCATAAAGCTGTTATAAACATCCTTATTCAGGGTTTTGTGTGGACATAAGTATTCTATTCCCTTGGGTAAATACCAAGGAGCACAATTGCTGGATCATATGGTAAGAGTATGTTTAGTTTTGTAAGAAACTGCCAAACTGTCTTCCAACTTGGCTGTACCATTTTGCATTCCCACCAGGAATAGACCAGAATTCCTGTTGCTCCATGTCCTCACCAGCATTTGGTGTTGTCAGTGCTTCAGATGTTGCCAATCTAATAGGTATGTAGTGGTATCCACTGTCATTTTAATTTGCATTTCCCTGATGATATATGTCTTTTTTTTTCTTTGTTTTTTTTGGGTGGTGGTGAGGTAATTAGGTTTTTGTGTTTTGGGGGGGGAGCTTTCTTCTTTCTTTTTGTTTTTAACTTTTTTATTTTTTAGTTTTTTTGACTTTTTAAAGTAAATTTTATGTTTTTTCAGCTTTCATAAGATACAATTGAGATACAGCACTGTATAAGCTGAAGGTGTACAGCATAATGACTTGACACATATATATATTGTGAGATGATTGCAATTAGTTAACACCCATCACCTTATATAATTACAAAAAAATTTTCTTTCCTTGTGATGAAAACTTTTAGGATCTACTCTCTTAGCAACTTTCAAATATGCCAACACAGTGTATTTTTTTTTGTTTTACTATAGTCATCATGCTGTACATGACTTCCCCAGGACTTCCAGTTGTTTATGTCATTTTTTAGTGGAGGTACTGGGGATTGAAGCCAGGACCTCACGCAGGCTAAGCACCCACTCTACCACTGAGCTATTCCCTCACCACTTCTGATGATATATGATGTGGAGCTTACCATCTGTGTATCTTTTTTGATGAAGTCTCTGCTAAGGTCTTTGGCCCATTTCTTGACTGGGTTGTATGTTTTCTTATTTCTTGAGTTTTAAGAGTTCTTTGTGTATTTTGGATAATAATCCTTTATCAGATGTACCTTTTGCAAATATTTTGTTCATCTGTGGCTTGTCTTATGATTCTCTTGATATGGTCTGTCTCAAAGTGGAAGCTTTAAATTTTAATTAAGTCTAGCTTATCATTATTTCATTCATATATCATGTCTTTGGTGGTGTATCTAAAAAGTCATACTCATGGTCATCTAGGTTTTCTCTTATGTTATCTTCTGGGAGTTTAATAGTTTTGAATTTTACATGTAGGTATGTGATCCATTTGAGTTAATATTTGTGAAGGGTGTAAAGTCTGTGTCTAGATCTAGATTTTTTTTTTTTGCATGTGGACGTCCAGTTGTTCCAGCATCATTTGTTGAAGAGACTATCTTTGTTCTGTTGTATTGCCTTTTCTCCTTTGTCAAAGATTAGTTGACTATATGGGGGTCTGTTTCTGGGCTCTCTGTTCTGTTCCATTGATCTATTTTTTTTGTCAATGTATATTGTCTTATTACTATAGCTTTATATAGTAATATAGTATTTATAGTAAGATTTGAAATCAGGTCATGTCAGTCCTCCAACTTTGTTCTTCTCTTTCAATATTGTATTGACTGTTCTGGGTCTTTTGCCTCACCATATAACCTTTAGACTCAGTTTGTTGATACCCATAAGAGAACTTGCTGCAGTTGTGATTGAGATGGTATTGAATCTGTAGGTCAAATTGGGAAGAACTGATCTCGACAATATTGAGTCTTCCTATCCATGAATGTGAATTATTTCTCCATTTAATTAGTTCTTCTTTGATTTGTTCATCAGAGTTTTGTAGTTTTCTTCATAGATCTTATATATTCTTTGTTAGATTCATACTTAAGTATTTCACATTTAGGGATAGCTAAATGACATTGTGTTTTTAATTTCAAATTCCTCTTGTTAATTGTTGGTATACAGGAAAGCAGTTGACTTTTGTGTAGTAACCTTTGTATCCTGCAACTTTGCTCTAATTGCTTATTAGTTGCAGGAGGTTTTATGTTCTTGTTCATTCCTTCAGATTTTCCACATAAATGACCACGTCATCTGTCAGAAAGATAGTTGTATGTCTTCTTTCTCAGTCTGTATACCTTTTATTTCCTGTTCTTGATTTATTGCACTAGCAAAGATTTCCAGTATGATGTTGAAAAGGAGTGGTGAGAGCAGATATCCTTGCCTTCTACTTGGTCTTGGAAAGCTTTGAGTTTCTCACTGTAAAGTGTGCTATTAGCTCTAGGGGTTTTGTTTTTGGTTTTTTTTGGTCTGTGTATGTTGTTGTTATTCAACTTTTTATTTAATCTTTACAACAACCCTTTGAGGTGCATATTTAAAATATATATATATATATTTTTTTTAGGGGAAAGGTAATTTGGTTTATTTACTTATTTATTATTATTATTTTTTTATTTGATGGAGGTACTGGGGATTGAACCCAGGACCTTGTGCATGCTAGGCATATGCTCTACCACTGAGCTATGCCCTCCCTGCTATGGTGCATATTAATATTTCAATTAACATATGAGGACACTGAGGATCACAGAAGTTAAATAAGTTGAAGGTCACCAGTATAAGTGGCGGAACTGAGATCCAAATACAAGTTTGTCTGACTCCAATATTATGCTAGGAAAGAGAAGACAAAGCAGAAATGAAAGAGAGAAGAGAAGGAGAAAGGTATTCTGAGATCTCCTCCTAATTCAGTGTTACACTAGCTGCGACCTTTGCAAATTGTGCCATCTTGTGGTGTCCCCTTTTCTGTATCTGCAGAGTGAGAGATAAAGGCCAGTTCTAATTCTGATGTTTTACATTCCGTTTTGTGAGACAAAGAAGTGTAAGAGGAGAAAATGAGGGAACAATTAATAAATAGAAAAGGAGAATTTGGAGAAAGAAAGGAGAGGGGGTGGACTAAAGAGTGAGATTAGAAAGGGCAGAGAGAGAAGAGGAGGAGGGTTAGATGTAAGAAAGAAGAGCACGGACTAGAAATGAGGCAAGAAGAGGGGAAAGTGGGAAGAAAAGTACAGATCTCCAAGGGAAGGATGGGAGCTAATTAAATTTAAGCAAAGCCTAGGACTTAACATTTATTCATTCATTTGTTACTAAGTGACAGTTATGTGCAAGGCCATGTGCCAGGCGCTGTTTTTAATGCTGAGGATAGAAAACAAGATGTACTGAAATAAAGCTTGAGAGACTGACTGACGTCTAAGGAGTCAGTCACATAATAAAATATTCATCATTGATTGAAAAGAATATATTTAGCACCTCTTATGCCAGGCATTGTTCTAACTGCTAGGGATACAGACAGAATACGTGCCCTCTTGGTATTTACATTCTTGTGGTGAGACTCAGGCAATAAATACATACGTCCACACATAAGTGGTCAGGAGGTAATAAACTTATAAAGCAAAACAAAACAAGGAGGGGGGATGGGGAATGCAGAAGACATTTCCTATTTTATATATGGTCGTAAGGAAAGGCCTCTCTGATAAGGTGACAATGGAGAAGAGAGTTTAAAAAAAGAAAAAGGAGCAAGGCAGGAGAGGATGGTGGTGGCTCAGACGAAGGTGGTAGCAGTGGAGGCGAGAAGTAGTTGGATTCTGAAGTTAATTTAAAGCTAGGGTGAACAGAATTTGCAAATGGATTAGTTGTGAGCTGTAAAAGGAAAAGAAGGAGTTGAAAATTACATCCTGCAGGCAAGTTGCACCAAACTTTCAAAATGCAGGTCGTTTTAATCTTATATAAACTTCTCCAGAAAATAGGAAAAGAAAGGACGCTCCCCAGCACCTTCTATGGGGCCAGGATTACTCTGATAACCAAACCGGAAAAGGGCAATACTAGAAAGGAAAATGGCAAGCCAACCTCACTTATTAACAGAGATACAAAAATCTTCAATAAAACACTAGCAAACTGAATCCAGCAATGTGCAAAAGAGATAATACACCGAGACTAACTTGAATTTATGTCAGGAATTTAAGGGTAGCTTTATATTACAAAATACACTTGTTTTACTCATCATATTAATAGATTAAAGGAAAATCACAATCATCTCAATAAATATAGAAAAAGCATGTGATAAAATCAACATTCATTTTTGGCTAAAAAATCTTTTAGAAAAGTAAAAGGGAAATTGTAAATCTGATAAAGAAATGCCTGGTGTCAAGAATTCTATTCAGTGTCATAACGGGGATCCTAGCCAGAGCACTAAGATAAGAAAGAAAAACAAAAAAGTAAAAGGATTAGATAAAAAAAGAAACAAAGCAGTTACCATTTACAGAAAATGTGAAAATGTGACTGCATATGTAGAAAATTCAAAAGAATCTACAAATAAATTATTATAATAATAATATAATAATTAATAAGGTTGCTTGATTAAGAAAATATAAAATCCACTATATATATATGAACAACAAACAATTAGATGATGAATAATTTTTAAATTACCACTTGCAGAGACAAGGGAACCTTCCTACACTGTTGGTGGGAATGTAAATTGGTGCAGCCACTATGGAAAATAATATGAAGATTCCTTTAAAAGCCAAAAGTAGACTCACCATATGATCCAGCAATCCCACTCCTGGGCATATATCCAGAAAAAACTCTAATTCAAAAAGATACATGCACCCCAATGTTCATAGCAGTACTGTTTACAATAGCCAAGACATGAAAGCAACCTAAATGTCCATTGACAGATGAATGAATAAAGATGTGGTATATATACAGTGGAATATTACTCAGACATAAAAAAGAATGAAATAATGCCATTTGTAGCAACATGGATGGACCTAGAGATTATCATACTAAATGAAGTAAGTTAAACAGAGAAAGACAAATAGCATATGATATCATTTATATGTGGAATCTAAAAAAAATGACACAAATGAATTTATTTACAAAACAGAAACAGACTTACAGACATAAACAAACTTAGGGTTACCAAAGGGGAAAGGGAGGGGGAGGGATAAATTAGGAGTCTGGAATTAGTAGATACAAACTACCACATATAAAATAGATAAAACAGCAAGGTCCTACTATATAGCACAGAGAACTATATTCAATAGCTTGTAATAATCTATAATAAAGAAGAATATGAAAAAGAATATATATACATACAACTGAATCACTATGCTGTACACCAGAAACTAACACATCATTGTAAATCTACTTCAATAAAAAAAATTACCACTTGCAATACTATGAAAAGTATCAAATATCAAGGTATAAATATAACAAAATATGTATAAGACCCATATGTTGCAAATTTTAATTTATTATGAGACACTGAAGACCTAAAATAAATGGAGAGATATTTCACATTCATAGATTAGAATTTATAATATGAAGAAGTCAGTTCTCCCTAAAGTGATTTATAGATTCAGTACAATCCTAATCAAAATCCAAACAGGCTTTTTTGGTAAGTATATGAAACTGACAAAACTGATTTCTAAAATGCATGGAAATGCAAAAGGTCAAGAATAACCTCTTGAAAACAAACAAGGTGGAAAGACTTGCTTTACCAGATACCAGGACACAATTACAAAGCCATGATAATTAAGGTAGCGTAGTATTGGCACAAGATATAGACAGATAAATTGACCACTAGAACATAATACAGAGCTCAGAAACAAATTCACATGTATGGACACTTGGTTTATGATAGTGTTTGCACATTTGAGCAGGAGGGAAAGGACACACATTTCAATGTTGCTGTGACATCTATATGGTATAGATATCTATATGAAAATATAAAATTGAACCCCTATTTTAAGCCATATATTAAAAATCATTCACTACTATGCTACAGCCTAAATGTAAGGGGCAAATTAAAAAAGGCTTTTGAGGGATGGAGGGTATAGTTCAGTGGTGGAGCATGTGCTTAGCATGCACGAGGTCCTGGGTTCAATCCCCAGTCCCTCCATTAAAATAAATAAATAAATAAACCTAATTACCTCCCCCGTTTTTTTTTTTTTTAAAAAAGGTTTTTGGAAGATAGTAGGAATTTAGTCATGAATTCAAGGTAGGGAAGTCTTTCTTAAGGATCAAATATACTGACCATAAAGGGAAGGATTGGTTCATTTGACTACATTAAAATCAAGAACATCTGTTAATCAAAAGACAAGCCACAGAATAGAAGGAAGCATTTGTAATATATATCACTGACAAAGGATGTGTCTGGGATGTATAAAGAACTACAAATGAGTAAGAAAAAAATGCTAACAATACAAATTATAAACATGAACTAAAGATTAGAACTCACACTACACAAAAGGAAATCCACAAGGTCATGAATACAAAAAAGTATTAAAGAAATGCAATAATGAAATACCACTGTATCCACCAAAATAGCTAAAACTAAAGTCTGAAAATATCAAGAGTTGACAACAATATGGAGCGAGAGATGTTCTCACACAAAATTAATGAGAGTACAATGAGGTTAAACCACTGCGGGAAAGTTTAGCATTAATAAAGATGCCCTATGCCCTGATTCCACTGCAACATACAGAACAAATACATATAGAATTATTACATATGTATCATCAAAAGCAGACAAAAGAAGCTATATTGTTAAGGCATCTACACACATACAGAGAAACTATTAATAGCATGGAAGTGATTGCCATAAAAGTCAAAATACTACTTAACCTATGGTGAGGGCGGAATTGTGTGACGGAGTAAGGACACAGAGCTCCTTTCTGAGTACCGGCAAAATTCTTTTATTTGGCCTGGACGGTGGTTGCATGAGTATTCCCTCTATAAGTATTCTTTTATGAGTAGTCAGTATACTTTGTGTTCTTATTGCATATCTTGATATGTTATATTTCACAATAAAAATTGGCTTTGAAAAACATTTAATTCAATAACCATACATGACAGATTCTTAGCAAACTAGGAATAGAGGGGGTCTTCCTTAACTTGATAAAACTTATTTAAATAAAAAAACTACAGTAAATACCATTCTTACTGGGAAGACATTGTAAGTGTTTATTTTAAGTCCAGGAACAAAAGAAAGAAGCCAACTATTACTGCTTGTGTTCAACATTGTACCAAAGGACCCGGCCAGCGCAAGCAGAGGGAATTAAAGGCATAGTATTGGAAAGGAAAAAGCAAATAGGCATCATTTGCAGATGACATGATTGTCTTCATAGAAAATTCCAAAAATCTCTCGAAAAATAAGTATACACAAGAGAGAGTTTATTAGGGTGGTTGTGGGGGGCGGGTATAGCTGAGTGGTATAGCATGTGGTTAGCATACACGAAGTCCTGGGTTCAATCTCCGGTACTTCCAATTTAAAAACAGACAAACAAACAAAACAAGCAGAAAGCCTTGGTTATTAAAAAAAGGTGGTTGGCTCTAAAATCAACATGGAAAATCAATTGCATTTCTATCTGCAAAAAAAAGAACTATTTGAAATGTAATCTTTAAAAATACCATTTACCATAAAAGAAAAGCAATAAAGTACCAGGAATAAATAAAATGGAAGACATGCATTAGCTGTATGCAGAAAATTACACAAGTTCATTGAAAGACATTAACGACCTAAATAAATTGAGAGATATCCCCAATCTTTGATAGGAAGTTTCTCTATCAAAAAATACTAGTTTGTCTCCAATTGGACTTTGTGTTCAATGCAATTCCAACCAAAGTCCTGCACAATTTGACAAGCTGATTCTCAGAGCAATAGCCAAGAAGTGACAAGGTGCTCCTGAAGAAGAGTGTATTGGCACAGTGGTGTTTGCTCTGGGAGATACCTAGATTTATTTTAAAGCTATAGGATCTAAGAAAGTGTGTTATTGGTGCAGGTTTTAAAAGCTGACCAGCAGAACAGAAAATAGAGTGTCCAGAAACAGACCCATGTATGTATGGAACTTTGATCTCTAACAGAGGTAGCAAAGCAGATCAGGCAGAAAGGAGGGACTATTTAATAAATGAGGCTGTGGTAACTGATTTTCCATATTAAAAAATGAAAAATATGTACCATAAACAAGACTTTCTTAAAAATGGAACACCTAACTATACAACCAAATCAACTGAGGTGTGAGCCAAATGTGGTCACAGGAATGGAGAAGTTGTTACATTGGTTATTTCCAAATGATGAGATTTGGAGAGTATTTTCGCCCCTTAATCTGTATTACTTGAATTTTTAAAATAAACATTATATATCACCAGAAAAAAAGAAAAGAAAAGAAAGAAAAAGAACCCCTTATAACACACAAAACACAAAAATCAACTTCAGGTAGACAGAACTTAAGTATAAAGGGCAAAAGTTTAAAAAAAAAATTTTTAATGGAGGTATTGGGAATTGAACCCAGGACCTTGTGCATGCAAAGCATGTGCTCTACACTGAGTTATAGCCACCCAGTAAAATCTTTTGAAGAATATGTAAGAAAATATTTTTCAGACCAGGAGGGTAGAGAGTGATTTTTTTTATATAAGATACAAACAACATAATCATAAAATGAAGGATTGATAAATATGCCTTTATTAAAATTACGAATCTCTGATAATCAAAGTATGTCATGAAAAAAAGTGAAAGGAGAGGTCACAAATATCTTCATGAAGAAGAAGATATTTGCAGCACATAAAACTGACAAAAGATTAGTATCCAGAATATATAACGATTTCCTACAACAATCAGAAAAATACAAACAACTCAAATAATCAGGCATTTCCCAGAAGATATAACTCAAAAGGCTAATACTTATATAAAAAGATACTCAACTACATTAGAAGTTAGAGAAATGTCAAATAAAACCACCATGAGATATTATAATACACCTACTGGATTGGCAAAAATTAAGAAGTCTAAGAATATAAGTGTTAGAGAGAACATAGATCAAGGGGAACTCCAACATTGATGATAGGACTTTAAATTGAAAAACACTTTGGCATTCTTTCTCAAAGATGATTGTTCTCATATCTCACAACTTAGCAATCTCACTGCTAGATATGTAGTCTAGAGGAATTCTTGCTCTTATACAGGAGACACAATCATGTTCATAGCAACAATGTTTATAATAGCAAAAAAAAGGAAATAATTCATAAAGAAGAATAGGTAAACTATTGTATGTTTGGTGTATCACACTGTGGTACATTACATTCTAGTGAAAATGTATGAACTCCAGCAACATGCAACCATATGGACAAATCTTGTAAACATTCATACTGAGTGAAAAAAATAAACATGTACCAAAAGACTACATATAATGTGATATCATTTTATAGAGCCTGAAAATGAGCAAGACTAAGCAACATATTGTTTAAGTTGATATCCATTTGTGAGAAAATGATATTTAAGAAGCAACGGAAGTCAGCAGAAGGAAAGAAATAATAAAGATTAAGGAGAAAATAAATAAAATCAGAAAAAAATCAATCAAACCAAGAGTTGGTTTTTTGAAAGAGTAAACAAAATTGACAAACCTCTGGCCTGGCTCACCAAGAAGAAAAGAGAGAGGACACAAATAAACAAAATAAGAAATGAAAATGGAGAAATTACAACTAACACCACAGAAAAACAAAAAAACTATAAGAATACTATGAACAACTATATGGCAATAAATTGGACAACCTAGAAGAAATGGACAAGTTTCTAGAAACATACAATCCATCAAAACTGAATCAAGAAGAAATAGATCATTTGAACAGCCAATCACTAGAAGTGAAATAGAATCAGCAATAAAAAAACCTCCCTACAAACAGAAGTCCAGGACCAGATGGCTTCATTGGGGAATTCTATCAAACATACAAAGAAGAGCTCATACCAGTCCTTCTCAAACTCTTACAAAAGATTGAAGAGGAGGGAATACTCCCAAACTAATTCTATGAAACCGCCATCACCCTGATACCAAAGCCAGACAAAGACATTACCAAAAAAGAAAACTGTAAGTCAATATCGTTGATTAACACAGATGCAAAAATCCTCAACAAAATATTAGCAAACAGAATCCAACAACATGTAAACAAGATTATACATCATGATCAAGTTGGGTTCATCCCAGGGACACAAGGATGGCTCAACATATGGAAATCAATCAGTGTGATACATACACCACACCACATCAACAAGAGAAAGGGCAAAAATCATATGATCATCTCAATAGATGCAGAAAAAGTATTTGATAAAATTCAACACCCATTTATGATAAAAACTCTATGCCAACGAAAGTGGGCATAGAGGGAACATATCTCAACATAATAAAAGCAATTTATGACAAACCTACAGCCAGCATAATACTCAATGATGAAAGTTGAAAGCCTTCCCACTAAAATCCAAAACAAGATGAGGATGCCCACTCTCACAACTTCTATTCAATATAGTATTGGAAGTCCTAGCCACAGCAATTAAACAAGAAAAATAAATAAAAGGGATCCAAACTGGAAGAGAAGTAAAACTGTCACTATATGCCGATGATGTGATATTGTATATAGAAAACCCTAAATTCTCCACAGAAAAACCACTAGAGCTGATAAAAGAATTCGGCGAGGTAGCAGGACACAAAATTAACATACAGAAGTCAGTTGCATTTCTTTACACTAACAGTGAAATACCAGAAAAGGAAAGTAAAGGAAAAAATCCCTTTTAAAACTGCATCCAAAAAAATAATATACTCAGCAATAAATCTGACCAAGGAAGTGAAAGACTTTTATGCAGAGAACTACAAAACATTGACTAGGGAAATTAAAGATGACTTAAAGAAATGGAAAGATATCCCATGTTCTTGGATTGAAAGAATCAATATTGTTAAAATGGCCATACTATCCAAAGCAATCTACAGATTTAATGCACTCCCTATCAAATTACCCAGGACATATCTCACAGAACTAGAACAAATCATAATAAAATTTATATGGAACCACAAAAGACCTAGAATTGCCAAAAAATTACTGAAGAAAAAGAAAGAGGCTGGAGGAATAACTCTCCCAGACTTCAGACAATACTATAGAGCTACAGTAATCAAAACAGCATGGTTTTGGTACAAAAACAGACATATGGACCAATGGATCAGAATAGAGAGCCTAGAAATGAACCCACAAACTTTTGGTCAACTAATCTTCAAAAAAGGAGGCAAGAATATACAATGGAATAAAGACAGTCTCTTCAGTAAATGGTGTTGGGAAAACTGGACAGCAGCAGGTAAATCAATGAAGCTAAAAACTCCCTTACACCATACACAAAAATAAACTCAAAATGGATCAAAGACTTAAACATAAGACAAGATACAATAAACCTCCTAGAAGAAAATGTAGGCAAAACATTACCTGACATACATCTTAGCAATGCTCTCCTAGGGCAGTCTACCCAGGCAATAGAAATAAAAGCAAGAATAAACAAATGGGACTTAATTAAACTTACAAGGTTCTGCACAGCGAAGGCAACCATAAGTAAAACAAAATGACAGCCTATGGAATGGGAGAAAATTTTTGCAAATGAAACCGACAAAGGCTTGATCTCCAGAATATATAAGCAGCTCATACGACTTACAAGAAAAAAAAAAAAACAACCCAATCAAATCACCCAAGACATTTTTTCATAGAACTAGATTAAATAATCCTAAAATTTATTCAGAATCACAAAAGATCCAGAATTGCCAAAGCAATACTGAAGGAAAAGAATGAAGCTGGAGAAATAACCCTCCCAGACTTCAGACAATACTACAGAGCTACAGTTATCAAAACAGCATGGTATTGGTATAAAAACAGACATATGGATCAATGGAACAGAATAGAGAGCCCAGAAATAAACCCATAGACTTTTGGTCAATTAATCTTTGACAAAGGAGACAAGAATATGCAGTGGAGTAAAGATAGCCTCTTCAACAAATGGTGTTCGGATAACTGTACAGCTGCATGTAAATCAGTGAAGTTAGAATATTCCCTCATACCATACACAAAAATAAATTCAAAATGGCTTAAAAACTTAAACATAAGACAAAACACTATAAACCTCTTAGAAGAAAACATAGGCAAAGCATTATCTGACATATATCTTAGCAATGTTCTCCTAGGGCAGTCTACCCAGGCAATAGAAATAAAAGCAAAAATAAGCAAATGGGACCTAATTAAACTCATAAGCTTTTTCACAGCAAAGGAAACCATAAGCAAAACAAAATAACCTACAGAATGGGACAAAATATTTGTAAAAGATGAGACTAACAAGGGCTTAATTTCCAGAATATATAAACAGCATATACAACTTAATAATAAAAAAACAAACAAGTCAATCCAAAAATGGGCCAAAGACCTAAACAAGCAACTCTCCAATGGAGACATACAAATGGCCAATAAGCACATGAAATAATGCTCAATATAGCTAATTATCAGAGAAATGCAAATCAAAACTGCATGAGGTACCATCTCACACCAGTCAGAATGGCCATCATGAAAAAGTTCACAAATGATAAATGCTGGAGAAGGTGTGGAGAAAAGAGAACCCTCCTACACGTTGGTGGGAATGTAGTGTGGTGTAGCCATTATGGAAAACAGTATGGAGATTCCTTAAAAAACTAAAAGTAGAGCTACCATATGATCCAGCAATCCCACTCCTGAGCATATATCCAGAGGGAACTCTAATTCGAAAAAATACATGCACCTCAATGTTCATAGCAGCACTATTTACAATAGCTGAAACATGGAAACAACCTAAATGTCCATTGACAGATGACTGGAGAAAAAAGCTGTGGTATATTTATATAATAGAATACTACTCAACCATTAAAAATAGTAAAATAATGCCATCTGCAGCAACATAAATGGACCTGGACATTGCCGTTCTAAATGAAGTAAGCCGGAAGGAGAAAGAAGAATACCATATGATGTCACTTATATGTGGAATCTAAACAAAAGACAAATGAACTTATTTACAAAACAGAAACAGACTCACAGACATAGAAAACAAACTTACGGTTATGGAGGGAGAAGGGGGTGGAAAGGAATAAATTGGGAGTCTGAGATTTGCAGGTACTAACTACTATATGCAAAATAAATGAACAAGTTCATACTGTAGAGCACAGGGAACTATATTCAATATCTTATAGTAGCCTATGGTGAAAAAGAATATGAAAACTAATAGATGTATGTGTATGTAGGACTGAACTATTATGCCGAACACCAGAAATTGACACAACATTGTAAACTAACAATACTTCAATTAAAAAAAAGGAATAATTTTTTCAAAGTGGGGAATTATTATAGGGAGGAGGCAGGGGGATAGGAGGATGAGGGATTATATAGATGCAAGTTATTGGTAACTTTATAGTCCTTGGGTTGAGTGGTGAGTTCACAGATACTCATTTTATTTTGCTCCTAACATATATACTAGTATCTTGTGTATCAAAATATACATAATTATATTTAGATATAATACAAATACGTATTACACTTGTGTATATACATCTAATAAAGTTAAATAAAAGAAAGTCCTAGACAGCTACAGAGACTTTTTTTTTTTTTAAAGGATGACGCCAAGATTTTCATCCTGATCAACAAGAAGAAAAGAGATGCCACTGTTAAGAGATGAAATGCTGAGGGAGGGGCAGGTCCGCAGCTGAATGGAAAAGTCTGGGACAAGGGAAGGGGCTGAGCTGGAGATTACATTTTAGGAGTCATCAGATATGTGATCAGACTGAATGTGATCTCCTGGGGCATGACCACCCATAGCGCAGAGAGCCAGGATACTGGCAGTCAGGGAGATGGAGAGGAATCAGTAAGGGAGCCTGTGTGGTGGGACAAGATCAGGACAGTGTGCGTGAAAGTCAGGTAAGAAAGTGCTTCTAAGACAGGGGAGGGAGGGTACAGCTCAGCGGTAGTGCAAGCTTAGCAGGTGCCACATCCTAGGTTCAATCCCCAGTACCTCCACTAAATAAATAAATAAATAAACCTAATTACCTTCCCCTCCAAAAACAAACAAAAGGATGTCGTCTAAAACGAGGGAGGGTATAGTTCAGTGGTAGAATGCATACCTAGCTGCACAAGGTCCCGGGTTCCATTCCCAGTACCTCCACTAAAAATAAAGAAAGAAAGAAATAAAAACCTAATTCTCCCCCCCCCCCAGAATTTTTTTAAATAAATGAAATGGGACATGATCACCTGTATCAAAGGCAGCTGATCACCAAGTAAAATGAGACTGACAATTGACCTCTGGGTTTAGAAATAGAGGTCACAGGTGGCCTTGACAAGAGATGTTTCAGCAGAGAAGTTTGGGCAGAAGCCCGTCAGCAGTGGGTTCAGGACAGTTTGGGAGTCCATCCCCACGTCAGGATACTGTGAAGCTCCTATTCATGGATACAGCAAGACAGCAAAGGCACACCAAGTCAAAAAGGGAAGACATCGACCCGCGCACACAGTATGCCAACTTTACATCAAATACATGAGGAAGTAAGAATTTGCATTACTATTTGCCTGTGTGGGCATAAAGAACTCTGGAAGGATACAGAGAAATTCATCTCATTGTGGCAGGGGTGGGAGCTGGAAAGACAGTGGACCAGGTGAGAATGAGGAATTTCACTACCTACCTTTTTGTATACATGTGAATGTATTACCAATTCAAAATAATAAATTACAAAAAGTAGAGTTTAATTAGGTTGATAAAAGAGAAAGAGAAGGAGAGGGAGGAGAAGTGGAAGAGATGGTGAGCAGAGCGCATCTTCTGAGATCTTTGCTGGTACAGGAAGCAGAGAAGGGCCAGCGCTGGAGGGGAATGTGGAGCTAAGGAGGGTTTGTTTTAAGCCTAAGCTGCAAGAAGTGACAACATGTTTACCTGCTGCTGGGTATAATCAAGCAGAGAGGAGGAGGTGATGCTGCAGGAGAGGGAGGGACAGTTCCTGAAATGATGGCTTTGGGTGGCTGAAAAGGCCCGGGATCTCCCTCAGCAGGAGACTTGGGGACTGAGACTTGGTGATAGAAGGGGGAAGTTCTCTTCTGCCTGCTTCTATTTTCTCAGAAAAGCAGCAGGCGAGATCATCAGCTGAGAGTGAGAAGAGTTCAGAAGAAGGACATTTGAGAACAGGTAACAGACAGAAATTTACCCTGACAAATACTGGGAAGCCCCAGTGAGCCCGGAAATAATGATAAAGATGCCAGCAGAGCCAGACACGGGGAGAGAATTTATAGACCATGGAGTGTGGGAAGGTCCTCAGATTCATCTGAAGACACATGTATCACTTTGTATTTCATTGTCTCCCTCGCTCGAGTCTAAGTTCCATGAAGACAGTGATAACTTTTTTCTTTGTCTCCACTGGGCCCCAGCCAGTAGCTCAGTATCCAGCATGTAGTAGGTGTTCAAAAAATAGTCATTGAAAGAATGAATGAATCAAGAATACTAGAAATAATTCATAATGACCCAGAGCCATCAGCGTAAAAGGCATTTACACAGGTAGTGAATACTCACTTGATAAATTTGACCCATACCCATCACAGAATGAGTCCTCTTACAGCTTATCCTCAAGATGCACAGGGCTCAGTGGGACACAGGGCACAGTGTGATTTGCACACCCTGCCTAACACGGCTCGGTTTGCATCCAATGTGCACTGTCTGTCTGCCTGTCTCTCTCTCTCTCTCTGTCTCTCTGCCACTGAGAGACACCAGGAGAAGGGCTCTCTCACTGTTGTCTGACCTCAGAATTATGCGCTGTCAGGGACAGACAAGCAGGAGGCAGCGGCTGCAGATGCTGGTCAGAACAGCAGGTTTCCTTCCGGGAGGCAAGAGTGTCAGGCTAATGATAGTAATAACGTAGGAGATGAGGGGTGAGCATCTGGAGGGGTGGGGGTGTGAGGAGAGACTTGATTTAAATGCTTTAAATTCAGCACAGGGCAGAGATCAGGGAGGGCAGGCAGACAGAGAGGAAAGGCAGATGGAGAGCAGAGGGGAGGCTGAAGAGTTCAGAGTGGGCAGGGGTCCCAGGTGAAGTTCACTAGGCGATCAGTATTGAGCATCTACGAGGAAGGACACCAGGTGAACAAGACCAATGAGGTCTTTGTTCTCCAGTGTATGTTGGGGGGGGTGGACAATAAATAGTAAACAAATATAAGATCATTTCAGAGAAAAGATACTGATGAGACAGAGTGCATGGCTGAACAAGAGGGAGCCAACCAGGTGAAGATGCGGGGGGCGGGGGCAGGCAGAGGATTCCACGAAGAAAGAATTAACGTGCAGGGGTGCCAAGAGAATGATTTCAGGTGTTTAGAATATCAAGAAGTTCGATCTGGTACATTGTTTGAACATCGAGAAGTACTATCTGGAGGGCCACTCCTAACAAGGAGTTCAGATTTATTCCAAGTGCAATGAAAAGCCACTGAAATATTTTAAACAGGCAAAAGCATGATATGATTTAGATGTTTTAAATATTACTAGATATTATGAAGACTAGTTTGTAAAGGGCAAGGGCAGAAGCAAGGGGCCAGCTAGGAAGCCACTGCACTATTCCAGGTGAGAGATGATAGCTTAGACCAGGATTAGAGCAATAAAGGAGAGAAGTAGATGGATTCAGGATATATTTTGGATGCAGAGCCCATAAGACTTGCTGGTGAATTAGATACAGGGTGGGAATCAGTGAAAAAAGGGAAAGGGAGGAAGGTTGTTTCCTAGGTGTTTAGCCTGAACAAGTGGGCGCTGTTATGTCCCAGGATGGGGAACACCAGGAGAGAAATGGACTGGCAGGGGTGGGGATGGCTGGAGGGTAGGAGGGGTAATTCAAGACATCTATTTTAGCCATTAGCTTCTCATGACTATTAGACATCCAAGTGGAGATGTCAAGTAGGCTGTTGGATAAATGAGTCTGGAGCTCTGGATATAAATTTAGGACTCGCTGACATTTACATAGTATTTAAGCCCTGGGACTGGATGACATCACTGGACACAGAATGTGGAACGAGAACAGGGCCAAGGACTAATACCCAGGAAACTCAAACATTTAGAGGTCGAGCAGAAGATGGAGAAGGAAAAGCCAGCGAGGAGGAAGGGAAACTAGAAGAGTGTGGTGTCCTAGAAGTGCAACCCAAATAAAACAGGGTAACATGAAAGAGGCGGGTGGGTTAGGATAGGGTGAGAGTGGGGGCAGGGGAAACTGCTTTTGATAGAGAGGAGGTGAAATTGGACCTAAGTGAAATTTTAATGAAATGAGTCAATTATTGTGAAAAGCCAGGGGAAAATATTCCAGGCAGTGAGAACAGCAAGTGCAAAGGCCCTGTGGCAGGTTAAGAGCCTCTAATTCTAGGAACAGAGATCAGGTCCAGTGTGGCTGGGGCATGAAAAGTGTTAGGAAGGGAAATCAAAGAGTTACCTGGCAGCCAGTTTATATAGGGCCTTGTAAGTCACAGTAAGGAGTTTGGATATTCTGAGCGCTAGAAAAGCTGAGTAATGCAACTTGGTCTACTTATTGTAAAGATCATTTGGGTGGCTTCGGGGAGAATGCACCATAGCAGGGCCAGAGTGGAATCAGAGGATCAAGTCATTGGGAAAGCCAAGGATGGTGCGAGGTCTTCACCCCCACCCTACCCCCACCTCATCCCCCAGCACTCTTCACCAGGGGCAAAACAGTCGGGGACACGAGCTTTGGGTGACTCAGAATCTCAGAAACTGACTGGGACAACCATAGGTGTCCATGGAGTTGGGGTGAAGGGTGGAGAAGCCCACCACAGGAACCAGGGAATTGGACAGTAGCTCACCCTCCGCCACCCTCTCCCACCCTGCACCTGGGATGCAGCTGGGCGCGACTCCGGAGGCGCGGCAGCTGGAGGGTTAAACCATGTAGGAGGGGGAGAGGCGGAGACCGAGCGCTTCAAGCTGCCGCGCCGAGCCCAGCCGAGCCGAGCGCAGCCCGAGCCGAGCCGAGCCGAGCCGAGCATCTCCCGCCGCCGCCGCCGCCGCCCCGCGCCCCGGGCGCCCGCCCCCCACCCTCTCCAGCACCCCGTTGCCGGCCGAACCCCCCGACCATGCTCCGTGCCCCAACCGCTCCCGAGACCCCCCAGCCTGGCGCAGCCCCGAGCGCCCTCAGCCGCCGCGCCGCCGCGCCAGGCATGCAGGTGAGCGAGAGGGACCCCCCCACGCCCCCACCCGAGGGAGCCCGGCCCTGCGCTCCCGGACTCCGCGCCTTGCGCCCCCGCCTCTCCCGGCGCGGTCCCTCGCCCGGCTCAACCCTCCAGCCTCTAAGCGCGTCTTCCCCGCCGTGCTCGCCATCCCTCCGCGGGTCCCGACTGCATCCTGCCCTCCTGGCGCAGCGGTCACCATCCCCTCGGCTGCCTCCATCCCGCCTTCGGCTCGGCCCCCGGCTCCGTGTATTCTCCTGCCTCGGGTTCCCTTTCTGCTCTCGGCGCTCGCTCCCGTGCAGTCCCTTCCTCAGCGTTTGCCTCCTGGTCCTCGTTTACCCCCTACTCTTGTCGCTTTCCATTCCTGTCCGGGGAGCGCGGGCCTGCGGGAGGGGTGGGTTGGCGGCCACGCTGGGGATGGGGCCGGGTTCCCCCAGCCCGAGGCTCCCGCCCCACCCCCAGCCCGTCTCCTGCGCACAACAGGTCGGTGAGGAGCGAGGGGAGGGTGGGGGTGGCGCGCCAGCCGGGGACTGCGGGCTTCCTGGAGGGGGTGACTAAGAGGGTGCAGGGTCCGGGGACTGGAGTTGACGTTGGTTGGGAGATGCACAGACGGAGAGGCGGATGGGTCCTGGAGTCAGCTGGCCACAGATGTCCCTGGGAGCCCTTTTCCACTTCACTGGCTCACACTCCTTCCTTCGTCCCTGCAGCTTAGCTCTCTTCCCGGCCCCCTCTCCCTTCTTCCCACAAGGCTCCCATCCCTGCCTCTCTCCGTAGCTCCGTATCCCTTTACGTTTGAAGAAACAATTTCCAACTCCTCCATCTTTGCTGTTCCCGTTTTCCGTCCCCCATCCCTTCCTCGTCTCATTTTGTCCTCAGCACCCTGTTCTCTCCTTTCCCACTTCCTTCCTCCCTATTCCTGGTCTCCTCCACTCCTTTCCTCCCTTCATCTTCCCGTCTCCACTTCCCGTCCTGCCTGGACCTTTCCTTCCTCCTCCTTCTGCCCTTCCCCCTTCTTCCCCGGCTCCTGTGACCCCTTCACCCTCTGTTTCCCTCCCTGACCTTTCGTCCGGCTGTCCCTCAGCATCCTCCAGCTGCCAGTCTTCTGTGCGCCCCCAGTCCCTTCTTTGAGGACTGACCCCCACCCACTTCCTCTTCACCTTTCTCCTGCCTTCTCATGCCTCCCCAACCTTCCCTCTCTCAGCCCATCACCCTTCACATCTCTCCACCCAGCTCGCTTCCCGAGTCCCTTCCACTCTCCCATCTTATTCCCCTGTTATTCTCTGAGAGTGCTTAATGTCCAGATTTACACCCAGAATCCAGAGAACACAGGGTGTCATCATTCATGGGGAGCCTGCCCCCCCATCCACCACCCTCAGCTCTGAGAACGTGTTCTCCTCTTTCAAAACCATCCATCCAGATTCTCCAAGGACTCTTTACCCAGGAGAGCTACATCTGAGGGGGTGGCCTCTCCCCAACTCTACCTCCCCTCACAGGGCACCTATGCGTTTGGATGATTAAACGCTGAGCAAAAATGATATTCTGTAGTTTTCCTCCCACCCACCTCTCTCTCTCCTTCCATCCCTCCATCTCTTCTTCTCCTTCTCCTGAAGATGCAGATTCCTGGGGCCAACCCTAAGAGAAATGCCTCAGACTACAAGTAGGGTGGGCAGGCTGGATGCTCCCCCCTGCGCAGCCACACGCACGTTCACACACTCACTCAAATTGACTTCCTCTTCCCTCCCCCATTCAGACTCCCTCCCTTGCGGTAGGTGCTCAAGGAATCACAAGGTTCTTGGCTCTAAATTAAGATCCAAGAAAAGCTTGGAGCTGTGGGCAGAAGAAGTGAGAAGGAAGGAAGCCGGAGAAGTGAGGGTAGACCCTGGGGTGGGGAGCTAACAGGGACCTGGGAAGTTGCAGACAGGAGCTGGGAGATAGACAGGGGACAGAGTTTTTCCCTCAAGAGGATGCTAAGCAGCCGTGGGTCCTGGGCGGCAGCAGCATAGCTGGCAGCCGCAGCTGGGAGGGGAATGGGGGTGAATGGTGGATGAATGGGCTGGGGAAGTACTCAGGGCAGGGTTGGAATGTGATGAACCCTCTCTCCCCCAGTAAAGGCTGAAAATCTGGGTCATCGCTGAGGAAGATCTCGGACATGAAGTCCAGGATGTGGTAAGTTTGGCACAGCAGAAGGACCTTGGAAGCCACTTTCCCTGAGGTCTTGGCCCTTTCCCTCCTAGACCCACCCAGGGCCTTCCATCCTGAGGGCTAGACCCTAGGAAGATGGGAAATGAGGCCATTCTTCCCAAGGCCCACCTGCTTTGGGCACAGAGACTTGGAGGGAGGCAACCCGGGAACTCTGGTAGCCCGTCCTCCTCACACTTACACCCAGGATGGGCTTGGTCTCAGCCACCTTCTTTCCCTTCCCGCAGGCCTGCGCTGCTGCTGTCCCATCTCCTTCCTCTCTGGCCACTGCTGCTGCTGCCCCTCCCACCACCTGCTCAAGGTTCCTCCTCCTCCCCTCGAAACCCACCAGCCCCAGCCCGCCCCCCCTGTGCCCGGGGAGGCCCCTCGGCCCCACGCCATGTGTGCGTGTGGGAGCGGGCACCCCCACCAAGCCGATCCCCTCGGGTCCCAAGATCTCGTCGGCAAGTTCTGCCAGGCACTGCGCCCCCTGCCACCCCATCAGGCTTTGAGGAGGGACCACCCTCGTCCCAGTACCCGTGGGCTATTGTATGGGGCCCTACAGTGTCCCGAGACGATGGAGGAGACCCCAGCTCTGCCAATCCTGGATTTCTGCCTCTGGACTATGGTTTTGCAGCCCCCCATGGGCTGGCTACCCCACACCCCAACTCAGACTCCATGCGGGGTGATGGAGATGGGCTCATCCTGGGAGAAGCACCTGCCACCCTACGGCCGTTCCTGTTCGGGGGCCGCGGGGAAGGTGAGTGGGAGTCGGGGGAGCTGGTAGGGATGTGAGGGGAGGGTGGGAGGCTGGTTGAAGACTCCAAGGGCAGCAATAGGGGCCTTGTCTGTTAGCCCTTCCACAAACGTGTCGGGTGGGCAGTATGCTGGCACAGGCAGTCGAGATGAAGATGCAGCTGAGCCTCAGAGGAGTTCAGGTCCACCAGAGAAGACAGATGTGTAAACACTTGGGGATGAGTCAACGTAATAAGTGCTCTAAGAGAGGCGTGCACAGCATGTCTTTAGGAAAAGAGAGAAAGGAGAGACTGCTTCTGCCTGGGGAGTAGGACACCTTCCAAGAATTGACATTTGAGCTGGACCTTGGAAACAGTGGGAGTACTCCAGGCAGAGGAACACCGCAGCTGAACGGCCCTTCAGGGTGACATCTTGGCTCAGGGAGGGCTGAGACAGGGCCAGTGGTTTGGGGGTGGGGCCAGGACAGAGATGGCCATGTCCACCCCCTAGCTTCTGTGCAGAGAGAGGTTCTCTCTGACCTTGGAGCCTCCTGATCACACGCATGCAGATTTGGGGAAGTGGAGAAAAAGGATTTGGGAGGAAAAGAGCTGAAAACTCTGGGGAAAGCTGATAATAAGAATAAAGCGGGGGCTTGGGGAAAAAGAAAAAAGAATAAGGCGGGGAGGCTCCAGAGAAGCAGAGAGAGAATTGGGTGATGTGGATTCAAATGGCAACACTCCTCCTAACCCCACCCCCTGCCCCTCTTGGCTCCCACCACCTCAGGCCTCCCTAAAATTTCCCCCTACCCCTCCAATCAGGTGTGGACCCTCAGCTCTATGTCACAATTACCATCTCCATCATCATTGTCCTCGTGGCCACTGGCATCATCTTCAAGTTCTGGTAAGGGGCGGTGGTGCTGGCAGATGGGGACTGAGTTTTTGGCAACGTTTGACTGGGAGAGGGGAGGGAGCAAGGGCAGCGCAGCAGTTTTGCCAAGGGTGGGACAGAGGGTGGAGGAAGGCAAGAACTTTGCGAAAAGAAAGGAAGGATTTGGGTCGGGGGAGCAGTGAGGAATGAGCAGATTCCTTCTCTCGGGGAAGTACAAGGGTAATGAGAGACATGGGGGAATCACTTGTGTGCACGGAGGTGGGGGGGCTTTGGTGGACATCCCTTGGTCCCCATTTCCTCCAAGACCCATTCTGCCATGCCCCTTCTTAAGGCTGCCTTGGGCGGAGGGAGAAAATCCGGAGCTTTCTTTGCATGCATTTAATAACGGGTCACTCAGTCCTTCACACTTTACTGCGAGAATCATTAGACTCAGGCGTCCAGGTCATTAGCTGACTTTGAACTAGAACTAAACCTGCCAGGCGCCTGCTGAGGAGAGAAATGGCTCTTCTGGGTATGCAGGGTGGAGGGGGCGCTTCTGGGGGAATCTGTGTGTTGGTGGGGAGGAGGTACTCATTCTGTGGATCTGCACCAGGTAGGAGGGTGGTTTAGATTCCCGAGCCCCCTGGGGATAGGGGGAAGTGGTTTGTGGACACGGTCTCAGAACATGCAGTGTGGGGAACTGTTAAAGGCCGGTTTCTTTGCTGTAGGATGTTGGGGGTACCTGGGGGTGGCTGGGGGTGACCAGCGCTGGAAGCCCAGGTTGGGGGCTTCTTGAGCGTGTGAGAACTTCCTTCCTTCCGGTGCACCAGCTGGGACCGCAGCCAGAAGCGGCGCAGGCCCTCAGGGCAGCAAGGTGCCCTGAGACAGGAGGAGAGCCAGCAGCCATTGACAGACCTGTCCCCAGCTGGGGTCACTGTGCTGGGGGCCTTCGGGGACTCACCTACCCCAACCCCTGACCACGAGGAGCCCCGAGGGGGACCCCGGCCTGGGATGCCCCAGCCCAAGGGGGCTCCAGCCTTCCAGCTGAACCGGTGAGGGCAGAGCAAAGGGATGGGGGTGCGGGGAGGGGAGGCAACTCAGGGCTGTGATTGGGGTGCTCCCTTCTGGGTGGGTGGGGAGGAGGCAGACCTGGCCCTCCGCAGGAGACTGCACCTCTCCTCTCTGGGGGGACCCTTCCGTCTCCTGCTCTCTGTGGATCTGTGTCTTGGTCTCACACTGCCATTTCACTCCACTCTGCCCTTTTTTATTTCCCCCTTTATTTTCCCTTAAGGCCGGGAGATTTATTTATTTGCTTATTTTTTTAAATAGAGGTACTCGGTGGAGTGCACGCCTAGCATGCACAAGGTCCCGGGTCCACTCTGCCTTCTTAACCATGATCCTTTTCTCCTCTTGGACTGCCCTTTCAATTCTGGCCTGTCCTTTGGTTCCTGACTGTGCCCTTTCCCTTTTCCTCTCAGGATTCCCCTGGTGAATCTGTGATGCCCCCCAATGCTGGGGTGCCACCAAGCAGGAAGCCAAGGGGCTGGCAGAGGCCCCATCCCGCTGGGGGCAGGGCGGCTGTGGGAGCTGGGGCTCCGGCCCTAGCACGCATCTCGGAACACTCATTAGCCCACAGGCGAGCCCACCTGCTTACTCTCCTTTAGGTGGGGGCCTCAGATATCTGTGGCTTCTGGTCCCCCATCCCCACCCTTGCACACTCACATGAAAGCCTTGCACACTCCTCTCTCCCCTCACAGGCCATTGCACACACTCCTGCTCGTGTACAGCCAGTCTCCCCTCTACAGGTCCCTCCATCCCCCCTTCTGTTTCACACTTTTCACTTTCTCTTCTGCCCCCTTCCTCGCCCAGCCCATCACTCAGGGGTCTGTGGGTGACTCCCGCGAACTCTCATGCCTTTCCTGACCCCACGTCGTGGTGTTGTGTGTCGTGCCCACACTCCACCTCATGAACCCCACTGTTGGAGTTTCTCTGGCCCCTGCATGCTGCCCTGGAGGTGGGTGGGAGGTGAGCTGGGGGCTCCTGGGGCCCCCATCTGTCACGGTCCCATCCCGGTCCATATGTTTCTCTGTCTCCCCCATCCCACCCTGAGGGCACGCTCATTACCCTGAGGGCTCCCCCCCACTGTGGGAATGGGAGTAGTGAGGCCCCCAAACTCCTCCCCTGCCCCCTGCTAAGTTCTGTTGTCTGGGAGATGGCTTTTGGGGGGAGTCACTTGCTGCACTACATGAGAAAGGGGCTCCCACTTGCCCTTCCCTGCCTCCTAAGTCCCTGCTGTCTTGTCTGTCCTGGCTGTCTGTGTATGTCACTCTGGAACTCAGAGCCCTGAGCCAGCCCTCTACTTCCCAGCATCCCTGAGAGCCTCCCTAACTCCACCTAGGCTGCCAGGGACTGGAGCCAGCTGGTTCAAGGCCATTGGGAGCTCTGCCTCCCAATCCACCTCTCCCTCTCTCCTTCCCTCACTGCCTCCTTGGTTCCTCCACATTCCCTCCCTCCACCCCCACCCCTCAGGTTTGTCCTGACTTCTCACCACTTTCCCACCTTCCTTCCTTCTTTCCTCTATTACCTGGCTCCTATGCTGTGATATATATTTTTGTATTATCTCTTTCTTCTTGTGGTGATAATCTTGAATTCTTGTGGGATGTAAGTTTCAAAATTTTCAAATAAAGCCTTTGCAAGATACCCGAGTCCCCTGGCCTTATGAGCCCCACAGAGAGGAGAGCAGGGGCGATGGGCAGCCAAGAGGGAGGAAAAGAAAGATGGGGGTGACCCCTCTGGACCTGACATGACCTGGCCTGGAGTTGGGATTCGATTTGGGGGCTTTGACTTGGGGTGGAACGGAAGGAAGAGACGCTGACAGGAGCATTCGTGACGAGGAGCAGCCGGAGCAAGAGAGACACTGGAAGAGTGGCTTGTTACTTGCCAGAGGAGGTCAAGAGAGACCATGAGAAAGGAGCAAGAAGAAAAAGGAAACTCCTGGTGAAGGACAGGCAATGGTGCAAGCAAGAAAAGGAAGAGGAGAGTGCTGATAAGACAGATGGAGGGTGAAGGGCAAAAGGAGAAGAAAAAATAGAGCAAATGGGAGAGATGAGAGGGAGCCGCAGGAAAGAGGCTGCCCTGCTTGCTTTATTTTCATCCTTGCTCCCTAACCTGCCCCCACCCACAGCTGCCCCCCAGAAGTCCTGTGGTTAGCTCTCATTAGCTTTCTCTGCTCTGCCCTGTCTAAGACAGAGGCACTGCTGGGGCGTGGGGGTGGAATTGAGGGGTGTGTTTGGAGGAGGGAACACAAGCTGCCCAGCTGGGATCAGTCACCTCTGAGCCCCCAATTCTAGGTTTGGCTCTTGTAATAGCCCTGCAAAAACCCACACACAACAGCCTCTCAGCTGTTGCTAGGCTCTGTTGCCATGGTAACTACTCAGGTCCCACTTCTCCCCCCACCCCCATCTGTGCCCCACTTGCTCCCTGGAAATGGGGGAGCTCTGGGGAGGAGAGGAGACTGTAATGTGCAAGAGGGCAGTCTGGGCTGCCCTGGCCTGTTTGCCTCCGCGTGTTTATTTTTGCAGCTAGAATCAGGAACGTCGTCTGTGTGGCGGCAGGTTCGTGTTTTAGGGGGTGGGGAGCTTTACTGTGTACTCAGGGAAGTGTGGCTGACTCCGTGCAGCACACAATGGTGAGTGGGGATGAGGGACCAAATTTCCTGGGACCAGAGCAGTATGTGGATCGGAAGCATCAGGCTTCCTAACAAAAAGCAGCAAGAAGCAGAGCCAGGCCAGAGAGTGATGAACAACCAATTAAAAGCAGAGGAGCGAGGCAAACAAACATGCTGAGGAGGGCTGGAGGGGACCTGAGGGTGAAGGCAGAGGTGCTGATGGGATGGGTTGGGGGCAATGAGGGAGGGACCTGATGAGGCTGAGGAGGACAGAAGCGGAAGCCTCCTTAACCTTTCCCTCCTTTCTCCACAGGAATCTAGTCCCGGTCAGGTGTCGGGGGGAGTTGTGGGGGGGGGGCAGGGCAGAGGGAAGAGGAGGCACAGAAAAGGATGAGATGAAGTGCCCCGACAGCACACAGCTATATCACCTTCTGCAGAGAGGGACAGGGTGACCCCCACGGCTCATCCATATGCAGAAGGCACACATGAAGGCCCCTAATGAAGAGGGAATTAATTATCACCTGATTAGGCTGCTGTTTTCTCTGAATTTAAATAAATTAAAATACACCAGCAAGACACTGGAAACCTTCACCTGTTCCTTCTCCCTAAATGCCTGCCTTCCCTCTGAAAAGGCAGATGGCAGTGAAAGAGGAGAACGGAGATGTCCTGATCTTCTGAGTTGTCCTAAAGGAATGACCCTAAACTAAATTGCATTGTCATGCTCATCAGGAAGTCTTGAGGCCCTGGGGAACAGATCCTAACTTTATCTCTCCTGGAGTTGAAACTGAAACCATGGGGTCTTGGGAGGTCCGCAGAAGGCTCCAAGTGGTAGACCAGAAAGTCACGGCTTAGGCACAGCCCCAGAACAAACAATGGTCTTTCTGCCCCTTTGGTTACTGGAGGCCATACAGCCAGTCTCATCACTGCTTTATCTCCTGAGCTGTGCATCAAATGACTAAGCCAGGCTTGTCTTAAGCATTTTTCTGGAATGCTTACCATTGTGGCTCAGACCAAACCAGGGAATGGGGAAGCCCCCAGGAGGAGGGATCTCCCAGACAGAGCTCAGGGTGTGGAAGTGATTCAAGAGGGAAACAGTGTGCCAGCTGGAAAACCCCAGGCTAAAATTAACAGCCCTCCTCCCCCTACGCCCCACATTTATCTCTCTAAAGCTTTTCTCTAAGGAGTTCAAAGCACTTAAAACTTGCTTCTTACAGCAAGGCCACAACGAGCAGGGCTGACAGGTGGAGCCACTGAGGCCCAGGGGGTGCCAGTTAATGCAAATGGGAAAAGAACAAGAAAAGAACCAGGACTCATAGTGATTATTGCCATTTTGCTCCCACTTTTCTTTCACAGCCCCCAAAATCAAGGTTTCTCAAATCATCCATCTCCAACACATGAATCAACTAGGTCTGGTCGCATCTCAGCCCTTAAGACCCTTATCCTGCCAAATGTCACTACTGGGTTAACACAGGCTGAGTGCGGAGTCTCAAAATGTGATAAAGAGGGCAGACTCCTTAAAAAAGATACACTTACAAGCCCAGAATACATATCTTCCATTTAAACATTTAATTGAAATGTTTATTTTTAGATGTCTTATGGTACTTCCTTGCTGTAACTTCGGGAAAAATCACTTAAATCTTCGGTCTTATGTTCATTACCTGTAAAACGGGCATTGTAGGTAGTTTCTATCAGGGTTATTTTGCTCTCTAAGCAAGGAACTATTACTGTTGATAAGAGACACTTCAATTGTGCTTCGCTCAAAATAGAGCTGAGCCCACAGGGATTCTGGTCAGATCTGGGTCAGGTCGGTAGCAGCATTCATTTACTCAAATAGCATATATTTATTCAGCATCTACTGTGTGCTCAGCAAAGCAGTGGGAGAGTACCGTGTATGAGACAGTTTCTCCCCTGAGGAGCTGACAATTTTGCTGAGGAATCACATATATGAAATAGTTAAAACAGCAACAAAAGGTACAGACTAAATGCTGTGGGAATTTTGAGAACGGGACCCTTATGGGTTGGAGCAATCAAGGAAGCCTTTCTGAAAGAGTTCATACTAACTGTTCATTTATGCAACAAATGTTTATCGACCGATTACTAAGTGCTAGGCTCTGAGGATACAGCAGCAAACAATTCTAAGTCCTTATCCTCGTGGATACAATAACCCTGTGGGAAGAGATGGACAGCAAACAATATAGTATTAGGTAGAGTGCTATATTTAAAAGTACAGCCGGATGAGGAGATAGAGATGTAGAAGAGGGTCACGGGAAAATAGAGACCAAAGCAAAGGGTGTACCGGGGTGTGGTTAGGGAGGGGTCGGATTCTGAAAGCTGGGAGAAGTTATTAGTTACTTTTTGGGTCCAAGTAGAGATCTCGCATATTCAAAGCATTGAGACATTCTTGAGAGTTCACAAGAAAAAGGAATGGTAACTCCCTACATCAGCCAATTGCCCCCTGAGGGAAGGGAACCAGGACTGGTCTTTTAAGAATGCATACCTCCCCTCGTACCTTGATGCATAATTCATGAACCTGTCGCGTTCCCACCCTCCCACTTCCCCAGAAGTCCCTTCCGGAAGCCCGGGACGGCGGTTCTAGAGGTTCAGCTCCTGCCCTTAGCGGAACCCGCCTTCACTTCCGCTGTGACGTCACATCCCTGGAGGGCCTACCGCGTCCCGGGGCAGAAGCCACTTCCGCCCCTCTTTGTCGTAACTTCCGCCCTGAGTATCCACGGAGCACTAGCCGCGCCGGATGTGCTCTAGCCGCTCCCGGAAGTGACTCGACCTTTGCATTTCCCCCCCCTTTCCCCATTGCCGCCCCCCCCACATTGCTATTTCCCTCCCTCCCCCTTTTCGTTTCCGGCGCTCCCGCCTTCTCTCCGCCGCGGCTCCACTCCGAGCCAGTGGGGGGAGGGAGGGAGGGAGGGGGCGTGGAGGAATCGGGGTTCTCAGGCGCACGAGCTGCAGCACCACTTCCGGGTGAGTGTTAGAGGAGGGAGGGAGGGGGCCACCCACCGCCTCGCGCCCCCGCCCTGCGGGTGTCTCGCGCGCGTTCCGTGCGTGTGAGTGTGTGGGTCTGTCTCGCGCCTAAAGTGCGTGCTCGCGCGCTCGCCTCACTCTATCTCCCCCCTCCCCTCGCCCCCTCCGGGTCCTCCCACCGCACTCGGTTCCCTCCTTCCCAGCAAACGCCGCCCCTCCCGCGCTCTGGCTCTGGCGCCGCCGCAGCCGTCGCCGCCGGGTGAGTCTCGCGCCGCTGCAGCCGGCGCGCGCCCAGCTCTCTGCTCCTCCCCCCTCCCCTTTTCCTTGGGGGGGCGGGGAAGGGGGGGGTCCACGATGGGACTGTACGTGTGTCCGTCCCGGAACCGGAAGTGGTTGTGGAGGAGCGGGCGATGGGGAGGAATGGGGGGGTTTAGGGGGCGGGTGTCTGTCTGGTGGGTGGCAGAGTTCAGCTCCCTGGAGGGGAAGGAGGGGCGTCCCAAAGAAGGGTCTTTGAGGAAGGGGTGGAGGGCGACATCAGGAGAAGGCGCCCAGGGGCTGTCTCAGGGCAGCGAAGGTGTTTTGGGAAAAGCTGGGGTCTCCAATAGCTAGACCACTGTGCAGGCTGAGGGAGGTACTTCTTGGCGCAGGGCCTTGGGTAGGCAGGGGCGAAGTCCTCGCAGAAGTGAGGGGGAGGCCAGAGGAAGTGGCTGGGCCTGAACTGGCACTGTGCCTGACACAAGGGCTTGTGCATCCCCCCTAGTCCTCCGCTTTGCCTTCTGAGCCAATCCTCGGGAGGCGGGGACCCTTCTTTTCCTCCAACTCGTCTGTTCTCTGATCCCTGGATACCTGCGGCCCTGGGGAACCCAGAAGAACCAGTGTCTGAGCCAGGGAGTGGAACCCACACACTGGTGATAGAGTTCCTCTTAGTTGCTGGAAATTGGATTTATTTCCCTTGTAGCCACATAGAGGGTGGCACTACACTCCTGTTACTGTATCCTTGCATCTTTGGATTGTTGGTTGGGGGTCCGCCTGCCTTCCAGACTGAGTGCTGACAGTCAAAGAATTCCTGAGGTTCTTCTCCACAGTTCTCTGTTGGATGCACCCTTACTGGCCCCTGTAACCCAGACAATTTGTTTACAGAAAGTTCAGGAGCCCTGGAAAGGAGAAGGAATAAGACGACAGGAGGAAGAGAGAGAGAGGGTAAGACAATTTTGGATTAATGGCTTTTCCGGTTTGGGGGGAGAAAGGGTCATAATCAAATGGACCTTTTACAGAAAATGTGACAATTCTTCAAGTAATAGCAATTGTTATATTGGTGTTTGCTGTGGGAGGAAAATCAACCTTTTCCTATTATCTCGAATCCTCAGGAAGTTTTGTGCAAAAAGTTGGCACTGTACCCCATCACCTTCCATTCCCACCAGTCTTCATCAAGAATAGATTGTGAAATTCTCAAGTGAAATCACTAAGCAGTGTTGCATTGTGTCCAAAGGAGAAATTTATTCTGCTTTGAGGACAAATGGGTCCTCGTTGCCAGTATATTCCTTGTGGCACAGTTGATGGAATTGCCTTCCTGTATTTGGAACAAGCAGAACTGAGTTTTAGGTGGGGTTTGTATCCTTAATATTGCAGCAGAGTGTTTGAAGTGGATCTGTTGAGTGATTAGAATCTGTGACGTGGAGTTATTGGAATTTGACGTGGTAGGGTGAAGTTTTTGGGAAAAAACTGGTTTGTGGGTAGTTTGAAGTAAAATTGATAAAAGTGTGTGGCATGGACTCCAGAAGTAGGTCTGGAAAAATTCAAAATATGAGACTTGGTGATAGAGTTTTAGGTTGCCTGGAAATGATGATAAATCAACCCCAAAGAGTTTGAGTTCAGAGTATAATCCTAGAGGTGTCTTCTGAGAACCAATTCCAGGCTGGTTTATAAAATTTATTACCCCTAGGTTTCTGAGCCAAAGTGGTGAGTAAATATTAAGTGCATATTCCCTCTTCTCCAGCCTTCTTTTTTTTCTCTTTCTCTGTCCTGCCTCACGTTGCCCAGATCTGACAGTTATAGTGGAATGGGCAGGGCAAGGGCAACCACTCTGTTACTCTTCCTGCAGGGTGCAGGGTACAGTGGTCCAGCAGTGCCTGGGATAGAAGATGCTTGGCCCAGACTGCCAGCTTTGCAGTGGTGGTGATCCTGTTGGTCTGTTTGGGCATGGTCTTTGCCAATAGAATATTAGGATAAACCTGTTCTGAGTTATTTTGTACTTGGAAGAGCTCACAGTAGGAAGCCCCCCCAAATCCTATTGGGATGGCCCTCTTGAATGCCCTTAGGACCTGAGAAGGGTTTGTTTCCTAACTTGAGAAAAAATGGTCCTCTGTGTTAGTTCACTTCAAGTCCTTAGCTAATATTGCAACTTTTCAGCAGTTGTGCATTTTGGAATAGTTTTTCCCAAGAGAGTTTGAGATCCATGTGTCAAGTTCTTTCTGTGGTTGGATCTAAGCTGGTTGTTTTTTGCAGCTCTATTGCTTGTTAATGCTTCCAGTTGGTGATTACTAAACTGGAGGCTATAGGTCTGGTACATTTGGGTAGTTCCTTGTAATTATATGGTCTTTATGTAATTTCTACTAATTGTCACTGATAGTCCTCATCACATAGAAAAACTTCTCTCTCTTCCTTTTAGGAGTACTTTGAGTATTTTATTCTTTTTCTTTTTTGTGTTGTCTCCATCTCATCACCATATAACTTATGGATTTGTTTTGAGAGGTTCATACTCCTCTATCCTCTACCCAAATAGAGACTTAGTAGAGTAGTAAATTATTCACAGTCATCCACTGATGCAGGACCAAGAACTGGATTCCAGAAGTCTTGATTCCTCGGTTCTTCCTCTACTAAATTTGGTTTATATGAGTATTTCATGACTTTCTAAGGGTTGGTTGGTTGAGAGAATGTTAGTTTCTTGAGAAAAGAAAATCATGCTTTATTTGAAAAAAAAATTTTAAATTTAAAAAATTGTCATTTAGTACCAGGAAAGAGGTGGTAGTCTTCACCACACCTACGAAAACCACCTGCTGGAGGCAGTGGTGTCTCTTTCCGTGGATGGTTAGTAGCACTGTGGGAGAATGGACAGACGGACAGAGCTTTGGTGCAAGAGTTCAAGGCCCTCCTGCGTGTTTCATGGATGTTACTTAATATTGTCTTTTTCCTTCACCTCTTCAGTGCTTCCAAAATTTCTTTTGAGATTGGAAAAGGAGTATGTAAACCTCTTGAAAGAAAAGTAGTGTCCAACTTAATTACAGTAAACCCCCCTTCATATTAGTAGAACAGCAGAGACCTGGGGCAGTGGTAAAGTTGAAATTAGAACCCAAATTTTCAATCTGCCAACATCTTCTTCCCACCTAGTGTGTTTTTCCTTCTTTTCTGTCCTTTGGGGCTATAGTAGAAGCCTTCTTCTTCCTTCTCAGTCTAGGGTAGACCAGTTCTTTTTTTCTTTTTTTTTTTAATATTGGCATAATCATCAAAACCGGCGCTCTGTGTACAGATGAGGTTTCCCTGTAATGTCATTACCTTCTTCAGGTTTTAAGACTTGCTCTGTGCCTGCTTGGATGTGGAGGTCGTTTGCAGGGAGTTTCTTCACACAGGGTGGACAGTTGAGAGCAGAAGTGGTAAAACGACAGTAAACAGCCATTTGAGGGACCCGGCACCCGGCCACCGCAGGACACAACTCCAGGGGGCGCCATTTACATTGTGTTCTGACAACAGCCTGCCTTCTTGGCCTCTGTTTGCTCTCAGGTCAGGAAAACAGAGATGTAGGTCAGCCTCATCAGAACAGCGTTGGGCCTTTCTCAGGTGTCATCCTGTTGGCAAATACTGCTTCTAGTTGGGCCAGCAGTGCTCCCATGTACCCCCTTTTCGGGCTGATGTGTTTATCAGAAGCCCACAGGCACCTTTATCGTCTTGTCTTAGGAGTAGCTGTGGTTCTGAACTTCACTTTGTTCTCTTAAGAACCAAAACAGAGTGAAAAACTGGGTATCAGGGAGGTGGAGGGACATTTTATTCCTTTTACCCCTCCAGACAGTGTGGCCTTTTAACTCAGACTCCATCCAGTTATCTTTGTGGCCAAGTGAGGTTTCACTAGATGTGGATGGAAAATACCATCTTTCACCGCATTTTGCTGTTACTGAGAACTTCATTTTTAAAAACATTTGCTGAGAGCTCCCTAAGAAGTATATAGTCCGTTCCCTGGAAGTATTTTAGATTTTGATTTGTGAATCAAACCACAGCATCAGAGAACACATACTTGGGTTGGTCTCTTGTAGGACCTCTTTCCTAGCTTGCTTTTTGATCCTAGGTTGAGATCCCTGCTCTGCTGTTTACTGTTTGCCTCCAGTTTCCTTATTTGAAAAACAGGATTGCAGTATCCTGCTTCATAGATTTTTTGTGGGAGTAAATGGTGCAATGGTTGTAAAGTGTTTAGAACAGTACCTTGAACACAGTTGGCACTTAATAGACATTAGTGGTGGTGGTGATATTGTCCGCCAGGTGAGAACCCAAGGCCACTTTCGCCCGGAAACAGCCTCGCTGGAGCCCCTGGTAGGACCCTGTGAACGAATGCAGTCTTTTCTGGGGGGAGGGGGCCTCATTCACAGGAATCCTATCTGAGGACATTCTTATTTTCAGGCTCTCAGTTCCTCCTTCCGAAGTTTTCACATCCATAATGTGTTTACTTCCTTGACTCTCTAGGGGGAAATTATAAGTAGACCCTCCTTTCTTTTACTCCCAGGCCTAATTCCCTACTTCATTTCCGCCATAGTCACCACTCTTTGTCTGTTTCATTCCCCTCAGCTAGAAGGTTAGATGGGTAGGGGCTGTGGGTTAAAGTCAGAGCCCCTAGCATTGTTTTCAAGATCTGAGTGTACAGTCGGCTGTCAGTCGGTTCATTAAGTGTGGACTTGCTTACTGAGCGATGAGTCCTGTGTTAGAGACTGGGGGCAAGTTCAGGGTGCGACCCCTGCCTACCAGAAAGGTTGGCAAGATTGGATCCCCTTAAACGGTGATCTGATTGCCTCTTGATGCCCATTGCCTAAGGAGGGCCCGGGGCCCTTTGTAAAGCTGGGGCTGGAAGGGAAACAGTTAGCACCTGTGTTGGGGACTGTCTGGTTTTACTGTGTTTTATAACTCAGGGAGCAGAATTTGCCTGTGGTTGATCATCAAGGCATTTAAAGTTGAGCCTCGCTTGTGTGAAGATGTTGTAGCCACAGATTTGGTGCACTCATCTCCCCTCCTTTGCTACTTTTTGGGAAAAAATAGGCTGAAATTAAGTTCTGCTTCCTTTCTTGGGGTTTTATGAAAATTGAGAGGGCTGTTCAATAGAGCAGAAAAAGGGTGTTGAGATTTCTGGAGGAGGACCGCGTGCAGGGTTACATTTAGAGTGATATCCTTTTGCTTCATGTCCTTTGTTGAAGAACCTTCCTAGTTTCCTCAGTCCCGACTTGAAACCTGGTTTCTGTGTCTAGTCCGGCCTCCCGCTCTCAGTACCTCTGGCCTCTGCCTCCAGCATGCCCTCAGCGGGGCCGTGGCCGTAAGTCAGAGCCTCCTGTGAGTCCTTCCCGCCCAGACCGTGGTTGCTCTTGGCCCAGGGTAGCAGCGTGGTGTTAATGTGTGGTTCCGCTCTTCTTCGTCTCCCCGTCCCACCAGTCTCATTCGTACTCCCTCTTCACCTGCCTGCTGCCAGCCTGCATCTCTCCTGGTCCAGGCTTTGGGGAGGATGCTCTTGACCAACATCCTGCAATGAAGTCTTGCTAGGAGAGGCGATCAGAGTGTGAAAATGAGGGGTGGGAAGCCTGGGCTCTGGACCCATCTGTGACTTGCAGTGCGATTCTGAGGGATTGCTTTTCTTCTTATCTCTTTCTCCTTCCCAAAGTTTTAAGCTCACCTGTCATCCACCTACAGGGAACTTGAACTCTCAGAAACATAGTGTTGGAGAATGACGAAACAAGAGTCTGGTCATGTGTGAGTGTCTGGCCCATCGGCGTCCCAATTCGGACTCTCTTTAGGTGGAGATCTGGGGTGTTGCTGCTTTTGCTGGTGCTAGAACCCTTTTAAAACTGATCACTCCTAGGTTCTCACTGCTCAGTCCAGTGGGTGGGGTGGCCAATGCAGTGTCATAGATGTTCTTAGACCTTGGTGGGGTCTGTTGAGTGGGGCATGGTCCCCCAAAATACCTTAATCCTGATTCCTGCCAATTTCATTCTTTACTTCTCTTGGGCATTTTGTGTTCTGGCCTAGAACCTTTGCAAGCTACATGGAACTATAAATGTGTCGATTAGAACTCTTGAAATTTTTTATTTCTAGGAAGATGGACTCGAGGGATGGAGGAAGAGGAACAATGATGCATACCCTGGCTGGTTTCAGGCCAGTCAGTGATCTGCTTGGTGGGACCTTGGGCCCATGCCTTCCCCTCTCATGACCTCAGTTTCTCTTTTTGTCGGCAAAAGAAAGTAACACCAACTCTTGTTTCTTTGGGGTCTGGGAGCCGTCGTGTGGGTAAATGAGATGTGTATAAGCTCTCTGACCAGCATCACAACTGGAAGAGTCTCTGTTGAATGGGGAAATAGTGCCGAGTGGCTCTGACCAATGGGACTGACCATGCTGGATCCTAAGGTCTTGACTCCTGATTCCCAGCCTGTGGTCAGATGCCAGAGAGGAGACCAGGAACTCCTCAACCCACCTTCTCCATTGCTCAGCTGCTTCACATTGTTCCTGGGTGTGATGTGGTCTCTCTTTCCTTCTTTAGGTAGAATGGAAGAATCTCACTTCAATTCTAACCCGTACTTCTGGCCTTCTATCCCCACAGTCTCAGGACAGGTAGGTGGTATTGGTTCTTTGCTTCTACTCCATTGCATACTTTTTTCAGCTCTGAGTGGTAAATTCTGTCACCGTGGAGACTACAGCAAGATAAGTCACGTGCTGTTTCTCTGGGTCCCCCTCCATTGAGAATTCTGTAGTGTTTCTGTTGGGCTTCTCTCCGGAAGCACAGAGATACTAACCACTTGCCTTTTGGTCTCCACGGAGGATGGAAAGTACAAGGTGCCGAGGGAGCAGACAGATCCAGACTCCCCCTCAGAGACGCTCTCCTCTTCCTTCCCTTTCAGATTGAGAACACGATGTTCATCAACAAGATGAAGGATCAGCTGCTGCCAGAGAAGGGCTGTGGGCTGGCTCCACCCCACTACCCCACCTTGCTGACAGTGCCTGCCTCGGTGTCCCTGCCCTCGGGCATCAGTATGGACACAGAGTCCAAGCCAGACCAGCTGACCCCACATAGCCAGGCATCTGTTACCCAGAATATCACGGTGGTCCCTGTGCCGTCTACAGGACTGATGACTGCTGGTGAGCACCTCTGCTCTTCTCCAATCTGAGGTCTTGATCTTCTATGATCAGTACCCCAGGCTGGAGGGCTCCAAGGACTTGGGGAGTGGGATATGTGTTTGATTGCTCAATCAAATTTTTATTAAGTGCCTACTGTGTGCCTAGCAATGCGCTAGGCATTGTGGGGGATACAAAGAAGTAGAAGATGCGGTCCCTGCCTTTGAGGAGGTGACATTCTTTCCTTCTCTGAATCAAGGAGTCTCCTGTTCTCAGAGGTGGAGAAGAGAAGGGAGTCAATCAAGGGGTAAATCTCACTGTTACCGGGGGTGGGGTGGGGACAGGGGTTAGGAGACTATTGTTTTTCTACAGGGTTTGGGGTTTCCTATATACTCTGGGCGAGGGGGTGGTGGTGAGGGGTTAAGTAGACACTGATCTGGGGGAAGTTAAATAGGACTCGGATCAGGACTGGGCAACGTGACACCATCTCCCTTTTCTCCCAATCCTAGGTCCTGGTTTGGTAATCACGTCCCCCTCAGGCTCCCTTGTGACCACAGCCTCATCAGCTCAGACCTTCCCCATTTCGGCTCCCATGATTGTCTCAGCTCTTCCCCCTGGCTCACAAGCCCTGCAGGTGGTCCCTGACCTCTCTAAGAAGGTAGCATCGACCCTAACAGAGGAAGGAGGCGGTGGTGGTGGTGGAGGTGGCCCTGTGGCCACTAAGCCCCCCCGGGGCCGAAAGAAGAAGCGGATGCTGGAGTCGGGGCTTCCTGAGATGAACGACCCTTATGTCCTCTCCCCCGAGGATGATGATGACCATCAGAAAGATGGCAAGACCTACAGGTAAGAGTCAGAGCTAAGGGCAGGCTGGGGGGCGGCTCCCAGCTTCCCTGCCGCCTCGGGCTCTGCGCTCTGCAGCTTCCACCTCAGGTCCCTGTGCATGTCAGGCGTCTGCTGAGGTGGGGAAGGTGGGGCTTCTGGCACTTCTCCAGTGCCTCCTCCCTAGGATGCAGACCCATTTCACCCCTGCCCTTTCTGGGGTTGTAAGCGTTAACTTATTTGGGGTGACATAATGGAATTTCTTGTAATGAGGCTTCAGACTGGGTCTGAGACCCTTGACACCAGCTCCTTTTTGCTTTCTCCATTTTCCATTCCTATTTTTCCAAGAAACCTTTCTGTCAAGCCCCTAACCTTGACCTGTGTGCCATCCACAGGTTCTTGGGCCGTATTTGAGCATTGAGCCTGCCTGACCCTGCATGGCTGGGACGAGGGGATGACGGGAGGGGTCTATGAGAAGGCGGGGTGAACAAGGTCCCCCCTTCCCCCTGTGGAGCACATGCTTGTGAGATGGCTGTTTGCTCACTTTCTCATTCATGGGCATTCTCTTGATCCTCCACTTCCTTTAAGTTGTCCATTGCCAAAAAGCGTTCTGTGCGTATTTGCATGTGGTACTGTACAAAAATAATTACATCTCTAAACTCCCTGCCCTTTGAAAGTTGGAAACCTTTTAATCCCCTTGAGAACCATCAAGGGCCCTAGTGGGTTTGGGGAGTGTGGTCCCAGTGTACAGAGTGGAATAACCACCATCACAGCTTTGACGCAGACAGGGGCAGTTGTGCATGGCTGGGAGATGGGGTCTGTCCTTAGCGTACCGAGATGGGCAATGTTGTTCCCATTTTAGGAGCGAAGGGAACTGCGGCACAGGAAATGGACAGAGCCTTGGGCTCATGGATTCAGTTCCCGGCTCCACCACGAACTTGCTGTGTGACCCTGGGCAAGTCCTTTTCCCCTCTCTGGGCCTCAGTTTCCTCATCTGTAAAATGGGGAGAATTCTGTGTATGCCTCCCAAGTGTCAGGAGTATATATCAGATAAGATTTGAAATGTTGGGAACATCAAAAGAGATAAACAGTCATCATTTAACTTTATCTCTATGTGTTGTACACTTCTATTGTGGAGAGTACAGTGTCTAAATTCCTCTTTGTAAGTGAAAACGAGAAGAGTGCTGCTATGCAGAAAGTATCGAGCTCTGCAGAATTCCAGCTCATAATCTGAAAGTTCATCGCAGCTTTATCATTGCAGGTGTACCTCACTGTGTAGAATAAAGGTATTCCCGGAAAATGTTTACATCGTATCAGAAAGCTGCCTGACAAGTGTAATTCATTTAAAGGCATTATTTTATGTATCGTTTCATAAAATGAAAATCCCTTTTAAGTTTATTTTGTAGAAGTCTGGATTTTTATGTATTTGCTTAAAGTGAGGTCATTGTGACATGGAGGTTCACCTGCACAGAGTCGGCTCCTATAGGAGTAGCAGGTTGCCCTCTGACCTTCTCATGGGCCGGGGCCCTGGTTCTGCCAGGTTTTCTTTGTTTGCTTTTTGGTCCCACGTTAAAGCTATTTCTAGACTTCCCAAATGGTGTATGGAAAGAAATGTGAATATATAGTCAGCGGGCAGTCCCATAGGATCTTCCCACCCTCAGTGGTTTTGGAGTTCTTGATGGCCTCACCTCTAGGTGACTCGAGAACTCTGAACTTAGGGGGGACTAATTGTGTTACAGGTAAACGGAATTTCTTCTGAAAATCTGAAGCTCCAAAGGAATCTTTTTAATCCCTTTTTCGATGCACGTCAGTCACATCCGTCCCCGTGGTCGGTGGCATCTGACTGGGTGTTGGAGGAATTAGGCTGTTTTTCTGGGTGGGTCCACTTACTCCCAGCTCTTCGTTCCCATCCAGTGAATGGGAAGCAGTCATGGCCCTTGTCTACCGTATGGAAATGTTTTGAGGGAAAATCGGAGTATTTGAAAGTATTTTTGAGCATCTTAGAAAAAAAGGGATGATAACTCAGTGGTTATTGTAACCACGGCCATGGCATTACACGCCTCCAAGGGGCACCTGTGTCGTGTCGGGTGTGAATAATGCCCCCTAGAGCTGTGCGCCCAGTGACATGGACATTTCTGTTCCTGGCCACTGCCCCCTGCCACAGCTCTCCTGTATCAGGTTTCTTTCCGACCACCCGACACCTTGCATTAGACTTGTACTGATTTGGCTTCATGGGATTTCAGAGTTGGAAATACTTTAAAGGTCGCCTGAGCCTCTCTGTAGTTTTAGTGCTCAAACGTTTCTGGCGGGAGAGTGTCTGGCCTCTCCCTGAATGCCGCTAGTGAGAGGAGCCTCGGGTCAGGCACGAGTGAAGCACTGTTCACCTTTGGCAAATTACTTTCCCTTTCTGAGCCTTTCTGTACTTGCCGGGTTGTTGTAAGGAGTGGAAACAATGTGTTTAAAGCGCTTCATTCCCAGCCAGGCAGCATCAGGCGCAACAGCGAGTGGCAACTATTACTGCATTTGTTATCACGGCATTACTGTCATCACCCTGATGATACTCACTCCTTTGGAGACTGCTCGTTTTGTGGTCGGCCCATTATTGATGAATTTAAGTTTTGCAACTTCTTCCCTAGTTGAAAACTTTGATGAAGAGGGCTGTTTTCTCTTGTATAATCAGTCGCAGATTAAGGGTGCAGTTGTGTGTTCAACATTTACATGCAAACTAAGGAAATTTTGCTTGAGTTATAATGAACGTGTTGTCCCACCTGTCAGAGAAATCTCAGGGCCAAGGGAAGTTATTTTGTAACTTTAGTTCAGTTCCCATCCAAGTGACAGTGTGGCTAGTTTCCAGCCTCAGTCTTAGTGAAATGCACAGCGGCATGAGCTCGTCCAGTGCTGGTGCGGCTCACGGGGACGCACTTCCATTGTGAGAGGACACTTGGCTTACACTGACCGTCCTGGGTGTTTGCTGGCCCTTCTGGGGGGGCAGATGTTTCTCTCTCCATTTTACAGACCAGAAAATTGAGGTCTAGATTGATAAGCAAGCCTGTAACTGAACCCTGGGTAGAATCCAGGTGTCCAGATTTCTGTGGGCTGTGTCCTGTGGACCCTGCTAACTATAAACAGAACCTCCCGCCTCCCATCCAATGGTTGGGCTTCCCAGACACAGCCTGGGGTTGGTGAACTGGTAATCAGATTTCCTTCAGAGTTATCAAGTAACTAGAGAACTAGAAATTGGCCTTAACGATTGGAATTTTAGAAGCGTAAATACAGGGACCATACCCCCCCCCCAACAGTGGGCTCTTCTTCTCTGAGGAGCTCAGAGATCATTCTAGATTGCATCTCAGCTATTCTCTAAAACTTCTTCTGAGGTTAGAAAAAAGCAGAAGCCACCCTTCCCCATCCCAAACCCCTCTCACAGAGATAGGCTGGGGAGGACCCGAGGGAGAGGGGCTTGTCCTGGGAGCTTGCTTCCCAGGCTGCGGCCCTTTCCACCAGCCTGCGTTGTGTTCTGGTGAGTTATTGAGGGATGGTGGGGTTCCAGCTCACCTGTAGATCACTCTCGCCCAGTAAAGTCTGGGTGGCGTGGCTCATCTTGCCCACAGGCCTCCTTATTTGCTGTTGTTGGGCAGTATCGGAGCAGGAAGAAGGATGGCCAACTCAGGTGATGAGTGAAAGTACATTTAGATGCTGCTGAAGTCCCCAGCAGCACTGACACTGGCTCCCGGTGCCAGGGAAGCTCAGGGTCCTGCCAGTCTTCTCCTACACCTCTGAGGGATGCAGCTCACTCCACCAGTTACCTTGGCTCATTGCAGAAGTGGTTCTCACTTGATCGCCAAGGAGCTGGGCGGTGGGGGTGGTTGCTGGAACACCAGGTACAGAGTAGAGGCCAGACGTCTGTGGTTTGGGACAGGCCCTCCATGTAATCCTGACACTTCTCCACCCCATCCCTCTAGGAATTACTGGCAAAAAGGAAGCAGGAGAAACTCTGAGAGAAGACAGTTAAATGAGGAGTCAGGAGAGAAGTCCTTTTGGGGAATCTAGTCAGTGTGTCCTCATCATCATCTTGGAAACTTGAGGACTACCTGAAGGATATACCTGATCCATGGGGAACTGGGGAAAGGAGTTCTTTAAAAGTCTGAAATCAAGTTATAGGCAGAAAGAAAACAGAAGTTGGGTGATACTTCTGGCTTAGTGGAATCCACATCAGCCCAGAGCCCGTAACAAGATTTTCCTGTTGCACCTGGTTGAATTCTTTTTTTTTGTACACATTTAGGGAGTCCAGTCGTTCAGCCAACACTTACTAAGTCCTTTATTGTGTTGGGCTGTATTAGAAGGGTAGACTGTAAAGACAGGTAAAACAGAGCTCTCGCAGGCTTCCCAGTGTCGCTGGAAAAGGAGAGCCATCAGACAGGTTGGCTTCTTTGGAAGTGGAGGGGTGGGGTCAGCAGTGCCCTCCTGGCGGCGCGGGTGCTAACCGCTGCCCTCCCTTGGCCCAGGTGCCGGATGTGCTCCCTGACATTCTACTCAAAGTCGGAGATGCAGATCCACTCCAAGTCACACACCGAGACCAAGCCCCACAAGTGCCCACATTGTTCCAAGACCTTCGCCAACAGCTCCTACCTGGCCCAGCACATCCGTATCCACTCAGGGGCCAAGCCCTACAGTTGTAACTTCTGTGAGAAATCCTTCCGCCAGCTCTCTCACCTCCAGCAGCACACCCGGTAAGGCTGCTCTTGGTTTCACCCCGCTCCCTGCCGTGAGCCCCTCACCCCAAGGCCACGTGGCCTGCACCTCCTCTTCTCTCCACGTCTTCTTTTTTCCCTTTCGCCTCTGTCCCCGGGGAGCCTCAGTGCTCTCCCGTTGCTGTCTGTGAAAACTCAACTACATATCCCTGCAGTCTGGGGGGCCTGGAAAATGGTGCTCTCCCATCCCAAAGTCTGGAATGATGTGTGTGGTTTCTCTCTGTGTCTGTGTTTGGAAATCTTCTGCAGAGCAGGCCCTGCTTTTACTCAGTTCAGAGCCAAAGTGTGCCTACAGCCTCAGGTCCATGGGGAACAGGCGGTCTTGGTCTTGTTCAGATTGCTATTTGGAAGCAGGGTGTCTGTGGTGAGTGTGTAACCTTAGCGCCGAGCAGAGGGCTGACGAGACGGAAATCTTTAAGGTTACAGGAGCCAGGGCTGCAGCTCTTCATCATCTCACTGCCATTCTAGCCACCGACTTAAGATCAGCAGCAACCTAGACGTGGGTGTCCTCTTCATTAGCCTCTTCAGGCCGGAGTGCGTGTGGGGGGAGGGAGGAGGGGCGTTCTCATCCGTCAAGCAACGTCATTTCACCCAGCAGAGAGCTGAGCCCGTGGTGTCGAACTGCTCCCTCCTCCCTCCTTCCCTCCTCTCCTCTCCGGCAGGATCCACTCCAAGATGCATACGGAGACCATCAAGCCCCACAAGTGCCCGCACTGCTCCAAGACCTTCGCCAACACCTCCTACCTGGCCCAGCACCTCCGTATCCACTCGGGGGCCAAGCCCTACAACTGTTCCTACTGCCAGAAGGCCTTCCGCCAGCTCTCCCACCTCCAGCAGCACACACGGTAAGGGAGAGTGGCGGGCTACTGCCCCCGCCCCGCTGGCATGCCCTCCCCACCCCCGCCCCGGACACACACAACAACCCGCATGCGGGGGGCGGGGGAGAGACCCGGCTGGAGGAGAGACCTGGCTGGAGGAGAGCACCGCTGGCACCTAGGAGAAAGACCAAGCAACACTGGAGGCACAGATGGATGCTCAGAGAGAGCCCTTCTGGGGCAGAAGCAGTGCTGAGGAGATGCAGCGACTGTGTGGCATTCCCTGGCCTGTGGGAGGAGGAGCCTCACCTGGAGTGGAGATGTCTTCTTCCCTCGTTTCCCTCCCTGAAATCACCCATGCACACGTCTTGCAAGACTTCTTCCTCGATGCCAAAGCAGGGCCATTTGGTTGAAGCCCGTCCCTCTAGCCCTTGGGGCACCAATCATGAATGGGAGTTAGAATGAGACTTCAGCTGGGTCCCAGCCCAGCGGCACCTGCAGCAACAAGCAAGGCTCCTCGGGATGCCCGGAGTGGAGCGTGGAACAAAGTGCACCCTGCATGTTCACAGAGAACCAGCACACAAAACGGAAAAGCTCAGACTCCGTAAGGATGTGCACTGTTTGCCCCGTGAATCTGGAGCGACTCGGAGGAGGTGAGCCTGCCGTCTAGAAGAGGTGGTGATTTCCTTCGATGGTATCTCAAGTTGAACTGGCGTTCAGACTTGCTGGCCATAGGCCGCCTCTCCCGGCTGCTTCTGGAGGTGGCGATCCCCCTTAAGGCGGTCCGACATCTTGCTTCACGAAGAGAAGGAATCGGGCTTTCCTCACAAGGAGACGTGTCCCGCGAAGTTTTCAGAATTTCATACCAGGGGTCTTGAAAAGCACCCAGTCACAGAGACGGTTCTGAAGTCCCTGCTGAGGAGCAGGGGTCTGTACACCCTCGAGTCCGTGGCTCATCCCACCGGAGGGCCCTGTAGTGTTTGGAAAGAGGTCAAATTGGTACTAACTAGGCATTTCCTGCAGTTAGGGGGCTGGACTGGGACAAGCCCCAAGGAGTGTCCACGAGTGTTAGTATCACTGCTGCCCTTCACAGTGCGCATAACTCTGCTTTTCTTTGACACCAGGACTTTCTCTGGGAGTGGTACTCAAAGCTGAGGGGAGAGTTTCTGGCTGTGTGTTGGGGGCCAAGGGAAGAGTGTTGCGTGCTTCTTTTTTCTCACTATTGTGTTTCCCTTATGTTCATGAGCGAGGGGCGGTTACTGTAGGAGCTGCCTTGTCTGTCACTGCGGTCCGCCTGCCGCCAGCCCCGCCCCTGGCAGAGAGGAGCCCAGCCCCGGCTGAGTGGTGCAGGCAGCCACGGAAACCCGGCCCCCCGGCCTGATCCTGATCCAGCCTGATCCGTGTCAGAGGCGCTGAGCTGGCGCCTCCTGGAGACCTCCGTGTGCTCCCAGAGGAGGCCTGTTGAGGTGCCGGTCCCTGAGTGGCCTTGCTGACGTCCTTCCCTTTCTTCTTTTCTCGTCCCGTGCAGAATCCACACCGGTGACAGACCGTACAAATGTGCACACCCGGGCTGTGAGAAGGCCTTCACGCAGCTCTCCAATCTGCAGGTAAATGCTCCTCTCTCCACGCGAGGCCTTGAGCCTAAGACTTGGGGTCGCAGGGCTGCTTGACTAGAACCATGGTTCTCAGACTGTCAGGCCCCTTTACACTCTTAACAGTCATGGGGGAACCCAAAAAGCTTTGGTTGGTGTGGGTAATATCTAATTACATAGACATTACAAAACTGGAAAAGTTGAAAAAATATTTAGTAATTTGTTTAAAAATAACAAAGCCTATTGCATGTTAACATAAGTAACATATCTCTGAATCCACCCCGCCCAAAATTAAGAAGAATGGCATGGCTTTACATTTTTGCATATTTATTTAATATCTGGCTGCCTAGAAGGTGGCGAGGTTCTCACATCTGCTGCGTTCGGTCTTTATATTACACAGTGTGTAATCTCTGTACAGTCACAATGGAATGAGAGTGAAAATGCAGACAGTGTCTTATTACTGTCTTGCAAATAGTTTTGACCTTGGGGGCCCCCTGAGAAGGCCTTGGTACTCCCTAGCAATCCCTGTGCCTCACTTTGAGAACCACTGGACTAGCGGGGCCAGGCATAGCCATCTTTCTTACTTTCGGGACCCTGGTATGTGCTGCATGAGGTACGCTTCTTCCCTTAGCTGGTAGCTCCTGCAGTTTCATTTGGAGTAGTTTCTGCTGCCTTCCGATAGGAGGAGAACCTGGGATACCTGACACCCCGCTCAGGGCTTTCCAGTAAGGTCAAGGAGGCAGAAGAGCGGAGTCCAGCGCACTCACCCTGATTTCTCTTAATTTTCCCAGTCCCACAGGCGGCAGCACAACAAAGATAAACCCTTCAAGTGCCACAACTGTCATCGGGCATACACAGACGCGGCCTCGCTGGAGGTGCACCTGTCCACGCACACCGTGAAGCACGCCAAGGTGTACACCTGCACCATCTGCAGCCGGGCCTACACGTCGGTGAGCGCTCGAGCCCTCCCCTCCTTCCCTCCCGCCAGCGCTACAGCCCACCTTCTTGGTGAAGAGCTGCTGCGGCAGACGCGCCCCCTCCCTTGTTCCAACCTGGCAGAATCAGTAAATAGAACAGAAATTGCAAAGACCCAGAGCTGAGGAGCTGAGAGGATGCCTGGTCCTTTAGGCCTATAGAGATTGCTAAGCAGTGATTCTTTGTTTGACTTAAACATCGGGCAGAAGAGAGCATCCGGCAATTGTGGGAGGAGAGTTTTCAGTGATATGTTTTCCGTTAGACTCCAGAGACAGGTGGTCAGGTTGTTCCAGCCAGAGATACTGAGAAGATGGCAGCTTACCCTGTGCTGGTGGAATGCCCATGGTGATGCTAAAGGTCCCCCAAGTAGTGACACCAGAAGTGGCTCCAGAAAACCCCTGTATAAGTGTCGTTCTCTGTACAGCAAAGTAAGAGCCCAGGGTGCTGGGCACAAGGAACCTCTCTCCTCCTTCCCTCAACTCCTTTTTCATCTCCCTCAGGAAACGTACCTGATGAAACACATGCGCAAACACAACCCTCCTGATCTCCAGCAGCAGGTGCAGGCGGCGGCGGCGGCGGCGGCGGTGGCGCAGGCCCAGGCCCAGGCCCAAGCTCAAGCCCAGGCCCAAGCTCAAGCCCAGGCCCAGGCCCAGGCCCAGGCCCAGGCCTCCCAGGCCTCGCAGCAGCCCCAGCAGCAGCAGCCGCAGCCACCACACTTCCAGTCCCCGGGGGCAGCCCCCCAGGGTGGGGGCGGCGGGGACAGCAACCCCAACCCCCCACCCCAGTGTTCCTTTGACCTGACCCCCTATAAGACGGCGGAGCATCATAAGGACATCTGCCTCACTGTCACCACCAGCACCATCCAGGTGGAGCACCTGGCCAGCTCATAGGGACCTGTGCTGCCGTCCACTGGGAAGAGGGGAAAGAGTTCCGCTCCCTTCTTTCTCCACCTTCCCTTGGTGGGAAAAGTCCTCTTCTCCCTTGACAGGCCTTGGCTCCATCTCCTTGGGCCTCAGGCACGGCCTTCCTTCACAGGACACCATCCTTGTTCTTGACTCCTCTTCAGAAGGAACATCAGCCCTCCTGATGGCAGAGGAGTCCTGAGCTGGTAGCGTAATCCAGCAGCCTCCCCTCCTAAGCATAGCTTTTAAAATTGGGGGTCGGTGCTCAGGGGAGGGGTTTGCTATGACCTCATAGAGACTTTTCCAGCGTGGGCACTTAAACTCTCTCCTCACCCTTGTGATCCTCCAAGCTTGGGCTGATAGAGGACTAGAGGCTGGCCTCCCAGATTCCAGAGGAGGGAGCCCTAAATGCAGCCAGCCTCCTGTTCTGTCCTTGCCTGCACAAGAACAGAGGTTTCTCTCATACCCCTGTCCCTGGGAGCCGTTTTCTTCCCCAAGCCGTTTTCTTCCCCTCACGGTCTCGCTTCACTTCCTACCTAATGCTGGAAGGAGATCTGGGGGAGTCAAACCCCCTTTATTTGTAAAGGGGCAAGGGCTGAGATGTGGTCCCCAAGGGGCCAGAGATCCCCAAAATGGTCACAGGTGGCTTAGAAGTGTGGGCTGTGGTTTCCCTTGGAACCTCTCCCCTTCTTTGCCAGCTGAGGCTCCCTGCTCAGTCTCCTGGTCCCCAAACCTAAGGAGCTGTGGAATCTGTGGGTTCTTTGTGAAACCCCATGACAAGGGAGCGGTGCAGAGAAGGGAGAGTTCAGGGCAAATGCAAGGACTGGACTTAACTCCCTAGGTGCCACGGTCAGTTGCCGGACACGGATTTATATATAAATATATATATATAAATATATATATACCCACTCATCACGGCCATCTTTGTTGTAACCATTTCTGTGTTTATAAATGCATTATCTCCGGAATTTTCATATTTGATGTTTTGTTTATTTTTGTCCTTTTTGTTTTTCTCCACCCTGTCTTCTGGCCAATGGCATTTTTATTTCCTTTTGTCTTTTTTTTTTTTTAATCATGGCAGATTTCAGAGAAAAGAGAAAATGAAAAAAAAATCAGGAAACCAGTTGTTATAAAGCAATTTAAAATGAAGAAAAAAAGAAAATCTTATGTACAAACCAAGGGGTGTTTTTAGAACCTTGTATAGAAATAAATTCGTGTAAAAGGATCGGAGGCAGTGGAGCTGCTGCTGTGAGTGAGCATGGGAGCCAGCTGTCTGGGGAGGCATGCAAGGATTTACAGCAGGGTGTGCGTATGTGAAGACTGAATGCTGCATGTCGCGGCCGTGTGTGTATCCCCAGCCATAGAAGGGTACAGCTTTGATACTTCTGAGATGAAGTCTTGGTTTACGAGGGTTTCTACATACAAATCCTGTTGCAAGGACCGCATTGCCTAAGTCAGTCACGTATTATTAACAAGACAAAATCGCAAAGCTCCCCACCAAAGAAATGGAAGCCTGGCCTCCTGGAAGGACCTGCACTTCTGCCAGAGCATCCCATGGGCTTAGTGCTAATTCCAGTTGACTTATCCTGTGGCACCTAAAACCAGAGGTTTCCAGTGGTGAAAACCAGGATTGAAGAACGACGCAGGACGGTTGTAGTGCTGAGGATAGAACGTGGTCAGGAAACCCGGACTTCAGTCCTGGCTCTCCCATCAACCAGTGTCAGCCGTGATGCTTCTTCAGCTATTAAATGAAGGGATTGGGCTAGATCACCGCCAAGAATCCTTTTTGAGAATTAAAAAAGCACTGAAAAAGTTGTGACAGTGCTCCCACATCTGACAGTGTGGCTGTTGTCTGTGGGACTGCTGGGCAGCTGCGTTCATTACTTGGTGGCCTGTGGACAGGCAATGAAATAATGCCTCTTAATTTAGGGCTCAGTCTCTTGTGTGGGTATCCAAGATAGTCTGACTCTGTGGTATGACACTGATGCACGGAGCACGGATGACCAAATATGCCAGTGTTTGTTAGCCTCTTGAATATTCACTGCTTTTCCCCCTGTTCTCACCAACTGTTGAATAGGGGCTGAGAGCCCTACCTTCATCACAGGTTTTGGAACCAGAATCTGTTCTTTTTAAGGGATACACTCACACTTAACAGCAACAACCCTATGAAGTAGGTAGTGTTACAGCCATTTTATGGAGAAGGCAATAGGCACAGAGATTAAATTATCCAAGGGCATGCTGCTGACAATTAGAGGGAAGTCTTCTAGATTCTATTCTAGATTCTGTCTTACCACCTGTTCGGTAGTAACCCCCCCCCCTTTTTTTAACCTATTTGATCTAAATTATGTGGCTTAAAATCTGTTTCATTGAAAACCTACTATGCGATATTATTATCAAGAATGTGTGAGGGGAGACGGTGTCCTCCAAAACTGTCCTAACACTACGATCCTGTTCTAGGCGTCAAGTTCTGATTCCCGAGTTGGTGGCAGCCTGTCATGCATGGGCTTTCCCTCCTGATGAAAACCGTGCCTTTTGCTGTGCAATAGCAGACCAGGGTGAGAGCTACATCCGACTGGCGAGCTGTCACAGCTCCGTGTCCCAGTACTTCCAGACCGTGGTGCTAGTTAACATCTTTTGTGAATTCGAATAAAGAGGGAGACCAAAACAGGAGAAAAAGGCCAGAAGTACTATCACTGTATAACGTACTTGAGTATGAAAAGATAGGAACCCTGACAAAAGGCGTGGACAATCGCAGTTTTATTGTGAGCAGTTCTTTGTATTTACCAGTAGAGTTTGTAAATAACGAGTTGCTTCCACGTTAGAACATAACCCTGAGTAGCTGGTGTTCTTGAGAGTGAACGAAATGCGAAGGGGTTAAATCTCCCACGGCCAGGTGCGCCTCCCTCAACTTCCGTAAGAAACTAGTGACTTGAGAAGGTGACCAGGTGTTCTAGTCACCAGATTCACATTCCGCAAAGGGGCAGAAAGATCTTCGGCTGCTGCAAAGGGCTCTTAATGGACTATAAGCCTAAAGAGACAGGTTTCTCACGACCGCACATCCCCGTCCTGGAGGGAGAGGAAGTTTGAGCGAGGATGCAAAATGGCGCCCTCCGGCGCAGCCGCCGCCGACCCGGCGCTCCGCGGCCCCGCGAGGGACGAGTGTAGGTGCCGCGCGGAGGCGTCCCGGCGGGCGCTGTACAGAAGCCGGAAGTTCCCCTCGTGAGGGCGGAAGTTCCCCTCGTGAGGGCGGAAGGGCTCCAGGCCGAGGAGGACAGCTTGGGCGCTCGTCGCGATTCAGTCACTTCCGGGGAGGACCGGAAGTTGCTTTGTTTTGCTTCAAGATGGCTGCGGGGATGTATTTGGAACATTATCTGGACAGTAAGAGCAGGCTGGAGGAGGGGGTCAGGGGTCACGGAGGGGTGGAGGTGGGTCGGGGCTGAGAAGATCTACGGCCCCGAAGTCCTGGTAGTCAGAAGGTCACGATCGTGAAGGGCTGCGTGAGAGAAAATCCTGGAGGGTGTGAAGAAAGGGGGCGGGGCGGCGGGGTCGAGGCCTCGCTCTGGGATATAGACGGGAGAAGGAGGGGCTGCGCGGCGGGGCTGAGAGACGGCTCTTGAAGGGCTGGTGGGCATACCTGGGAAAATATTTGCTGCCCCACCTTCAGGATCTCCGACCTCAGGGTATTTTTTTTTTCTCAAAGTCGTTCGGAATCCGTCGTTTTAGTGTATCATCCACTGCCATTTGGAGCAGCGACAAAGAACTGCTCGTGGCTCCTTTGCCCAGTTCTTTAGCAGAAGCGGCTTCTCATGGGGGTGGAGGGTTATGAGTGAAGACTGTCAGATGACTAACTGGAAGGCTTCTCTTCTTGGAGTAAAGATCCAATTCCCATCACATGGAAATCTGGTGTTTATGCTGTCTGTGTAACCCAGCCCTTCAGGGAGCCTGTCACTCTCTGTGCTTACATTTGTCTTGGTCTTGGAAGTCAATTCGTTCATTCGTTTCTTGAGGTCCTGCGATAGGTCAGACGTAATGGCAGGTACTAGGAATATACAAGAATGAGTAAGACACAGTCCCTGCCCTCAAGTGCTCAGAATCCAGTAGGACACAGATTCTGCTAGTAAATGATTATAAAAGTGTGACAAGTGAAATAATAGGAATACATTGAAAGGACAGTAGATAACGCTGGAAAAAGAGCAGCTAATTACCCGGGGATGTAGCTAAAGCTCTACAGAGTATGTGATGTTTGAATAGTGTTTTGTTTTTTTTAAAATGGAAGTTCTGGGGGTTGAACCTAGAACCTCGTGTGTGCTAAACAGGGCTCTATCACTGAGCTATATCCTCCCCCCTGAATAGAGTCTTGAAGGTTGTTTATTTGCCAGTGTCGACAGAGGGAGGGAATTGCAGGTTGGGGAAAGCATCAGCAAAGTTGTGTTGGGTTTGTGGCAAGGTCAGAGAAAAGTGAGACCAGAGTGTTTGATATGCAGGACTCTAAGGTCCAAGAGTGGGAAATGAGACTACAGAAGGGGGCTGGGGCTAGATTGTGCAAGGTCTTTTAAGCAAGCTACAAAGCTTGCACTTTAGTGAGGAGTAAACAGATTTTTTAAATAGAATGATTTTTTTTACAGAGGAAAATATCTGATGGATGATAAATTGGAACATGATAACATTGGTAATGTGGACATCAACTAGTGATAATAGTCCTGGTCAGAGGTGAGGACCTGATCTCAGGGAGTGACAGAAGTATTTAAAGGTTAGATAGGACTGACTGAATGACTCAGTGGTGGAGAGAGAAGGAAGACTCTAAGATGACTTCTCAATTTCCTGTTTGGGAAGTTAGATAGACAATATATCATCAATAAGATAAGAAATTCAGGAGTGACAGTAATATATTTAATTCAGTTTAAATTTAAACATAGGAATGGTAATTGTATTTGTGAGAGTAAAGGAAATGGAGATCATTCGAGGAAACCAAGTGAGAAAATTAGAGGATTAAATTAAGTGTAAGCTCAAGAAAACATTGACATTTAAGGGACAGGCTAAGGAAACGTCAGTGATGGAATTACCAGGAAATATATGATGAAATTTGGAATCCTAAAACAAAGAAAGTTACTTGAAGGAGAAAAAATGGTGCCAGCTGCTGAAAACATATTTTTTTTAGGGTAGGCCTAAAAGGGATCATTAGATTTAGTAAATCATTGGTGACTTAATCTCAGTAAACTGGTGGTGGCAGACCTGAGGTTATAGGTTAAAGCCATAGAGGCATTTGAAAAGTTGGGAGTAGAGTCATGGGAAGAGATTTTCCTTTTTAAGACTTAAGTGGTTATGCATTTATTCAAGTAATTATTGAGGACCCTCTGTATGCACGTCATAGTTCTAAACACTAGGGAAATAGAAAAGAAGACAGACATGTCCAACTCTTCTGGAGAGCTGGGGAGACAGATACCAAATACCTAATTACACAGTTACTTGTTTAATTACATTGGATAAACGCCAGAAAGGGTAGAGATAGAATAGCTTGGCAGTATAATCCAGGGCACTTGTTGGAGTCTGGGGAATTCAGGGTTGAGCTGAACTTTGAAGAATAAACAGGAATTTAATAGGCCAACAGGTATGGTGGAGGTGGGATGAAGACCAGGAGGTGCATTCCAGACAGAGTAGCATGTGGAAAGCCACATGGCAGGAAGGGCACTCAGAGAGGGCCAGTGGGATAGAGCAGAGAGAGCGCAGCAGGGCGCTGGCCTGAGTTAAGGCTGGGGTGAGGTAAGCAAGGGCCAGGAGGTGTGGAACAGGACTAGGAATATTGCGATAGGAACTTACCAGAGGGTTGTAAACAGGAGAGTGACTTGATCAGATCTGTGTATTGTAAAGAATATTCTGGCTCCATCCAGAATGCAGATTGGAAGTGTGTGTGAGATGAGTGATGGAGGAGGCCAGGAGGGTATTTGTAAATTGAGGACTAGGAGCTTGGAGGCAGAGATTGAAAATAAAGGAAAGGGAGGGGCTGACTTGTAGAATAAGGTCACTGAAGAGGGGAAGGGAGGGATGTGCAGAGATGGAGGGCTTGGTTGTGGAGAGACATGGACATGGCCTCTCCTGAGAGGAATGATGAATGTTGTCACAGACCATCCGACAGTTCAAAGACGGGAAAACAGAGTCCTGTTTTGGACCTGTTCTTCAAAAGCAGCTGTAGGACCTAGGAAGTGCAGGGAATCTCAGTTTCTTCTCTTCTTCCCAGGTATTGAAAACCTCCCCTTTGAACTGCAGAGAAACTTCCAGCTCATGAGGGACCTGGACCAAAGAACAGAGGGTATGTACGGAGTAAGGAGTCCAGTGTGTTATGAGCGTGTCTGGTCGTTTCTGTTTGGTGTTACCATATCATCTGGTCTGGTTGGGAGAGCAGTGGCTTCTCTCTTTCACTTTCTTGCAATTCTTAACAGGAGAGTAATGATAACTCACATTTCTATATCCGCTTTTCCATAACACATGGAGAACTGGGACAGTGCCTCAAGGATTCAGAGGTGCTGTGCTCTTTGTAGCTTCCTCAAGAAGGATTCACAGAACCAAAGTCACCCCTGGACTCATTTCTCCTCTCCATATTCAGTGTGTTTATAGGAAAACTAGAATGTTTGTACTCCATTGGACTGTTAACTTGACTATCACGAAATTCGATGTGGCTTTAGACTGCAACTCACGTTGTTAGAGAGGAGCTTTGCTACATGAGAAGTTCTTTAAAAAGAAAGAAGGAAGGAAAGAAGGCAAAAAGCAATTAACCTCAGGATCTCTACACTACGTCCTTCAACCTAACAGAAGCACCGGATGCCAGCTGTGGCCTTCCGTGGGCATTGAGCAGGTTTGGCTGCACTGAGGCTACACTTCAGTGGTCAAGTTTGTCCCTTCAGGGTGGAAGGTGTCTGTTGGAGCTATCCCCCATACCTGCTGGAGGACACGCAGGGTGTCCGTATGTAGCCGTGCTCCAGGATGTAACGAGCTGGTGTTAGGACACCTGAAGCTGTGATCTAAGTCACTCGGGTTAAATTTACTCATGAAAAGGTGACCATCGTCTAAAATCCTGGACGCAGGCCCCTGAGAACTGCCTGCCAAATGCTGCGCCCCAGCTCTGGTCTTAGACAGCTCCAGCTCCTGAGTTCACGCACAGAAAGATCAGTTGGAGCTAAGGGAACTACATACATGCTTTCCCAGCTTCCTCCAAGGGCCTCCAGCAAAGTGGGGCAGAAACAGTGTGCACACAGGTCCTTGTTCCTCCTGCTGCACCATGTTGCAGTCACACTTGTGTCTCCATCCACATCTTTTCTGAGCGCTACCAAATATTAGGCAGTAGGCATGTACAGTCGCAGTGTCCTGGGATGCCATCAGCCTTCCAGTATTAAAATGTTGGAGCAGTCTCTAAAATGAACAGACAGAACAAAAGTGATGGGAAATATAACCAAGCTGTAAATGATAAGCAAGTCAGGGTGGGCAGGAAGTAGAAGAAGCGTTACATGAGTGGACTAGGGCCTCACTTTAAATGAAGCATAGACGTGCAGGCCTGGAAGCCGGCAGCAGCACATGGCCCAGCCTGGTTTGCAGCACTCAGAGCGGTTGTGGGATGTTTCTGAGATGAGAAACTGGATGGCTTTTGAGACAAAATTCATGGTTCAAGAGGCAGCAAGCCCTGCAAAGAAGCATCTTCAGACATCAACAAAATTACACTTCACATTAATGCGGTGTGCAAAGAATCCTTTGTTCTGTTTCAGTAATTTCAGTTCCAGATACGATAGCAATGTTCTCAGCACCTGAAGGCACCTTTACAGCAAATACTGTGAACATGTTGCATTCCTTGAGTACATGGCCCAGTACCTAGGAACGTTCAGTGCGTTTTAGTTCGAAGGTTATGATGGTCCATGGAAAAGGTCCAAGGAGCAAGAGGAAGAAGTGTGTTTCACCTAGCCACCCGGGGGCCATTGTGACCAGGCCTCTGTCTCTGTTGTAGACCTGAAGGCTGAAATTGACAAGTTGGCCACTGAGTATATGAGTAGCGCCCGCAGCCTGAGCTCCGAGGAAAAATTGGCCCTTCTCAAACAGATCCAGGAGGCCTATGGCAAGTGCAAGGAATTTGGTGACGACAAGGTGCAGCTGGCCATGCAGACCTATGAGATGGTATGGCCCTGTTCACCGCTCCCCACCTACCTCCCATCTGTTCCTCGGGGTCCTCGACCCCTCCTTCAGCTGTGTTGGGATCTGTTCTGGGTCTGGGAGAGCCACAGACTCTGCCTTAGCCTGTTTTCTTCTGGTGGAACCAGCCTTGTAGCTCTTCCTTTTCCTTCCTTCCCACGCAGGTGGACAAACACATTCGGCGACTGGACACAGACCTGGCCCGTTTTGAGGCTGATCTGAAGGAGAAACAGATTGAGTCAAGTGACTATGACAGCTCTTCCAGCAAAGGCAAAAAGAGTGAGGAGGGGGGCGGGGATGTAAGCAGAGGGGCGAGGATTCCAAGGGAGAAGCCAGGGGCTCTTCAGCTCTGAGGGCTGAGGGCAGGCCACCAGGTGGGGGCAGGAGAAGGGGACTTAACCCGTCTTTCTGTCTCCCTGCCTTCTGGCTCCCCGCCTCTCTCCTAGAAGGCAGGACTCAGAAGGAGAAGAAAGCTGCTCGTGCTCGTTCCAAAGGGAAAAACTCGGATGAAGAAGCCCCCAAGGCCGCCCAGAAGAAGTTAAAACTTGTGCGCACGTGAGTGTGTCAGGGAGCACTTGGCCAAGTGATGGATTGCTCTTTCCCACTGCCCATCCCACTCGCACTGCCCCTTGCCACTCTGTCTGTCTTCTGCACCAACTACCCTTCTTGTTATTTTGGAATCTTCTGGGCAGAGGAGAAGCCACAGATCACTAGCCCCATAAGGGTCTCCTTTTGCCACCTCTGGGAGTCTCAGGGTGTAGCTTCCCTTCCTGCAGATGACACCTTCTCTTCCTCTTGGCACGCAGAAGTCCTGAGTATGGGATGCCCTCAGTGACCTTTGGCAGTGTCCACCCCTCTGATGTGTTGGATATGCCTGTGGATCCCAACGAACCCACCTATTGCCTTTGTCACCAGGTCTCCTACGGAGAGATGATTGGCTGTGACAACCCTGATGTAAGAACCATTTTGCCTCAAGATCGGGGTTCTGGGGACCTGAAGGGACAAGGAGGGGTGGTTAATAGTGGGACTTCGGGATAGGAGGAAGGTGGTTGGAGTCGATTGGCCTTGGGACTTCCAAGGATTCTCCCAAGGGACAGAATAAGGGAATATTCCTAAGGAGTCGGGGATGGGGGGTTCTTTCCTTTCCTCTGCCCTCCCCCCCCCCCGGGTTCCTGACTTCTGCTGCTTCCATCTTCTTCCTTTCCCAGTGTTCCATTGAGTGGTTCCACTTTGCCTGTGTGGGGCTGACCACCAAGCCTCGAGGGAAGTGGTGAGTGAGAGCTGCGGAGAGCTGGACAGCCCCCAGCTGAGTGACCAGGGGCATCCTCCCTCTCGCTCACTCTCTCCCCTTTCTCCCTCACATTCTTTCTTAGGTTTTGCCCACGCTGCTCCCAAGAACGGAAAAAGAAATAGATAAGGGCCTTGGATTCCAGCACAGTTTCTTCCACGTCCCCTGACCTGGGCTAGTGGGGAGAGGGATGCCTGCCGGGGCCGGGGGCAGGGAGAGGTGGATGGCGCAGCGTCCTCATCCCCTCTCCTCCCCTCCCACTCCTGGTGCTGAAGCTGCACCCAAACCCTGGTAGGGGGGGTGCCGCAGCCACTAACGGTATGTGCTCTCGTTCAGCCCCCCTCTCCCGAGGGAGGTGGTCCTGCCCACTGTCCTTTTGCCTCCATGCTGAGGTTGGTGCTGCATTTTTGAGGGATGGTCCTCTTCACTCCCCTTGCTTTCTATTTAAGGACTGAGGCAGTAGCGTGGGGCCCTCCCCCAGCCTCCTAATTCGCTCCCCCCATGAGGGGCCATCGTGTGATAAACTTTTTTCACTCTCTTCCTGCTTTTTTCAGCGGGGGCTCCCCCACATCACCTGGGCTGTGGCCCTGGTTGAAGGGGCATGGCACCCCTTCCTCTGTGCCAAGAGGATTCATCCTGGCCTCGTGAGTGGGAGGGGCGGGGTGGAATGCAGATGTCTCACGTGTAAAGGAGGTGGGTAGGTGAATAAAAGCTGTACGTGTTGGTCTGCTGTGTTTATTTTAGAGACACTATTTTAGCACGTGTGCGAAGCAGATTTTTGCCTTCTCTTGAGTTGGCTAAAAGGCGGGAGGCGGACATGTCAGAAGTGGGACGAGACATGGAACCAGAAGTGGTACCTCTGCTCCGGAATCATCAGCTTCTCTGCTTGAGGAGGACAGAGCTGGCTGGGGCTGTGCCTCAGACCAGGGGTTAACACAGCTTAAGATTGTGCATCTTTTCTCCATAAAATACCTTTCACTTGATTCCCAATAAATGTGTTTGTTTTACACATGAATTACTATAGTAAGTAGTAGCCTGACTTGTTTTAAATACTAAGAAAACAAGTATTTTTTCCCTACGCCAACGAGTCGTCTTGCTCACCTCCACTTGGAAACCATTTCCTTAGGCTGAGCGGTCCTCGCGGCTGATTTCCTCCGCACCTGAACCGGCTCTTGCTTCCCCTTCGGCTCCTTACCTGGAGGCTTCCTCTAGTTCTTACCCAGGCAGCCCGACTGCCTTATACGTTCCATCGCCCCGTCACCGCCTGCCTCGCTTCCAAGCCTCACCCCTTCTTGGGCAGGTGGTTTCTCGGAACTCGGTTTTCTTGTCTATAAAATAGGGATAACAGTACCCACTTTATGGGATCCCTTGGAGGTGAAGTGGTAATACGGTGAAGAGCAACGCAGGCAGGACCCAGTCCATCGAAAGCACCGAGTCAGTGGTCACCTGCCGCCCCTGTCCTCTCGAGCGAGCGGAACGCGACCCCCGCCGCGTCAGTTTCCGCGGCCCGGCCCGCCCCGCCCTTTGTGACGTGGGGCGGCCTCGCTCCCCCTGACTTGGCCCGTTAGAGGCCGCTCGGTCCCGGGAACGCGGGCGGATCCTCCGGGGCCATGAGGCAGCTAGCCGCCGGCTCCCTGCTCTCACTCCTGAAGGGTGAGAGCGTCCTCCGCCTCCGGAGCCCTCCGTCACCGTGTCTCAGCCGCTTTCCCCCGGGCGGCCGGTGCCCCCGCTCCCGACCCCTCCCCACCTTCCCTGCGGGCAGACGGCCCCCTACCCCCGGCCCCTCACCCTCACCCGCGGCCTCGGCGGCCAGACGCCCGGGTCCCCGGGTGCCCGCCCCGCTCTCCCGCAGGGTCAGGCCGGCCCCGCCGGTGTCGGAGCCGGGTCCAGCCGTGGTCCGTTCCCGCCCCATAGTGCTGCTCCTGCCTCTGGCACCGGCCTCAGCCCAGGATTCCACTCCGGGCAGCCCCCTCTCTACCACCGAGTATGAGCGCTTCTTCGCGCTGCTGACCCCAACCTGGAAGGCGGAGACCACCTGCCGGCTCCGCGCCACCCACGGCTGCCGGAACCCCACCCTCGTCCAGCTGGACCAGTATGAAAACCACGGCCTGGTGCCCGACGGTGAGGGCCCGACTGGAGGGCCAGCCCTGAGCTCACCTGACACAGGGGAAGGGGATAGCTGGCTCCTTTCCCTGAGCCAGCTCCGCCCTGCAGACCCCAGGAGCCCACTGCCCCGCTCTGGGAGGACGTCCCCTCTGTCCTGCCCAGTGTGTTCACCTCCACCCTGCCCTTCCCCAGGCGCTGTCTGCTCGGACCTCCCTTACGCCTCCTGGTTTGAATCCTTCTGCCAGTTTACTCAGTACCGTTGCTCCAACCACGTCTACTATGCCAAGGTGAGGCCAGGACAAAGGCTGGATGTCGTGGCCAGGACCTACGGAGAGGCTGGCAGTGAAGAGTTGAGGAAGGGCCCCAGGCCATCCTTAGCTCCTCCTTTCCTGCCACTTTGCCGTCATTTACCCTGATTATATGGACGTACAGTCTCACCTTGGGCGTTCAGACTGCCAGAACAATCCTGTTACTGCCAGAAAAGTAGGGAAGAGGCGAAGAGATAAGCCCTTCCCTTTCTCCCAACAGGGCGGTGATTTCAGTCAGAGTCAAATGCAAAAGACTGAAGGCAAGAGTGTGGGCCAGACGGGACTTTGATCTTGCAAGGCAACCACTTGTCAGGTCTAGCAGGTTCCACCAGGGGCCATGTCCCCTCACTCCTGCCCAGGAACTGTGAGAGCAGACATGAGGCACAGGGACAGAGGATGAGCTGGAGCAGAAGTCGGCCCCTTGGGAAAGGCATTCCCACTTTCCTTCTCTCCTTGCAGAGAGTCCGGTGCTCCCAGCCAGTCTCAATCCTCTCACCTAACACTTTCAAGGAGGCAGACACTTCCCCTGACCTGCCGCTTACCAAGATGACCTCCCCCATGTCATCCCACATCACAGGTGAGGCCCTCCCAGGGCCCCGGGGAGACTACCAGCTACTCCTCCTCTGAGCCCAGGGTTGAAGGTGTCAGTGGGAGGGAAGCCGGGAGGATGTTGAGCCTGAGGAGGTAGCCGTGGGCAGCTATTTACGTAAGGGGGAGCCTGCTTTTCATGAATACAAGTTGGGGCTTTCCTATCCCAGAATATTTTCTGATTCTTAGCTCCCCCAAACATTCCTGCATTTAGAAGTCCTCTGGGACTTTCCTAAGCTCACATCTTCATTCCAGAAAGGATTGATTGCTAGCTGTTTAGAATATATGGTGTTTCCTAAGTGATCGGGACAGAAGGTGGAATTTGAAGTGGGTTGGGGAGAAGAGCACTTGTAAGGGAGGTGGGACGGGGGCACACACCACCACCACCACCACCACAATCACCAGGGTAATATTTTTTTTATTTTGATGTTCATTTTCTTTTCTGTGTTTTTTATCCTTGACTGAGTGAGTGTGTGATTAGTGTTTCTGTGTTTACGTGTGTGTTTACGTGGGTCCCTCTGCGAACAAAGCCACTGGGGCCAGAAGCCTGACCGGCCTTTTCCCTTCTCTCCCTCGGTCCCTCTCAAACCCTGCTGCAGGCACAGAACGACAGGTCTCCCAGCCCTGGCCGGAGCGGCTTAACAACAACGTGGAAGAGCTGCTGCAGTCCTCCTTGTCCCTGGGCAGCCAGGACGAAGGGCAGGAGCACAAGCAGGAGCAAGGGCAGGAGCACGAGCAGGAGCAGGGGCAGGAGCAGGAGGAGCAGGAGGAGGAGCAGGAGCAGGAGGGGAAGCAGGAGGAAGGACAGGGCACAGAGGAGGCCCTGGAGGCAAGGTCTGGGCTGCAGGCAGACTCCGAGTCCAAGCTCCAGTCCGAATTTGTCTCTTCCACCCCTTTCTCCTTCACTGCCCGGGTGCGGGAAGTGGAGTCTACCCCCACGATGATGGAGAATCTCCAGGAGCTCATCCGATCAGTCCAGGAAATGGATGAAATGAATGATATCTATGAGGAGGATAACATTCGGAAAGCCCAAAGCACCGGCAGGTACTGGCAGTTCTGACCTGCCCCCCTCCCGTCCACACACACCAGCCCAGCCCTCCCTGTTGTCTTCTTTGGGAAGGAGAAGCCCACTTGGCCAGCTTCAGCCTCCAGACCCACCCAGATCTGTCTGGCTGCAGCAAGTCCCTGCCTCGCCTGTTCTGTGGCCCTCGCTGGCTTCAGCACTGCCCTAGACATCCTTTCTCGCCGTGATACAGTGGAACCTAGAGCTGCCAGGCTTGCGTTCTGGTCTGGTCTCTGGGCCTGATTAGCACTGCAACTTTCACTTCCCTTTCTGGGTGTCAGTTCCCCTTTTCTAAAAGGAGGCAGTTGGTCCGGAGGCCTCTAAGGCCCCATGCAGCATGTGGAACGTGTGTGACTAGGACTAGATGCTGAAGGCGGCGGGGGGGGGGGGGGGGGAGTGGATGTGGTTGTCTGGACCATCCCCGCAGCCGGTGTGTGTCCTTGCAGCCTCCTGCAGCTGCCCCACGTGGAGGCCTTGCTGACGCTGTGCTATTCGATTGTGGAGAACACCTGCATCATAACCCCCACAGCCAAGGCCTGGCAGCACCTGGAGGATGAGATCCTTGGTTTCGGGAAGTCGGTAGGCCCACTATGCTGTTTAATGGGTCCAGGCTCATGGGACATCCTCTGGGCCTGGCACTGTACTGGACCTCAGGAGTGGGGGACGGGCGGGGCCACGGAAAGCACGAGGCATCGCCGGAGAGAATCTCTCCGAGTGAGAATCCCTTCTTTGGAAGGACATCTCCAGCTCCCCTTAAAGGAGGAAGGCTCAAGACCAAGTCTGGAATTGACTCCAGTCCAGTATTCATTCTTCGGCTTCTAGTTGTTAGGCCTGAGCTAGTTCACTGTCTTCAGTGCGTAGCTTTACCTTAGATGCAGCTCTCCTCTCTAGAGGGGTCATAGAGCTCATTCCAGGGACCTGTAGAGAGATCCCAGCTCTGTGTGTCCTAAGCACCCAGCAAGTCCATTCCCTGGAAACAGGACTTTTAAATAAATTTTCAAACGGTAACGTTAGCAAGCGTTTGCTGAGAGCTAGTACGCCATCCATTCATCCACTGTTCAACAGATACTGACTGGGCTCGGTGTCTGAGACATGAGCAGCTCTGTGCTTAGGTCTCTGAGACGTTAGCAGTGAGCACAACAGGGCCAGTCCTCTGTCCTCTTGGAGTCTAGTGGGGAGACAGACGCAGGAACAGGTAGAACAGGGTGACAAGATCAACGCATGACTAAGGACAAAGGGCAGAGAGCAGCTGGGGAGCACAGATGTGTTTGGCAGGACAGCAGAATGCCTCCTAGAGGAACTGATGTTTAAACTGAGATCTGAAGATAAAAAAAGTTAACCAGGCCAAAGGAGGGGTTGGTAAGAGGTTCCTGCTAGAAGGACCAGTACGTGCAAAGACTCTGTGGTGAGAGAAAGGAGAGATTTCACGCAGGACCAAGAATAATGAGCTTACCGCTCCCGCCCTTGGCTTGCTTAAGGGAGCAGCAAGAACCCTGTTTTACCTGGAGATGGAGTCAAAGTGATAGTAAGGGTCATCATGTGAAAAATCACGAATGGTAGCCTGAAGCATTTGTATTTAATTTGGTAGGAAAAGGGAATTTAATGATGTTCGGTTAGGGACGTGGTGATGCCTCCCCCGCCCCCCGAGTGCTGTTGTGAGGAGCAAACAAGGCAGCGGAAGAGGTTTGTGCCCATGGCTTTCCCTCCTGGGAAGGTTGTAGAAACCAGATCGGGCCGGAGAGTCCGGCCGAGAGATGCACGGCTCCACGTTGAAGAGTGTCTTCCTCTAGGTTCTCAGGGAACATACAGGTTTTGGAGTTGGAAGCACCTGGAGCAATGTCCCACCTCCACTGTGTCTTAGACGTGTATCTGAGTGAGTTTCTCAGCTCACCGAGCCTCAGTTTCTTCGTGAGTCAAACGGACACATGATTAGTACCTAAGCTAGTCTAGGGTTGTAAGTGAGATGACGATCTTTCTTGCCATGGTGTGCAGCACTGTGCCTGCGAGCTGTTTGCAAATATTAGCATTATCATTAGCAGAGAGAGAGAGGGCGGCTTATGAGTCTTTTTCAGATAGGCTACGTCAGACAGCTGTTGGGCACATGGCCATGGGGATTTGGAGCTTGCAAAAGAGGTCAGAACTGATGCTAAAGGTTTGGGTGTCACCAGCAGGGAGATGAAGATTACCTGGGAGAAGATAAATCATCCAGGAAAAGGAAGAAATAGAGAGCTGATGTGAGGTCCTTGAGGACTCTGGCTGGGGTGGGAGGAGGAGAGAAAAGTCAGAGGAGCTTCTGGAAGAGCCTTAATGTGGAGACGTTCTGCGGGGCGGCTCTGGAAGGCGGAGGCCTGGGAGGGCCTCAGCCTCAGTCTCTCAACCGCACCTGTCCTCAGGTCTGTGACAACCTTGGGCGGCGACACATAGCTATGTGTACCCTCTGTGACTTCTGCTCCCTGAAACTGGAGCAGTGCCACTCAGAGGCCAACCTGCAGCGGCAGCAGTGTGACATCTCCCACAAGACGCCCTTCATCAGCCCCCTGCTCACGTCCCAGAGCATGTCCATTGGCACCCAGGTACCTCGTGCAGCAGCCTGCGGCTGGGGGAGGGAGTAGGCTCCAGGCAGGATGGGGCAGCAGGAGGGCCGGAACACGCACCTCTCCCCTATCCCCTGTGCTACAGGTGGGGACCGCAAAATCAGGCCGCTTTTACGGGCTAGAGTTATATGGTGGGCTGCGCATGGACTTCTGGTGTGCCCGGCTGGCCACCAAGGGCTGCGAAGACAGTCGAGTCGCCAGCTGGCTCCAGACTGAGTTCCTCAGCTTCCAGGACGGGGACTTCCCCACCAGGGTCAGCGCTTTCCCCAGAGCTCAGCCCCCCCCCCCGCCGCTCACCCTAGTGCCTCTGGTTACTTGCTCTTGGGAGCCCTAGGATGTGGAAGGGGGTTTGGGCCCCTGGCTTCTGAGAACCAGTCCTTGCTGAGCCTCCTGCCTCTCTCCAGTGGACCCCCCACCCCAACCCCTCAGTAGAGCAGGATTGTATTTAGCAAAAGAGTGGGAATCAGAGGGTTGGGTGGGGCCAGGACTAGGGGGCAGGAGACAGTTTCGGATCCCAGCTTTGCCCACTACCTGCGGGGGCGGGGCCTCATCTCCACAGCAAACAGTGAGTGATGCCTGAGGGGCAACTGGTCCTGTTCTCAGGCTTCCCTGCCTCCATGTGAAGGCTCCTTCCCGAATCTTCCAGGGCTTTCCCTCTAGGTGGAATCAGGGGAGTTACCTCCCCTGTGGAACTACCTGTCCTGGCTGAGAGCCAGGCTCTCCCTTCTCTGGCTCAGCAGGAAAAATCATGGCGAGGAAAAGTAGGGGCACCTTGAGAAAGTGCTTTTAGCTGAGCTGAGGGGCTTTTGCCCAGCTCTTCTCCCTGGGTCCCTAGATCTGGAAGGGGTCTTGGCCCATCTCAGCTGCTCCCCTGGAGTTACAGATGGGGAGCGACATCCTCAGAGGGAAGTGACTCCCTCAAGGTCATACTAAACCATCACCAGGAGGCTCCCTGTGATGGGACCACTATTGGGCACCTTCCCGGGCCCTGGGTCCTTGGTGCCACCGTCCCCGGTCCTCATTCCCAGCAAGCTGACCAGCAGGGCAGCCCCTTCTCATCTCCAGCTCCTGGCTTCTTCCCAGCAGCTGAACTGTGACTGAGGGTGGGATGGGAAGGGCAGAGGGGACACCCCAGGTGCCGTGGGGGGTCTGGTTATCCGAGGCCACACCCCTGTCGTGGTTCTGCCATGGTGGGCATGCTCCGGAGGGCTGGTGTCTTGTGAGGCTTCTAATATCTTCCACCTCCCATCCTTGGCTCCTGGCTTAGATTTGTGACACAGAATACGTGCAGTACCCTAACTACTGTGCCTTCAAAAGCCAGCAGTGTATGATGAGAAACCGGGACCGGAAGGTGAGCTCCTCACGCTGCCCTCCCCCACCCACCCCTCAGTTGGTTACCAGGGGTGGGCGGGACTCTTCTGAGCCCCCCGTGGTGTCTGAGCAGTAGGGGTATGAAGGGAGGGTGACCCTCTGGGTAGAGGCCTCCTTGGAGCTCTGTTCCCACTCCTCCAATTTGGGGGTGAGCATCCCTCCTAGGCTGAGGGCTCCGGGAGGGAGGGAGGGAGGGTGCCAGGTGGGAAAACCCCCTGCCTGGTTGGGTGTCGGATTTGAGGCCTCAGTCTGGCCTGCTCTTACTCACCAAGTCATCTGGGCAATATCACTTCCTCTCCAGCCTCATTTCTGAAAGGATGGGGTTTGGGTTATGCGGTGTCTCTTGGCGCTTTAAAAACCCATACCTGAATTTCCTCCTCTCTCCTCCCTTTGCCCACACGTGCCTGCCTTGGGTTCTTGGACTTCTGACACCTGCCCACCATGGCATCTCTGGCTCCTGGCTCCCTGATGTGGGCTGTGTGCACCCAATCCCCTCGTAGGTGTCCCGCATGAGATGTCTGCAGAACGAGACATACACGGTCCTGACCCAGGCCAAAAGCGAGGACCTCGTGCTTCGATGGAGCCAGGAGTTTAGCACTTTGACTCTAAGCCAAGCTGGATGAGCTGGTCTCCATCCTGTCCCCACCCCAGCCCCACCTTTCCACATTCTCCACATTTTAAATCCCAGGCTGCCCCTTATGGGTCTCTTATCTGTCTCCAATTCACGCTTCCCTTGGGTTGGAGCAGCAGTCCCAGAGAAGACCATGATGGGGACACCACCCACCTTAAAGGATGTCTTTACATAAAGTGTTTATTTTCAACCTGTGTGGCCTGTTTTGGTTAAGATCCCATCCTCAGCCCTGCCACCCTGCCACCCTGCCCCATAGTATTCAACCCTCCCACCCCTGGGTTTATGGATCAATCTGCAGGTGAGGGGGCCATGGGAAGGGTACTCAGGGAAGCAGCCCTCTGCCAGGAGGAGAAGCCGTAAAGAAATCATAGAGTTGGACTGAAGAAGATCACAGCCAGTGTCTTGGGGACCATGTGGCCATGAGGACGTATGTGTCTTCATTTCTGAATTCCTGAGTCCAGTGACCTCAGATGCGAGTGTAGGATCGTCCCTCTGGAGGATAATCCGAATGAGATCATGTCCAGGGGGACCAACCCCAGGGCTGTAGGGCAGAACTTGCACTTTTTAGGAGGGAGGAAACAACTGGGACTGGAGTTCAGGAAACCCTTGCTTTGATGTCCAGTAATGGGCCCTATGGTCCGAAGGCGGGGGGAGCTGCATTTGGACACCATGCGGGAGGTGTGACTCCAGCGTCAGCCTTTAATAGTCTGGGATCTCCCAAAACATGTTCTGGGGACACACGTGTGTGGGAAACTATACAGCATTTAAAAGAAAACGTTTATTACGGAAAAGTTCAAACATGCACAAACATAGACTAGTACGATACACCCCCAGGCACCCTTCACGCAGCTTCAATTATCAACACACAGTCAACCTTTAAATGGCACGTTGAAGGCTCTGAGAAGCCCTGTAAAAGGGAAACCGGTTCACGTGAGTGTCTCCCATTCTTAGTCAACCACCGCGTCCTTTCTCACCTACCATTCAAAGTTTGTTTTCTTGTTCTGAGCACAGACAACATGCCCGGCCCTGCTGTTACGGAGGACAAAGGGTTTAGCCCAGAGTACAGGGGCAAGGGGCTGTCGTCTGAGCCCTGCTTCCCGCCACTTGCCCACACACAACCATACACACCCACAGAGGGAGGGATAAGCCACATGTCCTAAGAGCAAAACTGCCTGCCAGAACCCAAGAGAGACAGACAGCCAAGGGGAACTGGGGAGGAGAACGAGAGGCTGGTGGGTTAGTCTTCTGGCATCGGTGGCTGGGTGTGTCAGCTGGCTTCCCGGAAGCTGCAGGGAGTTTTGAGCTATGAGTTGGGGCAGTCATTAGTCAACTAGAGTTGGGGCAAATCAAGTGCCATTATCTGCTGGGGCTTTTTCCCTGGCCAGGCTGCAGTGGCTACTCGGCACTGCTTCCTCTTCTCTCTCTCCCTGCCCCGCGTGGGGTTGGGTGAGTGCAGGGAGCTGGGATCTGCCCAGATCTGCTGAAGTGGGTGTGTTCCACTCACCCCGGAGCAGGTCCTACCAGCCCAGCCCAGCTCAGAGCAGGCAGCGGAAGCCGGCTTGAGGCAGCACAGAGCCACAGCGAGCACAGGTACCGGGCGTCCCTGGTGGGGTTGCACCTCACGGGGGGAAACAAGCGGCAGCACCCCTCCTTTAGAAATGGGGGCCGTGGGATGGGGTGGAGCCGAGAGGGGGCCTTGGGCCCTGGGAAACCTTTTTGAATAGAGTAAAACGCTCAAAGGGATGGCCTGGGGCAGGCAGAGCTGCTCAGACAGAGGGCGCGCCCTGGAGCTTGAAGCCCCCACACTGGGGCCTGTCAGGTCCTGGAGGCCCCAACCTCCCCTTCACGCATTAGGCCCCGACAGTCTCGCTGAACCCTGGTTCCTGGGCCACAGAGGGGGGCCCTGTGGGGATGGTTTCCAGCCCTTTCCCACTCTCAGATGAGATGATCCCCCACACCCGCTCACCCCGGGCCAGGCCTCTGCTGGATGACAATGAACTGATCTGATTAAACTCCAGGAGGGTTCAAGGCACGGAAGTGCTCTTACAGCCATCCTACCCAACTGTCCTCCCCTTCGCTGTGTTTGTGGGGGCCTCTCTGACAGGAAGGGGACCTCCCACTTGTGGGTCTTAAGTCCCTTCGGGGTGAGATAAAGTTGTAGCCAAAGAGGAGATGGAGGCAAGGACTTAGGGAAAGCAGAAACTTAATCCTCAAGCCTCATTCCCTGGCCACCCAGAGCCCCCAGAGCCCAGCCCCATCTACCTCTGTCTGATGCCCCCACAGCTCAGAAGCCTGCATGCCCAGCCCAGGGGGAAGAGGACAGCAGAGGCATGAGGGCTGGTGCATGGAGCACACTCAGTGTGGCCTGGGGTCAGGGCCAGGGCCACAAGGCTAAAGTCTCCAGGAGGTTTCTCTGAGGCAGCGGGACCCAGCCCAGTTCCAAAGCGAGGTCCAGCCAGCGCACAGAGCCGTGAGGGCCCACCCCAGCTGAACGTCTCTCTTGGCTGGGGTTTTGTGCCCTGGTTTTCCAGCTCCCGACAGCAGGGCGGAGGGACGTGAGCAGGTGGAGAGGTGACATCCACACATTGAGGAGACTGACTATTGAGCTGTAAGTCGCCTTTGCTTTCTGCCTTTTCCCAAAAAAATTATCTGGAGAGTTGAGGTGAGAAGACCCGAGGATGATGTTGGAAAGGCGAGGGGAGGCTGGAGCAGGAATCTGGGCTGGAGAAAGCGGGGCAGGCCTGGACCAGGGAGGAGTGGGGATGGAGAGAAGATAGGACACGTGTGCGGGGAAGAACATGACTCCTAGGGCAGGAGGCAGGCCATCCACTCACCCCAGTGACCTCGTACTTTCTCCACGCGACAGAGCCGGGACGAGGTAATGGGCGGGATTCATCTGTGTCCCCAGAGCAGCCCTGGACAGAGCTTTTCACAAAGCCTTCATTTTAGACTGCATTAAACTTCTGCTAGAGGCTCAGCACAGTTTGAATCAGTTTGGGGAGTCCGAACTCCCTCCCAGACTCTTAATTACACGTGTCTGTGGGGCCAGGTGCTTCCTCTTGTCGCTGCCGGAGCGCACGTTGTGTGGGGTGGGGGTGGGGTGGGGGCACGCTAACCAGCTCCTGGCCGCCAGAATCTAAAAGGAGGCTGGAGCTATTCTACAGCCGATCTTCTGAGGCTAGGAGTATGAGACCTGAGATTCCTGCTTTTCCAACTTCCTAAGGCTATGGATTCCTACAAAGAAGGGGTGAAGACAGCAAGGTCTTTGGTGAATGTGCGGTGGGGGTGGGGGGGGCAGCACATGGAGAGGGTGGCAGACAGGATGAAGGTGGACAGGAGGTGTCTTCCTCCCCTCCTGGCCTCCAGTACTGTCCCAAATCGCCCATCCCTTTCTGTCAGGCTCCCCTTTGCACTGTTGGTCAGGTGCCAGGAGGGTGGATACCACGGGCCGGTTGTGGGAGGAGAGAGAGGGAAAGATGATGATCCAGTCTCCTGTCCACATTTATACTCTCCTTCTCATTTCCGGCCAGTGCAGAGAAGAGCCCTGCCCCTCTGACTTATCTCAGCAAAGATGGTGCCCAGCCCAGCTCAGAAAGTATTGGGACAGGTCCCAGACACCCCAAGGACATAAGGAACCTGGGCCCCAGGTGTGCACGTGGGAAGCTGAAGGACAGAGACACCGGGTAGAGGAAAATGGCCACACAACCACTGGTGTGTGCGTGGTGTAGGGGGCCAGGATGTGGAAGGGGCAGTTTCCGGGGCCTTGGGGCCATGAGGCTGGGGTCTGTCTGTGGGCATCTGCATACATATGTGCCCCTGAAGCTGTCTGTCTGTCAGCCCAAGGATATTGCCCCTAAGATGGGGGCTGTGTCTGCCCTTCCTCTCCTGGCCGCGCAGTCTGCGCCTCTGTGCACACACATGTGTTATAGGCCATGTGGACGTGTCGGACTGCATGTGACCAGGGATCTTGCGTACGCACCCCGAGGGGGTACCGGCCCCTGGTGTGACCTTGCATGTGCACGTGTGCAGTGGCGGGCTCACGTGGCCACATCCGGGCGTGCTCAGGTTACTGGGCCTGTGTGGGCCTCTCGTCCCTCCTTCTCCCTAGTGGGATGAAGTCCCTGCTTTTCTCCGCTTTACACCCCAGACAACCTGACCTCTTGCTCGAGGCAGGATTGAGGCGAGGGCTGTGCTGCCCCTCCCTCATGCCTTGAGCCCTCCTTCCATTTCCTGTTTGCCTCCTTTTTGGCAGTTTTTCCCATTTTTGCCATCTGGCCTGGCATCTGCCTCCCACTGACGGGGAGCCCAGGGAAGCAAGCAGGTGGGGTGGGGACCAGGGCAGGGGCCTGGCAGCTCTCAACGCTCAGCTTGGGCCATTCTGTGCGAGTCTGTGGTAAAGGGGTGGTTTTTTGACAAATAAGCCCAAGGACTTCTCCCCTTTGGAATGGAGTCATGAAATGTCACCTTTTGCTCTCTGGAAGGATTCCTAGCTCTCTGCCTTCAGGTAGGCGCACCTAATACGTTTTGGCCTGTTTAACAGTGTAACTTTGTTGAGGAAAGACTTGGGATTCTTGGAAATTAAGTAGTCATTCACTCAGTCAGCCTCTACTATGTGCCCCTAGTTGTAAGACGCTATTGATTCTCCAAGTAATGGTTCAGAATGGTAAGTGTTACTGTAATCATGGAGTAAATTCTTATTGAAATTTTAATGCATGCTGTTCCCAAACAAGCCTTTTAAAAGGGACGCAGCCTTTCACTGAGTTATACATGTGGGCAAGATGGTCAGGAGTGTGAGAGGAGGTGGTTCACAGGCTTGCTCTCTTGCCTTCCGAGATGGCCCGCATTCTGCCTATAGAGTGTGTATTTGCCTTTACTTTAACGCCCACCTACCTCTCTAAATAAATACACTTTTGCTCAAAAAAAAAAAAAGTGGCTCGCTGACCGGAGTGATACAAGAAATATAACTAGATTACAGGCTGGGCAGACATGAGGGGAGGGCGGTCTCCTGCCAGTCGGCTAGTGGATCTCACAAGGGCCAGCTGAGTAGAGACTGAAGTGAATTTAGAAGTAAAGCAGTGGAAGGTGTGGCCCCCACCCCAGGACCTTACCATTTAGTTCAGGAAACAGAACAAATACACGTGACACAAACTGAGGAGTTCACAGCAGCAAAGTGAGGGCTTCGACAGGAAGGGGAAATCCTCAGGGGGGGCATATCTGTGTGTGTGTGAAAGGGAGATGAGTCTGTGTGACCAGGGAGAAAGAAGAAAGTAGGTTATTAGAAGTATATGTTTGAATTGGACAAAGGAGGAAGTAAAACAGTTCACCTCTGGGCACAGATTTCACACAGGCAGCTATAAAAGCTAGGTGCTCGGAACCACATCCAGCTCACAGCCACCCACCCACTCTTGTTGGAAGCAGCTTGGACTTTGGAGCTGGGACGTCCTGGGTTTGAGTCCTGACTTCACTCCTCACTGGCTGAGCTCAAGTGAAAATCAGGAGAAACACCTACCTGGAAGGGCTATAGGAAGGATCTGAGCTGGCGCACATGAAACACCCCGGGAGACGGTGAGTGATCAGTAAATGGCAGCTACTATTTTTCACTCAACATTTATTGAGGGAGCGGCTGGGGCTATGAAGATGAACAAATCACAGTCCACAGACCCTCCCCGCAGGGAGCTCACCGTCTAGCGGGAGGGGCAGACGGACAGCAGCCAATCACAGCACAGATGGCAACAAAGTGCCAGGAAAGCGCCGGCGAGGGCACTGCACCTGCCTGGTGGGAAGGGAGGGAGTCAGGAAAGGCATCGCAGAGTCCCAAGAAATGACTGAGTTTGCCACTTAGAGAATTCCAAGTTGAAGAAACAGCACGTGCAAAGGCAGAGTCCTGAAAACATAAGGTAGGTGCAAAATTATCACTAGTGTGGCGTGACTGGAGCAAAGGAGCATGGGAGGTGGGCATGAGTCAGGAAGAGAGGCTGGTGCTCCTTTTCAGCAAGCGTAAGCCTCATCTAGCATGATGCTCGTTGTCGAAATTGGTATTTTGAGGAGGAAATGTTTCTTCATTCCCTTTAACTGTTGTACTCTGCTTCTCCCAAGTCTTAAACTGCTGGAGTCATGGAGTTGGAGGGAAAACAAAGGCATGAATGACAACAAGGCTTGTTATAGTCAGGTTGACAACTTGGTTCCATGTAAGGGTTTAAGCAGTTCCTTTTGAAGGAGTACATTCAGTATCTTGGGATAACGGCTCAGGGTCTCCAGACAACTTCTGCCTCTAAGATGGCACGTGGACACCCATGTTCACAGCATCATTCCCAATAGCCAAAAAGTAGAAAAACCCAAGTAACCGTGGACAGATGATTGGATGAACAAAAAATGGTGTATATATAGGAATATATTATTAAGCCCTAAAAAAGACTATAATTCTGATACAAGCTACAACATGGATGAACTTGAAAACTTTATGCTAAGTGAAATAAGCCAGACAGAAAAGGACAGGTATTACATAGTTCCACTCAGATAAGCTCTCTAGAACAGGAAATCCACAGAGGCAGAAAGTAGAATGGAGCGTATGGGTGGGGAGGGGCAGTTATTTTTCTTTTGTTTTGTTTTGTTTTGTTTTGTGGGAGGAGGTAATTAGATTTTTGTTTTTTGAGTCCAACCCCCTAACCACTTGGCCATCACAGACAGCTGCTAGATTTTTTTTTTTTATGGTGGTACTGGGGACTGAACCCAGGACATCGTGCATGCTAGGCATGCACTCTACTACTGACCTACACACTCCTCCCCAGTTATTCTTTAATGGTTATAGAGTTGTTGTTTGGGATGATGCAAAACTTCTGGAACCAGTGACAATGGTTACACAACATTGCGATTGTATGTAATGCCACTGAATCGTACACTTAAAGATGGTTAGAATGGTAAATTTTAAGTTATGTATATTTTTTCACACACAAAATAGATGGCATCTGGAGGTCACGATGGATGGTGGCTTGTGTGACCTTATGGCATTACAGAAGTTGGGATCCTGAGACCAAGGGCTGTCTTCTGGCTGCTTTCCCTCTTGGCCACATCCTTTGCTGCCAGCTTTTGCCTGAGGACGGCAGTGGCTGTGGTCTGCTCTCTCCAGCAGTCTCCTTGGTGCCCATGATACTCATTACTAAACCACTACCTCCTCCCATCACAGAATCCCATCTGCAAAGCACCTGTGTCAGACTCTCCCGTTCAACGCTCAGGGCCTGGCAGGACTGTGCTGTGTGTGTGATCAGCCCATGGAAGCCCCGTTATATCTCATCTCCATTTTACAGCTGAAGAAACTGAGAGTTAGAGAGGTCAAACAATCCAGCTGAACCCAGGTCCCTCTGACCACAAACCCAGCCACACAGGAGCAATGGTGGAGGGGAGGCTGGGATTCTGTCCTGTACTCAGGAATTTGAACTTTATTCTTTAGATAATGGGGAATCAGCAGAGCAGGCTGGTGCCAGGGAAGCTGCTGTCACCGCATGACATAACACCTGTTTCCCTGTACTTTATTAGCTGGCTCCCTTCAATGGAATGGAAAGTAGGTGGGGCAAGGCCTTTATATTGTTCACCACTGTAAACATGCCTGGAACCTTCTAAAGTCTCAGGAAGCATTTGCAGAAGAAAGAAAAAGGGAGGGAGAGATATTAACAGATAATAACAGCAACCTAAGCACTTAACGTATATTATCTAATTTAATCTAAGGACCTCATGAAGTAGGGACCCCTCTTACTTTTTTTTTTCCCCCTAGGTAAGGAAAGCAAGGGGCAGAGAGATTAAGTCACTTTTCTGAGGACAAACGCTAGGCGAGTTGGCAAAACCTGGATTTAAACCTAGGCAAGTCTGACTCCAGGGCCTGGGCATTTAACACTGGGTCGTACAGCCCTTTGGCAGAAAAGCCAGAAGGAAGGCAGGGGAAAGATATGAAGCTGAGAAAAGACTCAGGAGGCCAGCCAGTTCAGCTAGATAAACATTTGTGTCTTTGGCCCTTCCTTGTACAATCCTGACTTTCGGCTTCCCTCCTATTCCAGGTCTCCATTGCCCATGAAGCTGTGACCAAAGGCATCCCACTCCTGGAGGCCGTCTGCCCTGCAGCCACAGCCCACACTCCCATGCCCTGCGTCGGCTTGCTCTGGGACTGTCTCTGCGCAGCCTCCAGGCCCCCGCCCTGGAGAATGGAGATGAACGCCTGGACAGGACGCTGGTGCGCCCCATGATGCCCCCAGCCTAGCTCCTCCTCGCACTTTGGCACGATGCTGGCCAACTCCTCGGCCAACACTTCTATCAATGACTCTGTTAACAAGTGCCCGGACCACCAGCCCATCCACCACCTGCACTTGGTGGTCTACAGCGTGGTGCTGGCCGCAGGGCTCCCCCTCAACGCGCTGGCCCTCTGGGTCTTCCTGCGCGCGCTGCGCGTGCACTCGGTGGTGAGCGTGTACATGTGCAACCTGGCGGCCAGTGACCTGCTCTTCACCCTCTCGCTGCCCTTGCGCCTCTCGTACTACGCGCGGCACTACTGGCCCTTCTCAGAACTCCTGTGCCAGTTAGCGGGGGCCGTCTTCCAGATGAACATGTACGGCAGCTGCATCTTCCTGACCCTCATCAACGTGGACCGCTACGCCGCCATCGTGCACCCACTGCGGCTGCGCCACCTGCGGCGACCCCGCGTGGCGCGGCTGCTCTGCCTGGGGGTCTGGGCGCTCATCCTGGTGTTCGCCGTGCCCACCGTCCTCGTGCACCGGCCCTCGTCCTGCACCCGCGACGACCATTCTGTGCGCCTGTGCTTCGAGAGCTTCAGCGACGAGCTGTGGAAGGGCAAGCTGCTGCCGCTCGTGCTGCTGGCCGAGGCGCTGGGCTTCCTGCTGCCCCTGGCGGCCGTCGTCTACTCGTCGGGCCGCGTCTTCTGGACGCTGGCGCGGCCCGACGCCACGCAGAGCCGGCGGCGGCGGAAGACGGTGCGCCTCCTGCTGGCCAACCTGGTCATCTTCCTGCTGTGCTTCGTGCCCTACAACGCCACGCTGGCCGTCTACGGGCTGCTGCGCGGCCACGTGGTGCTGGCCAGCCCAGAGGCCCGCAGCCGGGTGCGCCGGGTGCTCATGGTGCTGGTGCTGCTGGCCGGCGCCAACTGCGTGCTCGATCCGCTGGTGTACTACTTCAGCGCCGAGGGTTTCCGCAACACCCTGCGCGGCCTCAGCACTCCGCTCCGGGACAGGACCTTGGCCGCCAACGGGGCTCGGGGAGCGCTCGCCGAACCGTCCACTGAGACCTCGCACGCTACCACAACTGCCGCCGCCAGCCAGGGGCTGCTCGGGCCCTCCAACCCCAAGTCGTCCTTCCTCCAGTGCCAGGACCCCGAGGATTCGTCCCTCTGAACGCACGTCGTGCCAAAGCGCGGCCATCCCACTCCACTCCCGCGCCCCTCTCACTCGCAGACGTGCAGGGCGGTGGGTTGGGCACTTGGACTTCTGGGCGGCATCTCCAGCTCACAAATGCAGGAGAGAGCAAAGTGTGGGAACCAGGGACACAGGGAAGGAAGAACGCTGCTGGAAGTGTCTTTGAATCGGGGGTGAAGGTGAGCACGGAAGGACTCCTTCCCCAGTCCTTAGGAAGTGCTGCTATGAGCCTGCCAGTGCAGAGGGGGGAGACTGGATGCAGTGCCCTTGGCGGGGCATGAACACAGCGATGGCTGGTAGATGGAGCAGAAGACAGGTGTCGTGCATTTAGACGGACCGCAGCGGTCTTAGGGCCATGGGCGCCACCCACTCTATTGTCCACCCGGGCTCCCCCTGCCCAGCACTGAGGCATAATACGAAAGTGTATTGGATGCCCGCTGAAATGATTTCCTTCTTGTTTAGTGACTTTCAACATTTAGACCTGACACCCAACATGGGTTGTTGAGGGCAGGGCAAAACTGTAAGTTAGAGGGGTTTTTCCTCCAAGATTCTGGTCCCTGTTCCCCTTTCTAGGTCTTCCCTTCTTCCACCTCACCCCCCTTTCAAGATCACCTCCATTCTAGATCCTAAATTCTGTGTGTGTATGTCTCTGCTGCTTCATCTAGAATAAGTGGAACATTCTCTGTAATAGAGTAGCGGTTCTCAAACGTTTTGGTCTCAGATGCTTTTACACTCTTTAAAATGGAGAATTCCAAAGAGCTTTTGCTTGTTCTTTGTTCTTTTGACACTTAACCATGTTATAAATCAAAAAGAATACATTTTTAAAACAGAAATACATAATCACGCATCCCCCTAGCTGTGAGAGAAGCTGTGTCATCTGGCAAACTCCACTGTCTACTAGTGAGAGAATGAGAGAAGAGGACAAATGACATCTTAGTAATATTATGAAAACAACTTTGACCTCGTGGACTTCCTCAAAGAGTCCATCCCCCGTCACAGTGGGAAAGCCATACCTGTACTGTAGTATTAGAGCAGTGAGTGTGTAACTCCTTCCGAGGGCATTATACACATTGCTTTTAACTGCTGCCGGGAGAGGGATCCACAGATCAACTGCTAATTGTAGTCCTTAAGGCTTGGGGTTTTCTGAGGGGGGGGCAGCGGGGAGTGGGTAGGAGCTGCACACCCAATGGAACATTACACCTTGACTTCCTGGAACGGCAGCCGGAGATGGGAGTGGAACTAGTCACACAAACACTCAGGAGGAGGTGGGGGGCTTCTCTGGGCAGGGAAAAGGGAACTGTGCCACAGCCAGGCAAGAGTTTACCAGGACCAGACGTAACAGCGTGACGGATGGGAGGATAGGAATTGGCTGGCTGCTTGTGGCAAGCTGGAGGTCAGGGAACTGGAAGTCTGGTCTATGGGCCACCTACTGTTTCCTTCCCTCTTTAGCAGAGTCGGGGCTGAGAGGGATGGCAGGACTGGCTCTATGACATCTTGAGACCCTGACGTCAGTGAGGGAGTTGGTGCTATGCATGTGTTCTGCATGCTTTTCTGTCCTTATGCCTCTCAGTGCTATATGTTTCTGTGTGTGTGTGTGTGTGTGTGTGTGTGTGAGAGAGAGAGAGAGAGAGAGAGAGAAAGAGACAGTGTCAAAGTGTTCCCGGGTGTGTCTCTGTTTTAGTTGGGACTAAGCCTTTTGTGTGTCTTGATGTGATCGCTCCAGATGGTGATTTACAGGGGGAAAATGACCCCTGGTGGCCAAACCAGAGAACTGACCCAGATTCCTCAGTGATGGCAGTGAAGTCGGGCCCTCCTCCATCTGGCCGGAGGTTAGAGTCCTCGCCTCCTGCTGATCTAGAAGAGGCCTGGTGGTTAGCACCTGCTCCATCTTCCTCCATCCTTAGGGTTCAGGACCTACGCCCTTCCAGCCCTGGGAACGCCAAAAGTCATCATAGTCCAAAGTCTCAGCACTTTGCCCTATCTGAACAAGACAGAACACAATTTTAAAAAACTACTTAAGTATTTTTATATGCAGATATGTGAATAAATCCCAAAGTAGTTAAAAGTCACATAGCAAGTATCTTCTAACATACTATACAATTTACTATTTATTTATTACAAATTTTGTGGTTTATTGTCTGTGTCCCCCCACCCTCAGGTAGAATGTAAGCTCCCTGAGGGCAGGGATTTTTGTTTAGTTGCTTCTCTGATGTATCCCCAGCATCTAGAACAGCACCCGGCATAAAAGAAGTACTTAATAAATGTTTGTGGAGTGACGAATGGTTGAATCTTGCTGTGAAGTAGTTTACTATCTTGTGGGGACCACAGAACAAGTCAATAATAATTATCATTCAAGACGGAAGATGTGAGAATGCAGGATAAGGGGCTGGCAGTTAATTTAGTGGGCAATGGGAAGTCCCTGGAGGTTCTGGAGTGAGGTTTTGCCCACCCTGACACACTGTGTTGGATACACTGTAGGGAAATGGTGTGGGGGAGTCTAAGGGGAAAGAAAGACTGCTCAGAGAGCTGTTAAGTTAGTCCAGGAGAAGCGTGCCCACGGCCAGTGGAGGCAGATGGAAATGAGTTTTCTCCAGTGTGGAATCTCCACTCTTCAAGCTCTGGTGCCCTGCTCCCCGACATTCAGTATATCCAAAGGGTTTCCATCAAGAGCTTAAAGAGGCAAGCATGGATTAAGTAGACGTTGCAGGCAGAGGAGAAATAAACAGAATGCGACACCATTGGAGGTTTAAGAAAGCCTGTGGCCACTGCCACTTCCACAGGAACCCCCAACTAATGGGCAGCCAGTGTGACAGATGCAAGATGTGGGAAATCGAGAGCCCTCAGCCCAGGTCCTGGAGTTACGTCTTTTAAGGTTTAGGAAAATCCAAAGGAGAAAAATGAGAAAATCTTAGAGGGAGAAGGGCATTAAGTTGTAAAACACTTTCTATGCCAAGACCTCAATTTGGTGCTTAAAATGCATATCCTTCTGAGTCAGGGATGATGATTCTCCCCATTTTACAGGTGAAACATCCTGGAGAAGCTGAGGTCTTAAGGCCACACAGCCAGGAAGTAGTACAGTATCTGTTTGGCTCCCAAACTCCTTCTCTGTGCAGTACGTCTCCTCTTCCTCTACTGCCCACCTTCTCAGCCTCCCTGCCTTCCTTTCTCCTCCTTCCCTCCTCATGTAGGCCACCCCACCTCAACTGCCTCTCTCATCCCAAGTCTGCTGTGTCATCTTGGCCCCACCTTGGCAGTTTTTCCTTGGTGCTCCTAACCCACTCACCCTACAGGACACCTGCCCTATCCACCTGCTTCAGCCTCTGTGGAGGACCCAGTGCTGCTGTGTGAGCGCCGAGAACTGGGCTCACTGTGTTCCAATGGTGTTGGGCCCTAAAACACATCCCATCGAGGGCTCAGAAGGGAGTGGCTCGTGGGTGGCACCCAAGGCAGGATGGCTCAGCCTTCATGCAGTGCAGTCAGTCAGCCATGACTCCCCTCCCCGACCTGGGATGTACCCAATATCTCCAAGACAGCACTCTTGATTGTCCACCAGCTAAACCAAAGAGGACACCTCCCTCGGTTCTCCTCAAAGTCCGCCTCCTCTGTAGGATGGTCCCGCCCCGTGGTGAGAGTAGTTGGGGGAAGAGTGACAATCCCTGGCCATAAGATAAAACAAACTGAGGAGAACCAGGGTGTACCAGAGGTGAGGGGTACCGAGGTGGCAGAGGTGCTTAGCCCGGGGCCATCCTGAGGGAAATCCCTGCGGGGTTGCCATCTGGGGTCCCCAGGAAGAAATGGGGAGGGGGAGGTTAATCTCACACGGAGCCCCCCTTTTCTATTCTTTCAGGAGATCCTAGGAACAAGGGAGGCTTTATCCTTTCCTGGGCAGCACTGAAAATACTGAAAAGTGAAGTTTCTCCTAGGAGCTTGGGGAATCCCAAAGGCTCTCAGAACTTTGCAACCAAAGAAACCTGGGTACTAATTTCAGCTCTCGCTTCTTGGCAATGTGACCTTAGAAGCTATTTAACCTCTCTGAGCCTCTATTTTCTTCTCTGCGAAATGGGGATCATGATACCTACTTACTAGGTTGTAGTGAGGGTCAATGAAGTCACCTTTGAAAGGCACCTGAGAGGCAGCCCATAAGGGGGAGCTCTCTTTCCACCAGGGTGTGGGGATGAGGTGCCTTTGGGAAAGTCTGTTTGTGATGCCCAAGGGGACTGTTCTGAGACAGCAAGGGCTCCAGGTGAATCCTCACCCAGGCAGAGCTCGGCCAGCAGTCAGAACCAGGGCCAGGGATGGGTGAGCAAGGCAGGCTGGGCCAGCTTCCATGGTGTCAAGGAGACAGTTTTCAGGGGCAGTGACTGGCCTGTCGCCCTCTGGGGACACTCTCTCCCCATCGGCCCCGCTGCCCACCCCACAGACAGAGGAGTGGGTGGGAAAGTGTCTGAAGGGGAGAGGAGAAGGGGCATGGGATGAAGAACCAAGCACGGGAGAAAGGGCAAGAGAGGAGGCTGGAGGGGAAGTGAGGGCCCAGGCAGGCACAGGGTGGGGCCGGGAGAGGGGCCCAGGGCAGGAGGGCGGGACACAGCCTGGGAGGGAGAGCGCCGAAGAGGGAGGAGGGAGGGACAGGGAGCGAGACCGGCAGCGCTGACACAGCCTCGATGTGTGGAACGGGCTGGGGTTTGGCCCACAGGTCAGGCGTCTGGCAGTATTATGGGATGGAGAGGCCTTAGGAGACAGGGAGAGTATTATGGGCTGGAACAGCCTTAGGAGACTGGGGAATATTATGGGCTGGTGAGGCCCGGCTCCAACTGGAGGCGGGAGGAAGGGGTGCGGGGCGGGAAGGGGGGGTGGTGGTGGAAGGGAATATTATGGGCTGGAGGCCTCCTGCGACCAGAGGCAAGAGTATTATGGGCTGGCAAGGCCTTCGGTGGCCAGAGGGGGGAGCAGCGGGGGATGGCACCGGCTGCATGTGACTGAGGGGGGGCCAAGTTGGGGGGGGTGGCGAGTAGGGGGTGGGGAGCATATTATGGGATAGCTCTTTGTACCTACTGCGGGGACTGCTTCTCCAGAAGATATTATGGGATGTCGTGTGTGGGAGGGGGAGTGGGGCTGGGGGATTATTATGGGATGGTGGTGCAGAATGGGGAGGGCCTGAGGAGCTCTTCTCCAACCCCCCCACCCCTGACTCTCTTGCCATCCTCTCTAAGGTCTGCCCTCTCTCTCAAATGGCCCAAGGGGAACACCTGAAATCCATCCCCACACTAGCTCTTTGGGCACCTCAACCCTTCCTGGGCATCTCCCCTAACTAGCAGCCACCTCCCGGATGCTGAGAGGGAAAGGCAGCCCCTGGGGATGGGGAGAAGGTCCCAAAGCAGGCTTGTGGTGGCCATAGACCACATCTCCCACCTGCACGGCCTCCCCTGGGCTCCCTATCCCCTTGGGACGCTCTCCTTCCCTTCTACCTCGCTACCACAAAGTGGGGGCTCTTGGTCCTCCTCCCCTCCCCCTTCCCCTCCATTTCCTCTCCAGCTCCCTCCACAGCCGTAACCAGTAAAACAGGCGGCCAGCTATTATGGGATGGCTGCTCCGGCAGCTCTGCAGGGAGGGGGCGGTCACCGCGGAATGTCTCTTGTGGGTGGCTATTATGGGATGGCCGCCTCTCTTTTTTGGGGGGGTGGGGGCTAGCAAGGAGAAGGATTATTATGGGATGTGCCCAGCACAGCTGGGTGGGGCTGTCCTGGGTAGGTGAAGCTCTGGGGAGGGGGGAGGGGGAAGGAAAGGAAGGAAGAGGGAGGGAAGGAGCTGGGGAGGGTGGGGTGAGCCCTGGAGCCAGACCTGAGGCCTGGCAAGAGTGACTGGCTGGAGAGGTTCTTCAGTGACAGCTGTTTGGAGGGGCCCCGGGGGCAGGCAAGCGCTAGCCAACTCTGAACCCTGGACACCTGGGTCCCTAAAAAGCTTGTGAGCTAGAGGTTTGCCGAGTCCAGGGCCTGCAATGAGGAGGCCTGGGTTCTGTGTGCCCGTGTGGCACCCGAGGGAGCAGTGTTCCCGGGTGACCGCAGCACCAAGTACCCCTCTCTCCCTGCCTTCCTAGGTTTGAGCTTTGGGACTGTAGCTCAGTAGGGGTCTGTCCAGGGGAGCTCTGCCACCTTGCAGTCACCCCTGAGGAGCTGAGACTGGGTTGGCACCTGAGGGACACATGTGTGGGTGGTTCCCACCCCCATCCCTGCACCACCTGCATCCTGTCTGGTCATCAGAGTGCCCTGTCACTCTGGCTTTTTTGTCCTATGTCGCCTTCCCAGACCCCCTTTCTGACAGAGCAGGAGAACACTGGTCCCTTAGATGTATTATGAGCAGAGTTTCCGGGGCTCACACAGAACAGAGATGCAGAGAGAGAAACTATAAAGCATGTGCTGAAAACTCCATGGACAACTTAATCTTGAGTGTTATTCTAGGTTTTTCTGTACCATGGGACAGAAACAGAACTCTAAGGTAACAGGCTAGAGAGGCTGTCCCCCTGGGTGCATTAATCAGGAGATTATCCCACCCTTAGTCTCTGTGGGCCAATCATGCTGGTGGTTTATTTATAATTTATCTGGGAGGATAGCACGGGCGAGGGTAGGGAGAGGGGGAGTAGAAGCATAAGGACCACAAAAGCATCACACAGACACACACATCCGAGCCCTCTCTAGAACTCAAGAAGAGAGTAAGGGACTTTAACCTGCTCCTTGTGCTGGTATCAGGGAGAGGTGAGGAGTAAGAGGAACCAGGGGATGAGTGGGTTGAATCTGCAGGGATGAGGCAGAGGGGTTGTGGTGGACAAAAGGTACCATGTTTGTAATCACAGGCAAGAGGCTGTGACTACCCAGTTACAAAACTCTCTTCCTGGTTTATATTATGAATCACTGTAGTAATGTGGTGTGTATATGTATACACACACACACACACACACACACATACAAACATAGGAAAGAGAGGGTATGGGGTGGATGGAGACATTACAGAAGGGAATTTGAGGCCCAGAGGCAGGCTGGATCCCCTAGAGACATGGGGAGAGAGGAGGGCATACCAGGTATCTGGCAGGTCTGTATACAAATGAGAAACTTCTTGAAAGGAGGTGTCCCCACATTATGTTATCTTAATAAAAGAGTTGCGTCCTGTCCCCCAAGTAAGGAGCACAAGGGTTGATCCTGGTACTCAGAATAAGCATGGGACAGAGTTTGCACAAATGAATGGGGCCCAATCTGGTTGTCAAGAAAATCGAATGAGAAGACCAGGCAGCCTTGCAGAATGGGGGAGACAGCCTGTCTGCCACAGTGGATATGCCAAAGGGGTGGTCTGGAAAATTAAGTCCAGCAGGGGCTGGGGTAAAGACTTCTCAGCATCATTGGTGCTCCTCTTGGAAGCGTAGGGATGGTGATTTCCTGAAGCAGGCTCTTGCTTCTCCTGAACTCCCCTCTCCTTGCCAGTTCTCCAGTCCAGTGGTCCCAGAGGAGGGAGAGTCATCTGGCCAGGCCCTTTCTCTAGGGAATTGAGATTAGAGGGGCAAAGCAGAGATGATGTAAAGTTCATCCCACTCACTTCTGGTCGGGAAGGGCCTCTCCTAGGAGGAAGCTCCAGTTTCTCTTCAACCTGTCCTACTGCTACAGGTTTTGGACTTGTGTGGAAAAGGCACGGGAGAGTAGAGGAAGACAATATCTGACTTTGGGCTCCGGAGTGGGCGCAGCAAAGAGATGGTCCCGGGACATTGGTTTTCTGGGGGTCCTGGTTCTCTGGGCTCAGGTTCTCTAAGGGTCAAAGGATTTTAAGATTGGGCTTTCCGACTTTCTCAGGCTGGGTCCCTGGAGTGGCTGCTGGGTCCCTGCAGTGGCTTAGGGAAGGGGATGGTATATGTTGGGAGGCTACCTGTGGCATAATGAATGAAGAAGGCATTCTGGAATGTTTACTTGTACACGGGAGGGGAAGTGGGTGAATATTTTACAATGATGAGGTTATTATTGGGTGGAAAATGGGGCCTCAACAAGCTGAGGATGGGGGCAGTTGAAAGTATTACGAGATTTTAGGATATAAAATGAGAAAGGATATGAATGAGAAATACGGCACATTGAGGGTAAGCAGAATTTGGTGTTCAAACATGAGGAAAACAATTCTGGCCCGTTGATGAGTCTCTCAAGAAGGAGGCACCTGATGATATTATAGGATTTCAGTATTAGAAGCACTGGGTGGATGAACACTGCTTTTCCAGTCAAAAGTCCTTAGTATGTAGGGAACAGATAGGAGATTATCTTGACCATCCATCCATATTGTAAATCCTTTTGAAAGACCTTCCTGCCTCCAGCAGGACCGCCAAGAACCTCTACTGGGATCTGATTTCTCCTGAGATCAGTTGGGATTTATTTTATTCTCTGTAACAGGAAATTAGGAAATAGCACTCAGAATGTCTGTTGACACCACACAGTCTATCTCTTCTTGTAGTTTGGTTGTTTAGGCTTCTTGAAGGGAGGGAGGCACCCATGGTCCTTGCACCCCCCACAGTGCCCAGCTCTGTGCCTTGCTTGAATGTAAGTACAGTGAGAAGAGGGAGAGCAGGTCTTGACTCTTCATGAGTATGTAGCAGGATCCTCCGTTCACACCATGGTGGGATTATCCATCCTTAGGAGTGGCCTAAGGTTAGAATGGACCGTTTGACCTGGGCAGGGGTGTGGGAAGAGGATTGCTGGAATGCTGAGAAATACTCTTTAGATGGGAGTTTGTAATTATTATGGGATGCTCTGGGGTCAACTAAACTTTATGTGAATGGCTTGTCTCACTTACATGGTATTTGGTTGGTCTTAACTCAAAATTTAACTGTCAGTAAGTATCTGGAGAATATCTAGTTTTGGGTGGGGCACTAGGTTGACTCTCAGTTCCTGCATGTCTGGAAATGATGAATGAGGGAAGCTAGGGTCTGTCCTAGACATCAAGAGGCTTTGTGCCAGGATACTGCTTTGGCCCATTAAGGTGTGCACAGGTTGGGGTGGGGACAGGGCAGTGTGGGTAGCCTGCTTCACCCTTGCTGGTGTGGGTGTCAGAATAGACTGACAGCCTCTGGAGGTGGGGGAGGTAGGAATATGACTATTATGGGATGTCTGCCTGGAAAGGTATAGGGGTGGTGGAGTGGGGATTGAAGCATTATGGGATGTGACTCTGGGTTGTCCTGGGAGTATTATGGTATGTCTCGTTGACCACGGGTCCTTTGCAATTATTATGGGATGTCAGGGTGTGGATACTGGGGTAAAATTATGGGATATCTTTCCAGTGTTAGAGAAAAGGAGATTAGATGTCCATCTGTGAGGTGACAGTAGGGCTGTTGATCATCATGGGATATCTTTTTGACGGGGGGAGTGGTTTTTATTGGCTGTGGAGCTAGAATGAGTATGTGAAGCTAGGGGTCTTGTTGTGAGGATCTAGCCTGCAGGGGCTGAGGGCAGCTCCAGGGGGTTGGTTATTATGGGATGTCAGTATAGAAAGTGGGAGACTGATTATTACGGGATGTGTGTGGGAGGAGGCCGAAGTGTCCGTTGTTGGGGGGGGTGAGTTTCTGACTATTATGGGATATCAATCTGGGGGTGGATGAAAAGTGGTTATTATGGGATGTGTGTGGGGGATGGGGATGAGTATTATGGGATGTGAGGCTGAAGGGCTGGGAGGGGTGCTTATTATGGGATGGCCATGGGGAGGGAGAGGTGACGAATTATTATGGGATGTTAGCATTAGGGCCAAGAGTGAAGAAGTTGGCAAAGGATGTCTATTATGGGATGTCTGGGGGGGTAAAGGGTTAGTCAATAGCGCTGGCATATATGTGTATGGAGTGTATGTGCGTGGGGGGGTGGGGGGGTGGTGTCCGTGTGTATTATGGGATGGCCAGGAGGTGGGTGGTTGCCCGGGTGACACGCGCGCGCGCTCGAAGGGGGCGTGGCCAATGGTTGCCTGAGCGACGAGGGGGCGGGGGTTGCCCGGGAGACCTAGGGAGGAGGGTGGCGGTAGTGGAGGGGGGGTTGGAGTTGGTTGAGGTTATTATGGGCTGTCCGTGGGGGGGCGGGGCCTGTGCGGTGGGATTTCCCGGCCGGTGTTTCGGGCCCTTTAAGAGGCGACGCCGGAGCCGGAGCCATTTTCCCCCCTTCGGCCGCGGCGAGGAGGAGCCGGAGCGGGAGTGACACCGGGCCGGACCCAGCGCGACCTGCGGCGGCTCCGGGGTGAGGAGAGCGCGGGGTTCCCAGAGAGACGGCCCTCGCAGTTCGACCAGCCCCGAGGGTCATCCCTCCACACCCTAGCTTCTCAGGCGTCCCCGGACCCGCGGACCGCCCCCTGCCCTGGGAGCAGACCCTGCCTCTCTAGTCCCTGCAGGGCGCCCAGCCCCCGCCCTCGCCCAGCCTGAGTCTCGCTCCTCGCGACTCCCACCTCGGGCTTAGTGGCCCACAATGCCCGGCGCACCCCCTCGCCCTTTGCTCAGTTGCCCCCCAGGACACGTGGCCCGGCCCCCTGCCCGGTGGGAGCTCCGACCCCCCCAAGCCACTGCCTGCAGCCCCCCGGAGCGCTGAGCCTCCACGCCCCCTCGTCCCCGCGGCTCCTCCGGAGAACCCGAGTTGTCCCAGAGGGCAGCTTTTGGAGAGCTGCCCTGTCTGGGGACTGGCCCCTCCCCAGGCGCAGGGAGGCGCCCCCCCACCCCCAAGTGACCTTGTGTCCCCGAGCGCCTCTCCTCCGGTCGTCTCCCTTGGCACCCCCCCCCGCGCCGCGGCCACTCAGACCCCCTCCCTCGTCACGCCCGGCTCAGTCCAGTGGCTTGTCCCCTCCCCACGCCGGCACCGGCCTGCCCTCGGGGGCGCCGCTCCCTCTTGTGTGGGGGGCTCCAGTCGGGGAGCGGGCTTCCGGGCTGCCCCCGGGAGTGTGGAACTAAGTTCAGCCTGAGTGGTTCGGGTGCCCTGCTCGGGCGGCTGGGGGGGGGCCGGGGGTGGGCGGAAAGCGCGGTGGGGTGGGGGAGGGGGCCGTGCGCGTCACTGACTGTTCTCTTTCTCTCCCCCCTCCCCCGCACAGTGACTCGGGCCAGTGTCGAGGGCCCCAGGCCGCAGGCAGGAGCAGCTGGGCCAATTCCCTGGCCGGGAGCGGAAGGGGATGGCGTCGGGCCTGGGCTCCCCGTCCCCCTGCTCAGCGGGCAGTGAGGAGGAGGATATGGATGCACTTTTGAACAACAGCCTGCCCCCACCGCACCCAGGTAACATCTTCCCCGAGGGCCCCGGGCAGGAAGGAGCCATCTGGGCCCTCCCTGGTGACTCTGGTGAGACAGGATTGAGTTTCTGGGCTTTCTCTGTGCAGTTTGAGGTGGAGGGCATCCGAAGGGAGTGGTTCCCTTCTGCGGAGCTCTTGGGGGGGGTGGGGGGGTGGAAGCCATGTGCCTCCCGGGCTCCGCGGACCGCGATGCAAGCTTGCTGCACTGTCTTCGGGAATGCTATGCAGTTCCCAGCTGAGGGAGCTCTCTGGGCTGGCAGGCTTTGCCTTGTGTGGGTCCCGGGAGGAATGCAGGTAGCTGGGACCCCTGGAGGCTCTGCGGGGGTGGGGTGGGGGGTGTTGAGGATTGCTGTTGGAGGAGACCAGTACGGCATCTCTTCGAGTAGGATCCTGTGGTTGCTGCTGTGGAAAGGAAAGGGAGTACTGGTTACTCTTAATTATTTTTAGCTTCTGATCAGTTACCGGCTTTCTGTGCTGCTTCAACTGTGTGAAGTTTGAATTGTTGCGCTCCGCAGCTGGGATCCAGAGCACTTTTAGGCAGGCAGATTGTGGAAATGTTTTGAGCGGGGCAAGGGGTAGGATGTAATGCCCTGCAGGATGTACTAGGAGGGCAAAGAGAAGGGAGCTGACACCCTGGGCACTCCTCTTCTCCTGGCTTGTGGACTTAGTCCTGGCTTTTTTCCCTAGAGGCTTTTGCCTCCGTGCAGGTAGCTTGGGGATTTTTGGGCTGGTGGTGTGAACTGTGTGCGTAGGTGTGTTGGGGGTTGTGCTCCTTGGTCTGTGTTTTGGGGTGGCTCCTTGGACTGGCCATACCCGTATGGATATAACCAGCCTGCCTGATTGGAGTGGTTCTTGATACCTCAAATGATGACGGATGTCATATTTCTAAGTGGATGTCTCTGTCCTCTGTCTTTCTTCAGAGTCCCTAGGTTAGTCACCTTCTTGCTTCCTTGATCTTTTCTCCTAGCTTTGTTTTTCCCACAAGCTGTTTTTTCATCTCTGTTTAGATTTTTAATTCTGGAGCCTGCTGGTCCTATTTTGTTTCCCGTGGAACAGCTTTCACTTTTGCCTTCTCTTCTTAGCTCCAGCTGCAAGTTGAGGTGGTCTGGGAGAGATGTTTCCACATTTGGCGCTTCACTTCAGCCTGAGGCCACTTAGGAGAGGGTCAGTCTTGTTATTGAATCTTAAGCTGTTGGGATGAGAAACAGGCTTGAGTCTCATTACTGTGTAGGGCAAACTGGTGAATTTCTGCGCTGTTGCCTGAGGAGGGGGCAGGGTGGTGGTAGTGGTGAGGTGATCCTGTCCTTTCTGTGAGGGGCAGGAGAAGTAGCAGCGCCATCCACCCGATGTTGGCTCCACATCTTGGCTTCCCATTGGTCCCTGGGTCTGGGGCTGCCCCTGTGTTGATTGGGAGCTGTGCAGCTCCCAGGGTGAACTCTGCCCCAAGCTGTAGCATGACCCAGTTTTTCCACTTGCCACACCCCATTCCGGCCCCTTTCCCAAATCTTCCTCTATGTCTCAGCCAGTGTGCCGTTGCCATGTCAGCACATCTGCCTGAGACGTTGGAGGGTCTTATGTGGATGGCAGTGTGTCCCCTTTGCCTCCATGGGTTTGTCCTTGTGTCCACTTCCAGCTTTTACGGAGGTGATGAAGAGGAAGAACCCAGAGACATGGCTGATTGGCGAAGGGGGCCATATGGGGATTGATGGGGAGAAGCCCTTAAGAAAATGATTCTTTCTGGTGAGATCCAGGCTGGTGTTCCCTTCCCAAGGGAATGGGAGGAGCTGTCTTGGCCTGATCCTGGGCTGAAGGAAAGGGGAAGGCTGATGGTGCTTTGTCCAGCCTGATGTCTCCTGTTCTCTAGGATCTGCCGTGCACAGGAAGGGCGGAGCTAGAGGCATTTTAGGGCCATTTTGGGGGGTCAGGAGCTGAGCGCATGTGTAGGAGTGAAGGATACATGCTGTGGTCCACCACTCTCTGGGTGCTGCTGCTTTTTGCTGGTGTGGACATGTGATTCCCACATGTTGGACAGGTGGCTACCTCCGCTGTAAGAAGTGGTCTAGGTTCTATGGCCTGCACTCTGGGTGGGGGCGATGAGAAAAATGAGTTTCAGAGACATCTTGTGGGCTCCCATTCTTCAAGGTACACCTTTTGGGTGTCAGAAAGAAGGTGGTGGGCTCCAACCACAGCTTCCCTGAGCTCTGTTAGGTCTCAGCTCTGATGATTGAGAGAATAATGATGGCTGGAGGAAGTCAGTCCCTCCCCTGGTGCTGCCCTTCAGGTTGTCTTGGGTTTCCCAGCCTAGGACGTTAGAATGGCCTCTTGAGAACACAGTCATCCCAGAGTAGGTGTCAGGAGAGATGGCATCGGGACCTGGGGCCAGGTAATAATTTGGGAAGTCTTATGTGAGAGAGTAGTCTTTCCCCGGCTACCTCTCTCAACCCCACCCCCTCCCCTGCCACTTCCTGTCTGTCCTCTGTTGGCAGCTGGGTGCCCTGGGCTGGCTTCTGTGGTCAGGAGCCATTTTCCCTCTCCTCAGTGGGCGAGGCCCTCCCTCCTTCCCTGCACTCCCTTCTCCACTCCCCCTCCTTGGGTGGGGGTGGCTTGGGAAGAAGGAGAAGAGGGAGGAGGGAACTGGTGTGAATGTCTTTTTACAAAGGAAGCTGCCTCCTGGCCTTCTCCCCCAACCCCCATGCCCCTTCCCACCTATGCCCGCCCAGGAGCACTGAGTGTTACCCCAGGCTTTGTGTGTGTGCCCAGCCAGGGGAGGAGGTGGAGCCAGATGGGCGGAAGGTGGGGGGGATGGTGACAGCTGGGCTGATTTGGGCCCCTGGGGAGAAGAGGCTACTGACCCAGGAGAAGCTGGGGAGGAACAGTGGAGCTGGAGGGGGAAGGAAATTGTGTTGGGAGTGGGTGAGATCCTGGGCTGGCAGCTGGACCTGGGGCTTGGAGGTTCTGGTTCTTCTGAGCAGTGATGACCCAGAGGGAGTAGCAAAGGGTGTGGTTTCTGGGACCCCTGAGCAGACACTGTTCTGGAAATGTGGTGAAGGTGTATTCTTTAGTTTCTGCCTTCTGGGTAGGATCTTTCATTCTCATTTCTTGGTTTACAGAGTAGTTGGTGGCCAGTTGCAGAATTAGACCTATTTCTCTTATTTGGTTAACTGTAAGCAGCTTGATTCAGCTGCCCCAGTGGACGTATAGAGGACTGCTGATAGGGATGGGGAGAGGAGGCAGGGGTCTGGACAGCTGCCCGAGGTGGGCCTGGTCTGGCCTGGCAGGCCTATTTCGGGTATATCCAGCTCTCTCTTTGTCTGTTTTTGTCCTGAGTATCAGCTTCCTTCTGTGGCGTGTGTAGCAGGCTCTTCAGTGGAATCTGGGACAAGAGGTGGGGGAATAAAGTCTAAAGCCTCTGGATTAGGCTCTAACCTTTCGCTATTGATCTTTTCCCTGCCTACCATTCTTGGCCAAATATATGTAGAAAACGAAGACGACCCGGAAGAGGATTTGTCAGAAGCAGAGACTCCAAAGCTCAAGAAAAAGAAAAAGCCTAAGAAACCTCGGGACCCTAAAATCCCTAAGAGCAAGCGCCAAAAAAAGGAGGTGAGTGGGTGACTGGGTGTTATGGGGAGTGAGAGGAAAAAGGGCTGAGCTCTGAGGGGCTGGAGGCCTCCAATCCTTGCCCTGGAGTGGTGGGCCAGGGCCTGGGCACGGCCTCAGGGCTGTCCTGAGGTCAGCATGTGTGTAGCATGTGTGTGTCTGTCTCCCTCTCCTCCCTTCCCTGCTCCAGCGTATGCTCTTATGCCGGCAGCTGGGGGACAGCTCTGGGGAGGGGCCGGAGTTTGTGGAGGAGGAGGAAGAGGTGGCTCTGCGCTCAGACAGTGAGGGCAGCGACTATACCCCTGGCAAGAAGAAGAAGAAGAAGCTTGGACCTAAGAAAGAAAAGAAGAGCAAATCCAAGCGGAAAGAGGAGGAGGAGGAGGACGACGATGACGATGATTCAAAGGTGCCTAGACCTCCATCCTCTTCCCTGTGCTGTTAACTTCTGTGCCCTGTTTCCCAGGTCCTCTTCTGCCCCTTAGAACATGTCCTCCCCGCCTCTTTCTGATGATCTCTTAACTCTCTCAAACTTAAGGTCTTGAAGGCCTTAGTTTCAACTCAGATTCCCTTAGCAAGTGTGGGCACTAGGAGTCAGGTCTTTGACCATGCTCTCTCTGCAGGAGCCCAAATCATCTGCTCAGCTCCTGGAAGACTGGGGCATGGAAGACATTGACCACGTGTTCTCAGAGGAGGATTACCGCACCCTTACCAACTACAAGGCCTTCAGCCAGTTTGTCCGGTAAACAAGAGGGTCTTGGGGGCAGGGGATGGAGAGTGCTTCTGGAATCTCTTCTAACTTCTTTTCCCCACCTCTTTTATTTTTAAACTGTTCTTCTTTTCTGTTCTTGTCCATTTCTCCACCAGACCCCTCATTGCTGCCAAAAACCCCAAGATCGCTGTTTCCAAGATGATGATGGTTTTAGGTGCAAAGTGGCGGGAGTTCAGCACCAACAACCCCTTCAAAGGCAGTTCCGGGGCTTCTGTGGCAGCGGCAGCAGCGGCAGCAGTGGCCGTGGTGGAGAGCATGGTGACAGCCACTGAAGTGGCACCACCACCTCCTCCTGTGGAGGTTCCTATCCGCAAGGCCAAGACCAAGGAGGGCAAAGGTGAAATGGGACTCCGTGGGAGGGGACTGGTGTGGGCTTAGAATGTTGAAGTCAGAGGAAGCATGGAAACACTGTTCTGTTGGCCCAGAGAGACAATAGGAGGGAGGAGTGGATCTTGGATTAGGAGGGAAATTTGGGAAGCAGAACATGCGGAAATATTTTTGGTGGAGAAAATCTTATTTTCCCCATCTTCTGCCCTCTGATGTGCATTTGAATTGTACGATCTCACTCGCACTCCTGATTTTAGGTCCCAATGCTCGGAGGAAGCCCAAGGGCAGCCCACGTGTCCCTGATGCCAAGAAGCCTAAACCCAAGAAAGTAGCTCCCCTGAAAATCAAGCTGGGAGGTTTTGGTTCTAAGCGTAAGAGATCCTCGGTGAGAGCCCAGCCCGTCCCTTGGTGAGGGTGCCTTAGTCAGTGGAGAGGTTGTTGCCTTATGTCAGGTTGGGGCCTTCACATTAGACGTATCAGAATGCGGGGAGCTGGCCACAGACCAGGTGCCTGGGCTCCATGTGGCACAGTCCTTGCTGGGATTCCAACACCCCCAGTAGAAGGGTGATCCCTTCTCTACCACTCTCCTTCCCCTTGGCTTGAACTCTAACCTCGTTCCTTCTCATTCTGCCAGAGCGAGGATGACGACTTAGATGTGGAGTCTGACTTCGATGACGCCAGTATCAATAGCTATTCTGTTTCTGATGGTTCTACCAGCCGCAGCAGCCGCAGCCGCAAGAAACTTCGAACCACTAAAAAGAAAAAGAAAGGTGTGTTTCTTTTCTGTGTCAGTATGTGGTGGGGTGAGGGGGGAATGACGGGGGAAGAATCTCCCTCAGGAGATCGAGGTCGGGCTTAGGGGGTGGGGGGAGGTAGTCTTTTTCTAATAACTGGGCTTCCCCTCTTCCTTGCCTAGGCGAGGAGGAGGTGACTGCTGTGGATGGTTATGAGACAGACCACCAGGACTATTGCGAGGTGTGCCAGCAAGGCGGGGAGATCATCCTGTGCGACACCTGCCCCCGAGCTTACCACATGGTCTGCCTGGATCCGGATATGGAGAAGGCTCCTGAGGGCAAGTGGAGCTGTCCGCACTGTGTGAGTACCTGGCTGTTGTGCCCTTTGGAACCCTGGGGAGGAAGGGTGGGATGATCCAACTCCTTGAGGCCTGGAGAGGGTAGAAGTGGTGGTGGTGCTGGCTGTGGGCTCTTGGAAGCCTTTGGAGGAGTGGTGGGCATGGTTCAGACTTGGGGGTGGGGGGTGGTAATAATCTGACCCTGTGGTCCTTGATGGCAGGAGAAGGAAGGCATCCAGTGGGAGGCCAAGGAGGACAATTCAGAGGGTGAGGAGATCCTGGAAGAGGTTGGGGGAGACCCTGAAGAGGAGGATGACCACCATATGGAATTCTGTCGGGTCTGCAAGGATGGCGGGGAGCTGCTGTGCTGTGACACCTGCCCTTCTTCCTACCACATCCACTGCCTGAACCCCCCGCTGCCAGAGATCCCCAATGGCGAATGGCTCTGTCCCCGTTGTACGGTGAGTGTCTGAGCCCTGCCACGGCGGGAGGTGTGGGTGGGGTGGTCTAGAAGGGTGTACCCCTCTTCTGTGTAGGTTTCACAAGGCTGAGGTGCAGGTCATTGCAGAATTGTAGACCCTTGAGCCTTGGGACAGGTGTTTTCCTTCCTCATAGAGTCCTGGGATCCCTTTCCTGGGAAAACATAGGACTGACCTGGAGCAGAGGCGTTGATGCTTTGCCAGCTCTCCTGAGGAGGATGCAGCCATGTTCTTCCTTCCAGGACATCTTCCTCTGGCCTCACACCCAGCCCCTGCGCCTTGGTAGCTTGGGTTAGTTTTATAGGGCCACCTACTGCTTTTGGATTGCTCAGGAGAGGCATTCTGGGCTCCAGGTCGGTGGGTTTTCCATGCTTGCTTGTTGCAGGTTGTCGTGGAGTCTAGCTGCTGACTCTGCTAAGCCGACAGGAGTGAAAACAGCACGTGAATCCTGGCTGAAGCCCAGAGACGGAGAGGGAATTCTCTTACTCTCTCCCTAGAAGGGTCCTGGGATTAGATCTGACCTGAAATGAGGTTTTAGTAACTCTTTGATGGGTTGGAGCTGTGGGCTCCTCCCTCTCAACGGTAATGAGTTGGTGTTGAATTACTTCTTTCAGTGTCCAGCTCTTAAGGGTAAAGTTCAGAAGATCCTAATCTGGAAGTGGGGTCAGCCACCATCTCCCACACCAGTGCCTCGACCCCCAGACGCCGATCCCAATACTCCGTCCCCCAAGCCCTTGGAGGGGCGGCCAGAGCGGCAGTTCTTTGTGAAGTGGCAAGGCATGTCTTACTGGCACTGCTCCTGGGTGTCTGAGCTGCAGGTAACCCTGGGGCGGGCTCGCGGTGGGGGCGGCAGTGAAGAGGGTAGCGAGAAAGCAGCCTCGTGGTTGGAAGGAGCAAACGTAGCTCGTTGGTGACTCTCTTTTAATTTGCCTGCAGTTGGAGCTGCACTGTCAAGTGATGTTCCGAAACTATCAGCGGAAGAATGACATGGACGAGCCGCCCTCTGGGGACTTTGGGGGGGATGAAGAGAAGAGCCGGAAGCGGAAGAACAAGGACCCTAAGTTTGCGGAGATGGAGGAGCGCTTCTACCGCTACGGGATAAAGCCCGAGTGGATGATGGTCCACCGCATCCTCAACCACAGGTCCCAGCAGGGCCGGGCTGCTGCTTGTCTTGGGCGTACTGGGCGTGTGTCCTGGGGAGACTTCCCTGCCAAAGGGGATTAAGAAAATGGATGTCACTAGGAATTTACACTTGACAAGACACTCAGTGTATTATTAATTGACCGAATCCTGGTGTTTGGGCCACAGACTATAGATTAGATATTATTTTTGGTGCAGACTGGTAGACCAGACATATCTGGTTCTGAACACATGTGGTATCACCCGACCATCACCCTGGCCTTCCTAGAGGTCTGGTTTAGAACATCCACTGTGGGCAGGGCTAACTTAGGAGGTGAGGCGGGTGGCCTTCTGGCTCTGAGGGTTTTCTCCTTGACCTTGCAGCGTGGACAAGAAGGGCCACGTCCACTACTTGATCAAGTGGCGGGACTTGCCATACGATCAGGCGTCCTGGGAGAGCGAGGATGTGGAGATACAGGACTACGACCTATTCAAGCAGAGCTACTGGAATCACAGGTGAGGGATCTGTGAGGCGGAGATGCTTCTGGCTGAGAAGGACCCTTGGCAGCTGTGTGACACATCTGTCTGCTTTAGGGAGCTGATGAGGGGTGAGGAGGGACGACCAGGCAAGAAGCTCAAGAAGGTGAAGCTGAGGAAGTTGGAGAGGCCCCCTGAGACTCCTACGGTTGACGTGAGTTGGTGGAGGAGGGAGGGCAGTTGGTGTGATGTGCTCCGGTCTGATGGTGGGGCTCAAGGTCACAGTGGCAAGTGATTCTGTAGCTGTGGTGCTTCATGGACTCTCCTTCCCTGCTCTCCACGTATCTGTAAACCGGAGAAAATACTGGGATTCTTTACTTTCTCTTCATCATCAGGAAACTAAAAACATAGGAATTGGTGTTTTCAGTATTATTTCTGGAGGGGTCACACAGCCATACTTTCATGAAACTTAATTTTGGAACCTGGGTTTTCTGACTCTTAATTTGTGGCTCAGTTCCTCCAGGTTTTGTGTAGTAGAACGCGAGTTTGGTTAAGGTTAAAAAGATGAATTTAGGGGAAGCATATGATCGTTCACCTGGCGGATCCTGACTAGTAGAGTTACTGTACTGCCAAGGAGACTACGATTTCTATAGGACCTCAGATCAGCGTAGGGCTGAGATCTCCGTCTTGTTTTGCTTCCTGGAGGACCCTAAATCAGACACAAAGTTACAGGAATCGTTGAGCATCTTTTTCCCCACAATTTTTTGTGGCTCCCTCAAGGCAGATCCAGTGAGGATATGTGAGGAGGAGGCAGCTGGTGTCTTATGGAAGGACGGGAATTCCTTGCCAGCTCTTGACTTCTTTATTTCATTCTTCAGCCAACAGTGAAATACGAGCGACAGCCAGAGTACCTGGATGCCACAGGTGGAACCCTGCACCCCTATCAGATGGAGGGCTTGAACTGGTTGCGCTTCTCCTGGGCCCAGGGCACCGACACCATCCTGGCTGATGAGATGGGCCTTGGGAAGACGGTCCAGACAGCAGTCTTCCTCTATTCCCTCTACAAGGAGGTAGGAGAGCTGGCGCTCCTAGTGTCTTATGTGGGTGCTTTGTGTTCATGGTCTTCTCTCACACTCTGAGGAGACAGAAAAAGGGAAAAAACACTGGTCTGTGGCCCTGAAGAAGATGGTTGGGTGACAGATAGACACGGGGGTGCAGCAGGGCCCTGGGCAATGGCAGCCTCAGTCCCAGGGAGCGGAAGTGTGTTGAGATGAGCAGGACTGCGGGTGGAGCTAGTGTGGAAAGCCTTTGGGTGGAAGGGGCGAGGCTTCAGGCCCCCAGTGGAGCAGGCACGGCTTTGTGGGGAAGGGGCAGGCAGGGTGGGTTCACACGTAGAGGAAGGGGACGGGGAGGAGCAGCAGAGGGCTCCTGGGGCTGGGCTCGTGTGTGGGGCCCTCAGTCCTCAACTCTGCGGCTTCTCTTCTTCCCCAAAGGGTCATTCTAAAGGCCCCTTCCTAGTGAGTGCCCCTCTTTCTACCATCATCAACTGGGAGCGAGAGTTTGAAATGTGGGCCCCAGATATGTACGTGGTGACCTATGTGGGGGACAAAGACAGCCGCGCCATCATCCGAGAGAATGAGTTCTCCTTTGAGGACAATGCCATTCGTGGTGGCAAGAAGGCTTCCCGCATGAAGGTATCTGGGTGAGGGGAAGGCAACCCTCGAGAGGGAGGTGTAGCTGTGGGTTTAGTCTTCCTCCTCGTGCCCTGGCCCCTGGGGTGAGGCGAAAGGATAACAGCGGAGGGGGGAGACCCCCACGTCCCTTGACTTCGCTTATACTGGCGGAGTCGGACACTTGTGACCAGGTTGCCTTCTTACGCAGAAAGAGGCATCTGTGAAGTTCCACGTGCTGCTGACGTCCTATGAGTTGATCACCATTGACATGGCCATCTTGGGCTCTATCGACTGGGCCTGCCTCATCGTGGATGAAGCCCATCGGCTCAAGAATAATCAGTCTAAGGTGAGGCGGGGGGCAGGTTACGGCCCGCAGTTCTAGGACCACCTACTCAGTAATGGGAGACTCAGGCTGAGAGGAGGGGAAGAAGGGTCTCTGCCTTTCTTCTCCTTGTGATCACCCCTGAGGTCAGGCCTTAACAGAGGGGTGGGGGTGGGGGTGGGCTTACCTGCTGGGCGATGAAACAGTTCCGAACTTGCAGAGATGTACTGGAGCCCTCTTCTCACTGAATTCACTTCTCTCCATCTGCTCACCAGTTCTTCCGGGTCTTAAATGGTTACTCACTCCAGCACAAGCTGCTGCTGACTGGGACTCCATTACAGAACAATCTAGAAGAGTTGTTTCATCTGCTCAACTTTCTCACCCCCGAGAGGTTCCAGTAAGTGTGTTCAACCATAATCGGCTCATAATTCTTCTGATTCTGCCTTTTGCCCTGTCTCACTTCCTCCCTTTGCTTCTCTCCAACAACTTTCTCCCCTTTCTGAAGCAATCTGGAAGGCTTCTTGGAGGAGTTTGCTGACATTGCCAAGGAAGACCAGATTAAAAAACTACATGACATGCTGGGACCTCACATGTTGCGGCGGCTCAAAGCTGACGTGTTCAAGAACATGCCATCCAAGACAGAACTGATTGTGCGTGTGGAGCTGAGCCCCATGCAGAAGTGAGTCTGAAGGGACAGAAGCATTGACTCCATTTTGTAAATCTGGTTAGATGTCTGCCAGTCTGCACAGTGGTCCTTGGTCCTCCTCCTACTCCGCTTCAAGGCATCTGGTGACCGGAGCAAGCAAGGCCTAAAGAAACCTGTTGCCAGGGAGCTGGGGCCCAGAGTTCTCATTTCTTTGTTCCTTAGCTGATTTAAAATGATGGTGATGGTGTGCTTATTAGGTTTCCTCGGTCCCAAAGTGAGATATGTTGGAAGGAAGATGTCAGACCTTGCGCCTGCATCATGAGTCATGTGAAGGCTCTTAGCGTGACCTCTCTTGCCGTCTTGTCCACGTAGGAAATACTACAAGTACATCCTGACTCGGAATTTTGAGGCACTCAATGCTCGAGGTGGCGGCAACCAGGTCTCTCTGCTAAACGTGGTGATGGATCTTAAGAAGTGCTGCAACCACCCGTACCTCTTCCCTGTGGCTGCAATGGTACGCCGCACCGCCTCTTGTCCTCCCTGGGTGGGAACTGCTGCATCTGGGCTCTCTTTCAATATTTTTTTTCCTTTTATCTCTTTCCTCAGGAAGCCCCTAAGATGCCTAATGGCATGTATGATGGCAGTGCCCTAATCAGAGCATCTGGGAAATTATTGCTGCTACAGAAGATGCTCAAGAACCTTAAGGAGGGTGGGCACCGTGTCCTCATCTTCTCCCAGGTATTGTGTGTGCTGGGCTGGGAGCTTCAGTGGGCAGCAGGGGACCAGTCAGTGACCTAGGGAGGGGATTTTCATCTGACTTGCCCGTAATTAAACCTTGTTCCTTTTCCAGATGACCAAGATGCTGGACCTGCTGGAGGATTTCTTGGAACATGAAGGTTATAAATATGAACGTATTGATGGTGGAATCACTGGGAACATGCGTCAGGAGGCCATTGACCGCTTCAATGGTGAGCAGGGAGGAGTGGCTTCAATCCCAGCATCCTTGTTCACTCGTGTCTTTGGACCAGTCACTCGTTCTCATGTATCTGCCTTTCTCTGTAGTGGTTTGGGGTCTTTGTCAGTTGATGTGGAAGAGGACTTTTTCTTGATTGGAAGAATGTACTGGACTATTCATAAGAGATTCTTCCCCCTTTGGAGTCTTTGTTCTTTCTGCTAGAAAGAAGGGCATTTTATTTAACCCTCCTCATTGCATCTTGAGGCCTTAGGAGGGACCAGGACTCGTCAAGCCCATATAGCAAGTTAGTGGCAGCCTTGTCTCAGTAGCCGCCACCACCTCCTCTTCTTTTTTTTTTATTTTTATTTTTACTTTTACTTTTTTTTAATGGAAATATACTTGATTTACAATGTTGTGCTAGTTCCTGGTGTATTGTATAGTGATTCAGTTATACACACACACACACACACACACACACACGCATTCTTTTTCATGGTAGGTTATTATTACAAGATACTGAATGTAGTTCTCTGTGCTGTGCAATAGGATCTTATTGTTTATCTGTTTTGTCTATAGTAGTTTGTATCCAAACTCCTTTAATTTATCCCTTCCAGCCCCTTTCCCCGTGGTAACCATTAGTTTTCTACGTCTGTGAGTCTTTTTGTTTTGTAAATGAGTTCGTTTGTATCCTTTTTTTAAGATTCCACATATAAGTGATATCATATGATATTTGTCTTTCTCTTTATTAATTCACTTAGTATGAGAATCTCTAAGTCCATCCATGTTGCTGCAAATGGCATTATTTCATTATTTTTTGTGGCTGAGTAATAATCCATTGTATGCGCGCGCGTGTGTGTGTATACACACCACATCTTCTCTGTCCAGTCATCTGTTGATGAACATTTAGGTTGGTTCCATGTCTTGGCTATTATAGTGTTGTGAACATGGAGGTGCATATCTTTTCGAATTAGAATTTTCTTTGGATATATGCCCAGTAGTGGGATTGCTGGATCATATGGTAACTATTTTCAGTTTTTTAAGGAATCTCCGTACTATTTTCCATGTTTTTTGTTATAATTTGAAATAATTTTGAACTTAAAGTTCAAAACATAGCGCAGAGTTCATATATAGCCTTTGCCCAGCTTCTCTTAATAATGACTATATAACCACAGTGCAGTGAGCAAAACCAGGAAATGAACACTGGTGTTGTACTGTTAATTCAAGCACAGACTTGAATTGAATGTCAGAACTTTTCCTGGGTCGGGACCCAGTCCCAGACCCCTCGTCACATTCAGTTGTTCTGTCTTCATTCCTCCCTTTCTCTTCATGGCGTGATAACCTTTGTTGGTTACTGGTCACCTGTTTTGTAGACTGTCTCTTAAGTTTAGCTTTTTCTGATGTTTTCTCATTAGATTGACAGTAGACATTTTGGTCAAGAATGCCTCAGAAGTGATGCTGTGTCCTTCCCAGTGCGTCACATTGTGGGAGGACGTGATGTTGATAATGACCCATTGGTGGTGGTAGCCTTGATCAGCTGGTTAAGGTGGTATCAGCTGAATTTCTCCACTGCGCAGTTACTCTCTTTTTCATTGCAATTGATAAATATCTTGGGGGAGTTAAATGAGACTATGGTAACATTCTGTTTCTCCTTAAACTTTCACACTGACTTCAGTGTCCATCGGTGGTCCTTGCTTGCGGTGATTACTCTGGTGTTCATCTGTTGAAGCTTTTTGTTTCTGACACTCCTTCTACATTTGTTAACTGAAGTTCAGGAGACGCCTCTGATGCTGTTTGGTTCCTTTCTCAGCCCCGGGCGCTCAGCAGTTCTGCTTCTTGCTCTCTACCCGAGCTGGGGGCCTCGGAATCAACCTGGCCACTGCTGACACAGTTATTATCTATGACTCTGACTGGAACCCCCATAATGACATCCAGGTGAGCAGAGGCAGCGGCCTTGGTGTGCAGTGACTTGTGGGGAACCCACAGTGTTCTGTGAGGGCCCCACCATCTGGAATTCGTTGTTTCAGGGGGAGACAATAGAGTCCTTTTAAATGTCTTCTGCCTTGTTGTAAGCTAGGGAATTTGGGTTAGCTGTGGTCCCATTTTGGGTAACATAATAGATTGTGGTGTCTGGGGGTAGGGGTGCAAAGGGAAGTTTTATATGAAGGCAAGCTGCTGGATTGAGCTCATTATGTGGAAGTCAAGGCAAGAAAATATGGTTACTTCAGTTTCTGGCTTTCTTTTCTGCCCACCTCCAGGCCTTTAGCAGAGCTCACCGTATTGGGCAAAATAAGAAGGTGATGATCTATCGGTTTGTGACCCGTGCATCAGTGGAAGAGCGCATCACGCAGGTGGCAAAGAAGAAGATGATGCTGACGCATCTCGTTGTGCGGCCTGGGCTGGGCTCCAAGACTGGGTCCATGTCCAAGCAGGAGCTCGATGACATCCTCAAGTTTGGCACTGAGGAGCTATTCAAGGATGAAGCCACAGATGGAGGTGAGCTAGGCAGGAACTTGTTTTGGTGTGGGGCTTGGCCTCTTTAGAGGGTATCTTTGATACCTAGGTCCTGAGATTCGGGCCTAGGGTCCTGTGGGACTTGCTTTTTCCACTGCAGCTGCTGAAGCTAACTGGGGGGGTATGGACCCCTGATTCTTTATAGGAGGAGACAACAAAGAGGGAGAAGACAGCAGCGTTATCCACTACGATGATAAGGCCATTGAACGACTGCTGGATCGTAACCAGGATGAGACGGAAGATACAGAATTGCAGGGCATGAATGAATATTTGAGCTCATTCAAAGTGGCCCAGTATGTGGTACGAGAAGAAGAAATGGGGGTGAGTATCAGTCCAGGGCAGTGCTGTGCTTTGGTATAGAAATTGGAATTGAGATCAAGATGGTGTTGGAGACAAGAGGGAAACTTCTGTAGGCAAATTAGTACGTTGACGAATTGATAAACCTCCTCCTTTGAAAAGAAATAATAGTAACATATGAGCAAATCACATTCCCATCTTAGACATGACTGTCCAGAAACTCATGGCCACGTTTCACACTCAGAACATTCATGTTAGCTTTTTAAATCAGAATCTCCTTTTATTTTCTCTTATGTGTTTTATTAACAAATAAACTTTTGATTGCTATCGCAGGTTCCTCCGGAGAAAAGGTAGGACATAGGATACATCCTTGGCCTGTCTCCCTGTGCTTTTTAAAACATTAGAATTATTTTCACTTTTACTTCTTATTTAAGAGTCCAAGAAGTGCTTTATTTATTTACTTATCTTTAGTTAAATATAGTTGATTTACAATGTTAGTTTCTGCCTTTTTTCTTTTTTGTTTTTTTTGTTTTTTTCAGTAGAAAACAAAAGGTACTCAGTGATAAATGTATGGCTTCTATAATGACTTTTCCCCCCAAATGATATCATAGGGTGTAAAATGGGGGAAAAAAACTGCTTTCTCTTCTAGTCTCCTTTAAACCACCCCGGTCAGGGTACCTGGGATTGGCATCGGTTTCTGGTGGCCTTTGCCATCTTTTCTCATCCTTCTAATTCAGAACTTTCCCTTTTGCCGCGTCCTGCTGATGCATAGGCATTGTCTTTGTTTTTAAAAGTGATGCTGCACACGTCATTTGTGTGTAACTGGCGTGGAGTCTGGCAGGTCTGTAGACCAGTAGTAACCAGTCAGAACTGCCCTCCTTCAGGGGCTCCGGGTTCCCGTAGGGGCGGTGACTGCCTGCGGGAGTGACTGGCTGGGGCGGCGCGTGCTGAGCCGTTGGAAGGGAGCAGTGGTGCGCTCCCTCCCGTTGGTGACCTCTGCCAGTGACTGCACAGGTATACAGATGGCAGCTGCTGTTTATAGTATTTTTAAATATTATTTTTTGAATAGATAGTGCAGTGGACCTTGAACAATGCAGGGTTTAATCCTCACATAACTTGTAGTTGGCCCTCCATACCTGTGGTTCCTCTGTATCTGCAGATTCAACCATAGACCATGTAGCATTTACTGCTGAAAAATATCCACATGCATACAGGTGGACCCGCACAGTCCAAACCTGTGTTGTTCAAAGGCCAGCTGTAATTCACCTGGTTCACAATGTGAAACATACACCCCAGTCCTCTGGCTGCCTGGCTCCCTTCCTGGGCCTAAGTTACATTTTCAGTCTCTTGTATGTCTTTCTAAAATTATTTAATGTGCATATGAATTACATATACATGGGTATACACATAGATGTATACACACAAATACCATTTTTCTTTCAAGGAAAGTAGTTTTTTTTTCTTTTTTAAAATTAAAATTATAAAATTAAAAAAATTGATATAATTTCTAAAGATTACTTTCCATTTATAGTTATTACAGAACATTGGCCACATTCCCCATGTTGTACAAGACATCCTTGAGTCTGTCTTACACCCAATAGTCTGTGCGTCTCACTCTGTCACCCCTTCTTTTTTTATGTATATATTTTTATTGAAGTACAGTCAATTTACAGTGTGTCAGTTTTGTGTACAGCATACAAACATACATATATTCATTTTCATATTCTTTTTTCATCATAAGTTACTACAAGATACTGAGTATCATTCCCTGTGCTGTACAGTATAAACTTGTTTATCTATTTTATGTATATTAGTTAGTATCTGCAAATCTAGAACTCCAAGGAAAGTAGTTTCTTATACATAATGTTCTCTTACCTTCCTCACATCCACCTAATCTTTTTTATTCAATTTTAAGACTTTTTTTGAGCAGTTTTAGGTTTCCAACAAAACTGACAGAAAGGGAGAGGAATGTCGTATCTGTTCTCTCTCCACAGACACGCACAGCCATTATCAACAACAGTCACCAGAGTGGTACTTTTTTTTAACCAAGGATGAACTACATTGACACAACATAATCACCAAAGTCCATAGTTCACCTTAGGGTTCATACTAATGAAGTGAATAGTTTTGCACATTCTACACGTTTGGACAAAAGTTTAATGACATGTTCATCGTTATAATGTTACATGAAGTATTTTCACTGCCCTAAAAAACTTCCTTCTCTGTGTATTCATCTCCCCTCCCCCCAAACTCCTGGCAACCAGTGATCTTTTTATTACCTCCATAGTTTTCTTTTCCAGAATGGCATATAGTTGTTAGTCTTTCTTTACACCTAATAAATCTTGAAAGATTTCATCCAGGTCAATACATAAAGAGCTTCTCCTCCCACCTACCCTCCCCCTCACTTTTTTTGCTGCATATTATATCCTTGTTTGGAAGTACCATAATTTCTTTAAGAAAATTGAGATATAATTGACACATACCATTACATTAGTGTCAGGTGTGCGACATAATGATTTGGTATTTGTATGTACTTTGAGACACAAGTCATCCCACCAAGTTTAATCAGTATCTGTCGCCATACATAGTTACACACTTACTTTCTTACGATGAGAACTTTATGAGCTGCTCTTCTGGCAACTTCCAGATATGCAGGGTGGTGGTATTACCACTGCACATAATATCACCATGACTTATTTATCTTATAACTGGAAGTTTATTCCTTTTGACTCTCTTCACCCATTTCGCCTCCTCCCCCTCCCATAATTATTCAGGTTCCACACCGATGGATATTTAGGTTGTTTCTAGTATTACGCTGTTAGCAGCAGCTTAAATCTAATGCAAAGGATTTGGACTTAGGGGTCCTGAAGTAGCTGAAAATAATGTAAGACTTTCAAAGGAGCATAAACATTATTGGGATATAAGAGGATGCATATGTCATTTTTTTCCCACAAAGTTGGTAAACTTTTATGAAGTTTATGAAGAACAGAAAGGGTGTTGACCTTTCTACTTTATCTCTGGGGAAAATCTTTTGCAGAGTTTCAGAAGCTTCTCCATTCTGCTTGCTGAGGCTCTGAGTCTCCTACATGGCACTGTCTCCTGGCTGTGTATGTGTCAGTAACAAGGGCTAAAAGAGCGTATGTCTCTTCATCCTTCTCTTGTGATAACAGCTTGGTCCCATATTTTTCTTTAGTTATGCTGAATGCTAATCTTTATATAATTAAGAGGAACCACATCTTGTCAATTAAATTCAAGTTCTCAGGACCAGGCAGGCACACCAAGTATTTCAGGGTCCAGTCATGGAAAGGAGCTAGCAGGATGGGAACTGTGAGGACCAGGGGTAGCTGGTGGTGCTGACTTCAGCACCCCTGAGTCCTGGCCCTCCCTCTGTCCCAGGAGGAAGAGGAGGTAGAACGGGAAATCATAAAACAGGAAGAAAGTGTGGATCCTGACTACTGGGAGAAATTGCTGCGGCACCATTATGAGCAGCAGCAAGAAGATCTGGCCCGAAATCTGGGCAAAGGAAAAAGAATCCGTAAACAGGTCAACTACAATGATGGCTCCCAGGAGGACCGAGGTGTGTGTGGCCGGCCCCGCCCCCCACCCATGGGCCGTTCCACTAGAGCAGTGGGCCCCGCTCATCTGCCCTCTCTCCCTCCAGATTGGCAGGACGACCAGTCCGACAACCAGTCCGATTATTCAGTGGCCTCAGAGGAAGGTGATGAAGACTTTGATGAACGTTCAGAAGGTGAGGGCTGTGCCTTTTCCCTGGCTCTTTCAATCCTGCTTTGACATCCCTACCAGTGTCACTCACGCATCCTCTTCTTCCCGCAGCTCCCCGCAGGCCTAGCCGCAAGGGCCTGCGGAATGATAAAGATAAACCATTGCCTCCTCTGTTGGCCCGTGTTGGTGGGAATATTGAAGTAAGTAGCATACGGTGCTGGGGAAGGTTGGGTGAGTGTGGATAACTGGGTCTTTGGTGGAGTGAAGTCTGCTCCCTCTCACCTAGGTTTCTTCCTCCCCCAGGTACTTGGCTTTAATGCTCGCCAGCGAAAAGCCTTTCTTAATGCAATTATGCGATACGGGATGCCACCTCAGGATGCTTTTACCACACAGTGGCTTGTGAGGGATCTGCGTGGCAAGTCAGAGAAAGAGTTCAAGTAAGTTGAGAGCTGGAATGACTGATGGAGAGTGAGGGCTTGTGATCTTGGTCATTCCACTGTGTTAGTCCAGGCTGTGCAGGGAAACTGGCTGTTTCCTCTGCTCAAGTTGGCAGTGAAGTGTTAGGGTTGTTTGTGTCCCTAGCTTCCCTGGAAGGGGACCTGGGGCAGAGTGTGGGATGGGGAGACCAGCTTTCTGTGCGACGGTGGGCTTAGCGCAGACAGAGCCATGTTTGCCATCTGGGCTGATGCCTGACTGCAGGTGGGAGGGATCTGCTGCAGGAGTTGGCATGACTGCTGTTTAACCACTTCTTTACCTCTTTACCACAGGGCTTACGTCTCTCTCTTTATGCGGCATTTATGTGAGCCGGGAGCAGATGGGGCCGAGACCTTTGCTGACGGTGTCCCCCGGGAAGGCTTGTCTCGCCAGCATGTCCTTACTAGGATTGGTGTCATGTCCTTGATTCGCAAGAAGGTGAGCCCTGAGCCTCTCTCCGCTGTTCAGGGTCTCTGGGGGAAACTGCAGAAAAGGAGTGGAGGCTTCAACCTCTTGTCCCATCGCTGCAGGTTCAGGAGTTTGAACATGTTAACGGGCGCTGGAGCATGCCCGAACTTGCTGAAGTAGAGGAGAACAAGAAGATGTCCCAGCCAGGGTCACCTTCCCCAAAGACGCCTACACCCTCCACTCCTGGGGACACACAGCCCAATACTCCTGCACCTGCCCCACCTGCTGGTAAGTCTGCCTGGACCATCGCTTTCTGTCCTCCTCCTCTTGTCCTGGCCTGTGCTTTTTCTGCTCCTCTGTGCTCAGTTCTAACAGGGGAGCCTGGCAGGACACACAGCAATCTCCCTCTCAGTTTAGGAGGGCCGTCCTAAGAACTGGGCTGGCTCTTAAAGGCACGAGAGGACAACTTAAGATGAGAAGGCATGACCTTCTCTCTGATCCGGGACCTTCCTAATTAGTATCTATTATTGGTCTGCAGAGGATGGGATAAAAATAGAGGAAAATAGCGTCAAAGAAGAAGAGAGTGGAGAAGGAGAAAAGGAGGTTAAATCTACAGCCCCTGAGGCCACTGCTGAGGTAAGATATGAGGGTGACTGGATGCCACACCAAAGGCAGGTGGGTAAGTCCACTCTGCCTCTTGGGTCCTGACCCATCTTTCTTCAATGTCTGTCTTTTTTCCTTTGAAGTGTACACAGGCCCCAGCCCCTGCCTCAGAGGATGAGAAGGTCCTCGTTGAACCTCCTGAGGGAGAGGAGAAAGTGGAAAAGGCAGAGGTGAAGGAGAGAACAGAGGAACCTATGGAGACAGATCCCAAAGGTATCCACATTTTCAAGCACTCTAGATCCTTGTGAACTAGTGGCTCTGGGACTTCAGCCAGGCGGGAGAGAAGGCTGGAGGAAGCGACACACTCTCAAGAATCCTGCAACCTGGATTTTAAATTGTGGGCTTTTTCTCTCTCAAGACATCTTTTATGACTTTAATCATCGAGATTTAGGTTTTGGACTGTTCCAGCTGCATATACCGTAGAACAGAGAACACTGTTCTTTGGGTACGCCCTCAGTGCCCTCTGTCTCCCCAGGTACTGCTGATGTGGAGAAGGTGGAGGAGAAGTCAGCAGTTGACCTGACTCCCATTGTGGTGGAGGACAAAGGTGGGTGTTTGGAGAAGCTGACTGTGGTTTAAAAGGACTCTAAAACTGAAAGGAAGGACTTTATCTCCAGGACACCCCTCCACCCCCCAGCCTTCCCATCCATACCCATGTAACCATATATCCCAAGCTGAAAGACTCCATCTCTCCCCACATTTGGTTGTCAGTGGGCCGCTGGCCCCTTTTTCTGGGTTTGAGAAGCACTTAGGTGGAGAGAGGGCGGAAGCAGGTGGATATATAAGGTGCTGTGGGGAAGGTGCTGGGCCTCCCTCTAGAACTGGCATCTTTCTTCGGCATATCCTGCAGAAGAGAAGAAAGAAGAAGAAGAGAAAAAAGAGGTGATGCTTCAGAATGGAGAGACCCCCAAGGACCTAAATGATGAGAAGCAGAAGAAAAATATTAAACAGCGTTTCATGTTCAACATCGCAGATGGTGGTTTTACTGGTATGAAAAAGAGGGACCCTGTGGAGTTAGGATTTGAGGTGAAATTAAGGTTCTTGTTAGAAGCCAGGGTACAGAGACTTCACCTCTCCTAGATGAGGGAATGCCAGGATGACCACTTGCTGCTCTGGGGTCTGTGTTAGGAAGCTAGAGGTGTACTACTAAGCTGGTATCTGGGGATCAGGAATAAATGGCTTAGAATCTCATGGATGTTTGCCTTTCTTTTTCTCCCCAACCTTCCCTAAATTCCTCTCCAGAATTGCACTCCCTTTGGCAGAATGAGGAGCGGGCAGCCACAGTCACCAAGAAGACTTACGAGATCTGGCACCGACGGCATGACTACTGGCTGCTGGCTGGCATCATAAAGTATCCTTTGCCGGAGTCTGGGCTGAGGTTGTTGGTGAACGTTTCTGAAGGTCCCACAGTTTGAAGTTCTTACTCTCCTTGTTTCGTTTTCCTGAGCAATTTTCCAATAGCCATGGCTATGCCCGGTGGCAGGACATCCAGAATGACCCGCGCTACGCTATCCTCAACGAGCCCTTCAAGGGTGAAATGAACCGTGGCAATTTCTTAGAGATCAAGAATAAGTTTCTAGCCCGAAGGTTCAAGGTGAGCAGGATGGGGAGGAATACAGCATTGAAGTGATGGCCTTTAGAGTGCGAGAGGGAGTCTGTTCATCCAGCCATAGTGCTGTGTTCTCCTCTGTACTTAACTTTTTGTATTCTGTGAAAGGCTTTGCTCCCAAGTATCTTAAATACTAGAGATGAAGACAGACTTGAAAATGCAACAGCTTTTCAAGGGCTGAAGACTGTGCCTAATGAGTGACACAGAGCAGTGCAGCGGGTGTGCCAGGGGAACACTAGTGTTCAGGAAAGATGCAGAGGTGGGGTTGAATTGGATCTCTGAGGATGCAGGGCTGTTAGGGGGCTGCTGGACCTTTTTTCTGAGTCTGAGAGTGTGTGGATATGGGCGGGGGTAGATTCATTTTCAGAATCACTGGGACTAATAACCCTAGGGCTGATGGGGTCTTACTCAGAAACTCAGCAAATGGATGTCGAGGGTACCTTGTGTGCAAACCATCAAAATGGGAAACCATGAAGACGAGACACATGGATCGTACGCTGAGCATAATAGGAAGATAAGGAAGGTACACTAATGAACCTCACAACATCATGTGCCCAAGCAGTGGGTGGCACAGGGACACAGAGACAAATAAGGCCTGGTGCCTGCTCTCCAGGAACGTTGGGTTTAAATAGAGGCAGATACGTGGTCAAATGAATGCCACTGTGTGTGTTGGGAGGGAGGCTCTGAATCCATAAGGAAGTTCTGTACAGGGAATGTGGGCAGTGGGGAGAGGGTTCAGAGATGCTTCCTGGGGACAGCGGCCCTGGAATGAAGCTGTGATGAATGTTACAGAGACTGCTGGATGGGAATGGAAGGCTGTTTGGACCCAAGGGATTAGGCTGAGCAAAAACAGTCTGCAGAGCTTTGGGTGTCTGGAAACAGCCTGTGGTCCAGGTGGGGTGTGGAAGACACTGTGCTAGTGATGGTGGGAAGTAGGCTGGAGAGAGAGTTAAGGGCTAGAAGTCAGTAGGTGGGGTTTTGGCACTAGATAAGAGAGTTTGGCTCTTACGCTATAGTTCATGGGCAGCCATGGAGGGTTTGTGAAGAATTTTGATATGACCAAAGGAAACTGAAACGGAACATTTCAGTTCAGTGAGATGACAGGACCATCACATGGTCATGAGTTAGCAAGGGCTGGGTTGTGATGCTGGGAAAATGAAAAGGAAAAGATAAAGGAAACAAAACACCAAAGAATTTATAGGATTTACCGACTTACTGTAGGGATTAGCACACTTTGTTAAGGGGCCGGAGAGGAACTGTTTCAGGCTTCGTGGAACATTGTCACTCAACTCTGCCACGGTGTGCAGCAGCCACCGGAGATAAGTAAGCACCAACGTGTTCCCATAAACTTGATCGACACAAACATTTGAACTTCATATAATTTTTATGAAGTGTCATAAACTATTATTTTTACTTTTCCCCAACCATTTAAAACTTAAAAAAAAAAATTCTTAGTTCTTGGGCCCTCGAGAAACAGGCAGTGGCCCAGATTTGGCCCACAGGCCGTGGTTAGCCTAGTCTTAATTTACTGGATTTGGATTTGGGATACAAAGAAGTAAGACACCAAAAATAACTGAAGTCTTCAATGTGAGTTGCTGAGAAAGTTAAATTATCATTGGCAGATCAGAGAAGTGAAGAGAGGGAGCAGTTTATAGAAAAGAGTAAGTTCAATTTTAGAGAAGTCACTTGATGTTTCTCACAAGTAAATACCCTCTCAGTACCCCTGCCACCATCAACAAGTGGGCTCAAAGTGATCAGCCGTGCATGAGTGGGATCGGAACAGTCAGTGCCTGAGACACAGTCTGAAAAGCCCAGCTCATTTGCATAGAGGTGCTGGCTGGTGCCAGGAAGGGAGAGATCTCTTGGGAGAATGCTTTAAAAGAACAGCCAAGGACTGATCCTGGAGAAAGCTCATGGTTTGGGGCGGGAGGGTGGAGGGAGATGGGGAGGAGACAGGGTGTACGGTTGAAAGTAGATGCTCGGTCTGTTTGGGATAAGTTAGTGGGCCCTGATGGAGCCTGGTCTTGTGGAAGAAACAAGAGTCCATTATTCTCATACTGCCCTCTTCCATGACCCCTAATGGATTCATTCTTTTTAAGAACCAGTGGATACTTGAGCAGAGTAAGTCTCATAACTTACAAATCAGCATTCTGTCTCTTGGAACATATGTCAAAGAACCTTTCATGCCGGTGACATGTGTAAGAGTGTTCACTGCAGTATGAGTTTTAGTGGTGGGGCCTGGAGGCAATGTAGATGTTCGACATGGGGAGTATGGGCAGGTAAAGTGTGGACTCACATCACAGAGCAGGTGATGTGAGCAACAGAAGTAACAAGATACACGTCCTATAACAACATAAGGGGAGCTTTAAAAAGATGTATAGTAGGAGAAGGAAGAAAAAGCATTCTATAACAGACAGAAAAACATCATTCTGTAAATCAGAAATGTGCAGATGAAACAATCCTCAGTCTTCAAGAATACTCTCAAAAAAGTACACAGTCAGCGTATTAGAAGGGTTGCCTATCGAGCAAGGAAAGGAATGCGGGTGAGATATGGAGACAAGAAACAATAGGAATAATTTTAAGGAGTAAAACAACCTAAATGATATAGTAGGTATATCCACAGGATGGACTGCCATGCAGCCATTAAAAGTCATCTTTTATAAACAGCAATTAATAATAAAGGAAAATTCATACTCTATAACTTTGAGAGTGAAAACACAATGTAAATACTTACATAGAATGATCTTAATTTTTGTAAAATACAAATGCAACAGAAGACCTCAGAATGTTAACAGTATCTTTAGGAGGTGGAATTGTGATCTTAATTCTCTTATATATTCTGTACTTTCTAAATTTGAGTTTTTATCATTTTTGTGTTAAGAGTGAATCAGTAAAGGGTAAAGAGCCTTAAAAACACCAACCTCCAAAGGAGGGTTAAAAAAAAAAGGCAACATAACTGAACTGGTTGGGTGTGGGGCCATCGGAAGGTTCTTTACAGGTTCTGGGAGGCCCACCAGAAGTAAGCAGTGTTAGTTCACCTTCTGTCTCCTCTCTCCCTCGTTCAGCTCTTAGAACAAGCCCTGGTGATTGAGGAACAGCTGCGCCGGGCAGCTTACCTGAACATGTCAGAGGACCCCTCTCACCCTTCCATGGCCCTAAATACCCGCTTTGCTGAGGTGGAGTGCTTGGCGGAGAGTCATCAGCACCTGTCCAAGGAGTCAATGGCAGGAAACAAGCCAGCCAATGCAGTCCTGCACAAAGGTAGCCAGTGGCTCCCCTGCCTCCTGCTGACTCAGCCTCCTTCCTCCTCTGCTGCCCCCCACCCCCATATTTACTTCTCAGTTCCTGACCTTTTTCAGCGCCCCTCTGCCTAGGAGCTTAGGATGTGCTAGGGATCCTTGCCTTCCTCCCTGGGAAGCTAACATTTCAGAGGCAATCAAGGACAGTCTTTCTTTGCCTCCTTTAATATACTTAAGTTCTTTGCTTCTCTGAAGCAAAGCAGGATAATATAATTTCACCTGGGATACTCAGGTGATTTAAGATCCTGTCAAATTCTAGACCCTTTCCAACATTTTGTTTCTAAAGTTAAAACACTGTGTGTGGGGGGATGGAGGGTGAAATAAGGAAAAGAAGGCTGTTATAAAGGAAGAGGGAGACAGCTCCAAAGGTGGAGAGGAAAGACAGTGGGAAAAGGAATCAATAGGAAGAGCCGTTCAACAAGTGGAGGAGATAAAGACAGTAGGGATGAAGGGACAGTGAGGGTCAGGTGACTTTTAAAAAGCACAGAATCATAGACAGTTGGAACTGGGACATGAAGAATAGGAGTTTGAGTGTGGTGGAGGCCAGGTCAGGTGCTCAGTGACAAAAGAATACTCCAGCACATCTCTCACCTGGTGACTGAGAAGTAATAGGGGGGCTTGGTCCACTTACGGTGAGATGGGTCTCAGTCTCGATCACCATGGCTCACCACCGCCTCTTCTCCCCGTGCAGTTCTGAAACAGCTAGAAGAACTGCTGAGTGACATGAAAGCCGATGTGACTCGACTCCCAGCTACTATTGCCCGAATTCCCCCAGTTGCTGTGAGGCTACAGATGTCAGAGCGTAACATTCTCAGCCGCCTGGCAAACCGGGCACCTGAACCAACTCCACAGCAGGTATAGGACCGTTTTTCTCTGGCTAGCTGTTCCAACAGAGCCATTCTGGAACGTGTGACTTTGCTGTCTGTCCCTAGCTTTACATACTGGGCAGGTGGGGCTGGCTTACCAGTGAGCTCCCTTGGGATCAGGTGGGTTCGTGTGGTCTAGAATTCTCATCCTTCGCTCTTTTCCTACAGGTAGCCCAGCAGCAGTGAAGATCCAGATTGATGATACCACCTCCACCGCTGAGCAGTGACCTTCCTCACTTTCCCTTGCCCAGCTTCTCCCCTGGGGGCCTGAGAGACCCTCTCCTTCCTTCTGCCCCATCTTCCATGTTGTAGAGGAACAACCCCCGTGCACTGGGGGAGGGGAGGGAGTGAGGGGCAGTGGTGCCCTTCCTGCTGGAGAGACGTGCAGCAGTAGCGCCGGCGCCATCTGCAGGGAGCTGGCGGGCTGGCCTGGGCCCTGGCTTCTCCCCACTGTAACGTCTGTTACAAACTGTTGTGGGTTTCCGCCAGGCTTGAAGAAAACTATCTGAATTTCTTCGTCCTTTTGGTTTTATTTTGTTGGTTTATTTTGTGTTTTCTTTTCTCCTTTTTTGGGGGTATTCACAGTGGGCCGGGCCCCTGGGCGAGACACAGCTACCTCTGTTGGCATCTTTTTAATACCAGGAACCCAGCGGCTCCAGCCCCTGAGCGGCTAGAATGAAATAAAGTGGAAAAAAAAAAAAAAAGGAAAAGAACCAAAAGCATAAAAAACCACAGCAAATTTCTTGACGAAAATTGAAAATAAAAGTTTCCTTGTATTTTAGTGCTCTGATTCAGTGTGGGTGGAGGTGGGTGAGTGTGTCTGTTGGAAGCCCCGCGAAGCGTGCAGTTGAAGACTGAGGGTTTCCTTGTGTCGGAGATTCCACGAAGAGCAAGTGTCCCGGGGGCGAGGACGCCACCGCCTGTGGACAGCGGAGACCCCGGAGCCACCCGGGGTTCACACCTTGCACTGCGGCCTGCTGGCTCTGTGAAGTTGAGGATGTGAACTCCGGGCTGTGGATGTCTCATGCATAAAGCAGAGCTCTTCAGAGTTGTGAAGATGAAACCCGTAAAGTGCTGGAACAGGTTTTAACAGCTAGTAAGCACTACTTAGGCTGAAGTAAGTTCTGTTAACTTGAGAAGATGCAACATGCCTTCCTCCTGATGTCCAAGATGGAAACTTAGGCAGAGAAGACCCTTACCTGAGGGGCAGCGCGGGGTCTGTGGGTTCAAGGAAGAGGGTTTCTGAGTCACAGTGAATGGTGTGGGATCCCCCGATCTTGAGGCGACGCCGGGCAGAGGACACCCGAATAAGGGCTCTGCTCTGGCGCTTCCGTTCGAGAGGAGGGAGCGGCTTCCGGTATCAGTTTTTCTCAAATCTGCAGTGAAGCCAAAGGCCCACGCCTGGAGGGGAGGGCGGGGAAGCCGAAGACGGCCCCGCGCGCACCGCTTCTCCGCCCACGGTCCGCCCCGGAATCGTGCCCCGCCGCGCCGCCACGCCCGCCCCGACCGACTAACGTTCCGGCTTCCGCGGCGGCCTGAGATCCCGGAAGAGGCGGGGCTTCGAGGCGAGCGCGCGCTGTGCGCCTGCGTGAGACGTTTCCGTGGTGTGGCGTCTGAGCGCCGGCCTCCGGCCGCACGTGGAGTCGCGCGCCTGCTGCCCAGGGCGGTCTCGGGGCCGGGCCCGCTTCCGGGTGAAACGAGGCTTCGCGCGGGTCTGGAGGAATTCCAGGAAGGAAAGGTGAGGCGCGGAGCTGGACTGGGGCGTGGGAAGGGTGACACGGTGCAGACGGCGTGGGAACCAGGGCCTGGGGCTCAGCGTGGAGTGGAGGTTGGCTAGGCCTCGAGGGGCTGTTGGGCTGCCGAGTCGAGGTTCTGGTCGGGGCGAAGCCCTTTACACTGCGATTCGCTTCGTCTGCACCCTGCCTTTGTCTTACAACACGCGCCACCTCACCTGTCTCCCGTTTTTATTTTCCCCAGGACCATGGGGCGCAAGTTGGACCCTACGAAGAAGGAGAAACGGGGGCCAGGCCGAAAGGCCCGGAAACAGAAGGGTGCTGAGACCGAACTCGCCAAATTCTTGCCTGCAGGTAAGGGTCAGGTGCGCCCGCTCCTACCGAGTCTCCAGCTTTTGCGCCATTCTTTCATCTGTAGCATAACCTTTACGTTTTTCAGCCTGTGTGTTCCTTTCTGTTCACGTGGAATTTTCTTTATATGTGTTATTAGGAAGTAAGTATGAACGAAGTATGCGTGTATGAACGAAACACCTTCATGAGCATTTAGGACGTAGGGAAGATGCGACAAGTAGTCATGCAACGAGAGGTGTGGTTTAACATTGAGAGGGTTCAGAGGAAGAGGGGAGCCTACGGAGTTAGAGTTTCAGAAAGTTTCGTAAAGATGCGTTTTGAAATGTGAGTGACATTTTAGCAAGTGGAAGTTGGGACAGGCCAGTCACTGTGAACTCCATCGTGGAGGGGATGGAGATGGGGAAGCACAGGTCTGGTTCCCAGGTGGTGAGCTGTCTCCTGTGTGGAAGACTGGGTGGGAGAGAAGGACGGGCAGGTAGTTTGTGTTGAGCTTTGTGCGAAAGATGCAGTTTATTGAGGTATTGGTAAGTGCTGAACATTACACTGAACTCTTTGGACACATTGTTACCATGTCATTCTCTTTAGTGTCCTGTGAGAGAGGCAGTGCTAAGAAGTTGGATGCTGAGAGGTTAGCTTGCCTACAATTATTAAACAATAGGGCTGACATTTAAACCTTTTATTTCTTGGAGAAGATATGAAAAGCAGCAGTTGTAAAGGTAAACTTTGGTGTTGGTAACTGAGACTAAAGGAAAAGGCAGAAGAAAGATAAATTTTGAATCTGTGTTGTTATCAGAATGGCAGCTATGCTATTTATTGAAATCAGAAGTCTGGAGGGAGGCCCAGTGTGGACTTGGTTGATGAACAACCAGATGGAGATCATTTCCTTTATTTCTTATCTCTTATTCAGCTCCTGGTAGAGCACAGTGGAGTGAGTTACAATCTACTGCCTTTAAAAACTAGTGTCCTAATTCTCTCCCCTTTTATTTCCTCTCCCATTGCTCTTTTTCTTTTCCCCTGTAACTTATTGCTCTGCCTGGTTTTTTAAACAGCTGGTGAGGACAATTCCAAGAGGCTGTCCAGTCGTGCTCGAAAGAGGTGAGTGTGAGTGTTCAGACTACGTTACACAGATTAAATTGGTCCTGCTCGTCTGTAACCACATGATCCCATGTGACCGTGCTGATGGAAAGGGCTGTTAGGGGGCTGTCACATTTCCCTGCAATGGGAGGTGGCAAGTGTGTTCCTTCTCCTCATTCCTTCTCATTCTTATGTCTTTTCAGGGCAGCCAAGAGGAAATTAGGCTCTGCTGATGCCCCTGAGATGAGTAAGTCTCCTGGGGCCAAACCGCTGCCTGGAAAGCTACCAAAAGGTCAGTGAAAATAGGGGCTGGGTGCTCTTTGAGGAGTCCTCTGGATCCTAGGTGGGGAAGGGCTTGCTGAGCATTTCTGGAGTGAAAGGAACAGCCACAAGGACATTCTTGGGAGTGGATAGTGTGGGACCCATCAGTGTGTGGCTGCCATGAGTCCAGGATTCTTCAAACCCTTTGGGATCTTTGCAGGAGCTGTCCAGACACCCGGTAAGAAGAGAGCCCTGTCCTTATTTACCACTACTCAAAGCAAGAAGCGCCTGGCACCAGGCCATAGCAGTGATGAGGAGGGAGACTCTGGAGAGGACAGTGTGTTGAACCAGGGGGACCTCTGGGGCTCTGAAGACAGTGATGCTGACATGGTAGATGACTATGGAGCTGACTCCAACTCCGAGGATGAAGATGAGGAGGATGGTGAGGAGGTGAGCTTTATTTCTTGGGGTGTTCAGGAAGCGATCCTTGCCTTTTTAGAGTCTTTCCAGATCCTTGAGATTATTCCTCAATGACCAGGATAAACCTGAGTAGAAAAAAAGGATTTTCACTTTCCATCAGTGTTTTCATACCGCCTTATGTCCTCTCAGCACACGTGCAAGTTGACAAGAGCTATAGGACAGTGCACTGTGAGATGAGAGTGCTCGTGGCTGGTGCAGACATGGCAAGGCGGACGTGTGTACGGACCTGCTAATGGGACTAGAAATGCACACAGACTTCTTAATGGCATTTGGTATCTAAGAACCTTAAAAAGGCTTTTCTGTTTGACTTAGTAATTCCAGTTAGGAAGATGATCCAGAATATATAAATAAAGATACATTTGCTAAGACGTAAGAAGTTATTTATGTATCACAAAATTAGCATACGAATGTATTATTAGGAAAAGTCAGGCAATATAGAGTTGCATTGAATAAAAAGAAAGTTCCCAATTGCACCTGTCTCCCATAACCCCCCTTCTCTCCATGGAGTTATTATTATGAGATTTACAGGCACTGTGTGGACCATGTTGCCAGCGACTCTGCAAACTTCCAAAATGCCCAGTATGCTTACCTGAATTCTGGTTCATTCATATGCTACATTAACATTTGGCCATTATGTCTATGAAAACGCTTGTAACTGTGAATACAGCTAGATTACACATATAACTGTAAATGAGAAAAGGCAAAAAACAAACCTGAAAATGCATCACAATTTCAATAATATGAAAAACGGCTTTTGCCTCGCCACGCCTGTGTGCTCTCCGGTGTAGAAAGAACAATGCAATGAACGCTTTCAATCTGTCATGTTATTTCAGCGACGGGAAATGTTTTGCCAATCTTATACCCATTTTTAGAGGGTATATGTTTCTTTCTGGGAGTTAAGAGTTGTATCTGTAGGGAAAAGTAAAACACAGAGGCAGGAAGTGTCATGTGGGCTGTAGAAGGGCAGGCTTTGCGTCACCAGCCCTTTGTCTCTCTTTCCAGTTGCTGCCCATTGAAAGGGCTGCTCGGAAGCAGAAGGCTCAGGAAGCTGCTGCTGGGTGAGTTTTGGAAGCTCTTAAGGAGGAAATAGGCTGGGATGAGGGAAACATGAGTGGGGAGGAGGAGGTGTCTGTTTGGATCTGTGAACCGCTATGTTCACAGGGGCCAGTGGAGCGAGGAGGAGACTGATGAAGAGGAGGAAGAGGAGACGGTGTCCCCTGAGTCAGGCCCCAGAGAGGATGAAGAGGCTGATGGCTTGCAGATCAATGTGGATGAGGAGGAGCCTTTTGTGCTGCCCCCTACTGGGGAGATGGAGCAAGATATCCTTTGGGTGCAGCGGTGCAGGGATCGGGGAGATGCTTGGGAGAGGCGGTTTCCAGCCCCGGGACATTAGGAAGCAGTTCCTTACTTAGCAGGTCCACATGCCCAGGCTCCAGACTTGCAGCGGGTTCACAAGCGCATCCAAGATATAGTGGGAGTGCTGCGTGACTTCGGGACACAGCGGGAGGAAGGTCGGTCTCGATCTGAGTATCTGCAGCGGCTTCGGAAGGATCTGGCCACTTACTACTCCTACGGAGACTTCCTCCTTGGCAAGCTTATGGACCTCTTCCCTCTATCCGAGGTGCTGAGGGCCAGTCTGACGCCCTTCCTGCTGTGCTTTCCTCACCTTCTCTCCCTGTGTGAGGGAGGCGGTTGGCCCCTTTGCTCCCTGATTTTCTGGCTGAGCTCCTAGGCTGGCCTGACCTTTTCCCTGCCGTCCTCTGTCCCAGCTGGTGGAGTTCTTGGAAGCCAATGAGGTGCCTCGGCCTATCACCCTCAGGACCAATACCTTGAAGACCCGACGCCGGGACCTGGCTCAGGTGAGGGGTGGGCTTTGAGGTTTGCTTGTCTCGGGGAGGCCCTGACTTCTGCGAGCCCCCGAGATTTCCTTATCCCGCTCTGTGACTGGGTGGGGTTTCAGTACCTGAGCATTTCTTGGTACAGGCATGATTCCAGGAGGCAAACCTAGACAGGCCCAGTGTCATGCTGGGTTTGGTGGGCTGGCTTAGGGCCGAAGACCTCTATGGAGTGGGAAACTGGTCTGTTCTGCCTCTGCTCCCTGTGACAGGGCTGGGATGTCTGTGTCACCATAAAAATGCTGCCATAGAAGTGGGGAGGCTATAGCTTAGTGGTAAAGTGTGTGCTTAGCATGCACAGGGTCCTGGGTTCAATTTCCAGTACTTCCGTTAAGTAGATAGATAGATAGATAATAGATAGATAGACAAGAAAATAAATAAATCAATAACCAAATAAACAACCTTCTCTCCAAAACAAACAAATGAGTGCTGCCGCAGAAAGAAGTGGGAGGGAGCTGTCTTCCTTGTCGATCATTGAGAAGCTGCTGAAACTGATTCCTGCCCTCAGGAATAGAAACGGTGCACAGGCAATATTTTAAGCTCATCATTTCCAAGGGTTCAGGGACCCCAGGTTGAACATTCTAGTTTCAGAGTCAGTGGTGTGGCACTATGTGTGTATATCTCATGGCTTGAAGATAACCTGAAAATTAAAGTGCTGTAACTGATAATTCTAAATTTTAGTGTGGTAAGGGGGCTAAGCCTCTTGGAAAATCAGAGTCTACTTTCAGGAAATAAAAGAATAGGATCTGGCAGTTGCTGCATTGGGAGGAAGTTCAGACCTAGAGTTAGAACTTGAGGCTAAGGAGAAGGACACTGTGGATGCAATGGGAGAAACTGCTCCATGAGCCTGCAATGATTGTGTCCTGACTAAGCTTTAGGGGGTTATGGTGCCACAGACCTCCTGACAGGACCAGGTTTTCCTGCTCCATCTGCTTTCTGGGTAGAGTAGCCTACGAGGTTTTAAAAACCTTCATCCCTCTTATCTTCAGGCTCTAATCAATCGTGGGGTTAACCTGGATCCCCTGGGCAAGTGGTCAAAGACTGGACTTGTGGTCTATGATTCTTCAGTGCCCATTGGTAAGTGTTCCCTGCCTGGTGGCCCTTCTCCCCCTGCCCTTGTCCCGGCATGTCACAAGCGGGTCCTCCTCCACAGGTGCTACTCCTGAGTACCTGGCTGGGCACTACATGCTGCAGGGAGCCTCCAGCATGTTGCCTGTCATGGCCTTGGCACCCCAGGAACATGAGCGGATCCTGGACATGTGCTGTGCGCCTGGAGGAAAGACCAGCTACATAGGTATGGAGGGGCCGGCAGGGCTAGGGTTCACCTGGCTCTCTGCTTATGAAAGTAGGTGGGCTCGGTGAGTCGCCAGCGCTCAGGGAACAGTGTGCAGGCGTTCAGCAGGATCGGGGGGGCGGGCACAGGCTCTGGAGTCGGCCTGGATTCCAGCCCCATGCGTGCCTCTCACTGCCCACGTGGCTTTGGCCAAGCCCCTGGTCGCAGTCATCCGTGGCAAGGTGTCCTCTTGCTTGAGTGGGCTATTATGTATACTTGGGCTGTGAGTATGTATATTATGTATACTGAGGGTTGAGATGTGCATGTTGAAGTCCTTGACAATGTTCAGCATGTAGTTAGACGTAACATTTTATTAACTTGTTAACACTTGTAAGAAGTAACTTGGTCTCTAGGATCAGAAGGGCTTTCAGTAATAGTGGAAAAACCACCCTGGGAGGCGTGCTCACTACAGGGTAGGCAGTGGGGAATGCGGCTCATTGTGTGTGGAGTCTGCCTGGAAGGGATGAGACTTCACTGGCAGATTCCTGGGCTGGAGGGTGGCCAGCAGGTGTGGAGGCTGGGGAGCTGCTGGTGAGCACTGTGCCCTCCTTCAGCCCAGCTGATGAAGAACACAGGTGTGATCCTTGCCAACGATGCCAATGCTGAGCGGCTTAAGAGTGTCGTGGGCAACCTGCACCGGCTGGGAGTCACCAACACCATCATCAGCCACTACGATGGGCGCCAGTTCCCCAAGGTGGGGCCCCCCTGGCGCGTCTCTCCTGAGCCATCTTCCAGGTCCCCTCCCCTCTTCTGGCGTCAGCGTTGAGACTTGCCCCTGGGAAATAAATGGTGTGGTTCAGGTGTCAAAAACATCTGACTGATCTGCCCTTTTGCCCAGGTGGTAGGGGGCTTCGACCGAGTCCTGCTGGATGCTCCCTGCAGTGGCACTGGGGTTATCTCCAAGGACCCGGCTGTGAAAACTAACAAGGTAGAGTTGGGACCAACCGAGATGTCTTTTGGGGGGACCTTGTGGAGCCAGAGTGGAAGGTGGAGTCGCCCTCTGAGCAGTCAGTGGCTCCTTTCTCCCGAGGCTGCCTTTGAAATTCAACACCGTGCATCTCTCCGTCTTGGGACAGGATGAGAAGGACATCCTGCGCTGTGCTCACCTGCAGAAGGAGCTGCTTCTGAGTGCTATCGACTCCGTCAGCGCCACCTCCAGGACGGGAGGCTACCTGGTCTACTGCACCTGCTCCGTCATGGTGAGGCCTGTCGCGGGGTGAGGGGCAGGGCTGGGGGCTGTTGTCGTCCCTCGGTGCCCCCTTCAGCTCCAGCTCTGCTTTCCTTCTCTGTCTCCCCGCCTGGCAGGTGGAAGAGAATGAGTGGGTGGTAGACTATGCCCTGAAAAAGAGGAATGTGCGGCTGGTGCCCACTGGCCTAGACTTTGGCCAGGAGGGCTTCACCCGGTTCCGGGAAAGGCGCTTCCACCCTACTCTGCGCTCTACCCGCCGCTTCTACCCCCACACCCACAACATGGATGGTTTTTTTATTGCCAAGTTCAAGAAATTCTCCAATTCTATCCCCCAGCCCCAAACAGGTAAGCGCTCTGCACTTTGTACCTTTTGCTCTTTGTTTCTCTGAAGATGCTTTTGTAAAGTGTGCTGCAGGGAAGAGCCAAGTCTCTTGCCTTCCTCTTCCAGCCTTTGCATGGTAGGGTGAGAGGCCCCTTTTATCCCAACTAGAGTGGTTCCCGAGCCTGGACCCTGTTTGGGTGTGTTACAGCATTTATGTGAGTGAGGCCTTTTCCTTGATTCTGCCAAGTGGCTGCAGTTGCTGGGCATTAAATGCATTCCCCTCGTGGGTGTGGTTTCTTTTCTTGGCTGAAGGTTGCCTTCCTGGTAGTAGACCTCTGCTGGGCCAAGCCTTGTCAGCACTGGCTTGGCACAGGACTCCTCAGAACCCGCAGCGCTTCTCTGAGCCCATCACACTAGCTGCAGCTTGTTCTCTCAGCCATCTTGAGGAGTCTGGCCTGGATCTCAAGGGGAAGGGTGGGGCTTTCTGAAACGGCCAGAAAGCTCTGCATGCTGGGATGTCACCCCGGGTTTAGTTGAAAGAGGGAGAGGCAGGCTTCTCTGGATACAAACTGTGTGACTTACTGAGTTGACTTTGTTTTTCTTTATGAACTGCCTCTTGAGAAAAGTCACATCTCAATGTTTACGGAGTAAACACCTCTAAGAAATGTCAAGATTTCCTGTAATTTTTGTTTTCTGCTGTAACTGTAAAAGTACATATTTAATATATGTCAGTCTTATTTTCCTGCATCTCATCAAAATCTGCATGGAAAAAAATTGTTTTCTTAAAAGAAAAGCCTAGTGCTTCAGGTTTATTTGGGATTCACCTCCTTAGAGTGTCTTGTAACCTGCTATCCTCAAGGGGGCATAACTTCCTCTAAAAATCTTTTGGCTCAAGGATGGGTAGTGATCCCTTCTCTTTAATACGAAATTCAAAAATGACTTGAGTAAAGGCCAGGTGCTACTGAGTAATATGAACCCAGGGAGCCTACTCTTAGGCAGATTGTGTGGACCACTTGGCCAGGAGCTAGCACCAGGCAGTTTTCTTGTTTTAATACCTCTGCTTACTTTCTCCACTAATGATCAAGACCCAGTGGTGAGGCCCACTTTCTCAAACTGTTTAATTTTAACCCCAGGAAATTCTGCAACATCTACTCTTGCAAACATAGACTTGTCCAACCCAAAAGGGCAGGTGACCCCCAAGTCTGAGAGCAGCAGTCAGTCTGCCAAGAAGGCCAGAGTGGCTGTGGAAGCAAAGCAGCGGCCACAGAAACGGCAACATCCCAAGAAGGCTTCCTTCCGGAAGCAGAATGGCATCTCCAAAGGGACAGACTCAGAATTGTCCACCGTGTCTTCTGTCACAAAAGCCCAGCCTTCCTCCAAGAGCCAGGACAGCAGTCAGCTGGCTGAAAAAGCTGCAGTGGCTGGGAAACTAAAGCAACAGTCTCCCAAACTGCCGTCCTCCAAGAAAGTTGCCTTCCGGAAGCAGCACGCTCCCCGCAAGGGCCCAGACACAGAAACGCCTGCAGTGCAGCCCCTCTCTAAGGCCCAGGCTGCTCTCAAGCCTGAGGACGGTGACCGGCCCTGTGGGAACACTGCAGGGGCTGAGAAGGTAAAGCAGTTGCCGGAGCAGCCTGTCAAGAAGGCTGCCTTCCAGAAACAGAATGGCACCCCCAAGGAACCTAAGACTCCCACCCTGTCCCCTTGCAGTTCCAGCTGGCGCCCACCCGCAAAGAGGAGAAAATCTTAGTCCAGAGGCAGCGGCCAGCCACTGCTGTCTTCGGTGAATGGTTGAACTAGACTGGGGTGGCTTATTGTCGTTTTTACTGGGTCAGAACTCTTACCTCTGTGAGGATGGCTTCCCCACTGTGGATATGAAATTTAATACAAATTTTATGATCTCTGGCCTCTGTGTGTGTTTCGAGACGACTGGGTACTAGCTTTGCTGCTTTATGGGTAGAGGTGGGAGGGTGGGACCCGGCCCCTCTGAAGAGAGGGGACAGCGTGGTATATTGACAAATCACGTAAGTTCTAGGCCCCTGGGGAGGGGTCCTTTGGTCTCCCCAGGGACCCAGGGAAGGAGCCTCATGGAGTCAGGGCCTGGGTGTTTGGACTTTGGAGAAAGGAGGGCAATAGGGGTGTATGTAGGGAAGATGGGTTTCGTGCCACCAGAACCATGGAATACTGGAAGACCTGGGTTTTATACCCCTCTGCCACCCTGGCTGGATTACAGACACGAGCCAGGGTTAGGTTAGCTCGGGGCTCAGCCTCAGACCCGGAAAGTTCGGTCCAGGTGCCAGCCTCCAGCCCAGCGGTTCATTGGCTTCCTCCGTGCCCTCCCCCGCCCCGCTGACCTCTGCCCCTTCCGCTGAGCCGTCTGATTGGCTGCTCCGCGTCCCCCTGGCGCCTCATTGGCTCCTCTCCTTCGCCCTCCATCCCTGCTCTCGCACGGGTCTCCATCTCCCGGCAGACGGCGCAGCCATGAATCCGTTATTCGGCCCGAACCTCTTCCTCCTCCAGCAGGAGCAGCAGGGCCTGGCCGGGCCGCTGGGGGACCCTCTGGGAGGCGACCACTTGGCCGGCGGCGGGGACGTGCCCCCGGCGCCGCTCGCCCCTGCCGGCCCGGGTCCATACTCACCGCCCGGGCCGGGCCCGGCGCCCCCCGCCGCCATGGCGCTCCGCAACGACCTGGGCTCCAACATCAACGTGCTCAAGACCCTGAACCTCCGCTTTCGCTGCTTCCTGGCCAAAGTGCATGAGCTGGAGCGCCGCAACCGGCTGCTGGAGAAGCAGCTGCAGCAGGCGCTGGAGGAGGGTAAGCAGGGCCGGTGGGGCCTGGCTCGCCGCGACCAGGCCGTGCAGACCGGCTTCGTCAGCCCCGTCCGGCCCCTGGGGCTGCCCCTGGGCGCCCGGCCGGCCACCGTCTGCACCCCGTCGGCGCGAGCGCTGGGCTCGCCCGCGCGCTCGCCCGCCGGCCCCCTCGCGCCCTCCGCCGTCTGCCAGCCGGCGCCCTCCACCTCCACCGCCTACTCCTCGTCTGCCCGCTTCATGCCCGGCACGATCTGGTCCTTCTCTCACCGCCGGCTCGGGCCGGGACTGGAGCCCACTCTGGTGCAAGGGCCTGGCCTGTCGTGGGTGCACCCGGACGGGGTGGGCGTCCAGATCGACACCATCACCCCCGAGATCCGCGCGCTCTACAACGTGCTGGCTAAAGTGAAGCGCGAGCGGGACGAGTACAAACGGAGGTAGGGATGGGGAAGGCGGGGACCCGGCCCAGCGTCAGGCCACCCTCGGGCCGGTGCTAGGTGTGCGTCCAGGAGCGGAGAGCAGCTGGGCCCGAGAATCTGGGAGGAGTAGAGAAGAGTAGAGCTCCTGCTGTGTAAGGAGGAGCTTGAAGGCGATAGCCGGATGCTAGAATCTACAGAGAATGCAGAAGTCAGACTTGTGACAGGAAGAGTAGGAGCAAAATCCTGTGGGGAACCCATGTTTTCCTTCTGGCTTTTCTTTCTGTCTCAGCTATGCTGCAGTGCTTGGATGATGGTGTAAACTGTGGAGATTTTGTGAGGTGTGAAACAGGACATGGGTCTGAGGGGTCACATCTGGGCTACTGCTGACTCCCGCCAGTCCCAGGCCTCGGAGTGATTTTATGATATAAGCTCCGCATACTGATCAGAAGTAAGAGGCAAAGGGTGCAGCTTCAAGTTGGGAGTCTAAGTGAAATGAGAAGGGGCCGGGAAGGGGAGGCTGCACCTTGCACTGGGGGATCCTGCCGCTGCCCAGGGTTTCCCAAAGTAGTGTCCACAGAAGCCGCATGCCCACTCTAGTTCCAGCCAAAAGGCTCCGGGGACCTCAGCAGTTCTGGGAGTTGGTCAAAAAAAAGGAGGGGAAAGAAAAAGTAAAGGGAATTCCTTAGGGAAAGAGGAAGGGATGGATAGTGGGCGTAGGGCTAGTGAAAACTGGGGGATGGGAAAGTGCAGAGCGGAAGGCAGAGGACTCTTGAAGAGGGCAGCAGGGACCCGAGTAGGAGAAAGTTGGGAATAGGAGCACACCCGTGACGTAAGGCAGCTGGGGCAGGCCCTGTCACGCTGAGGATGAAGAGCTGGCTTTCAGGGGGAACCCCGCAGGGTAGCACAAGGGGCCAGGGAGGGGACGCAATGCTGGAGTGCTGGCTGCACCCAAGTGGATTCCTTAGAGGGCTGATAACCAGGCCGCTGGGACAGGAGCATGAGCACAGCCAGAACGTTGTAGACTGTGACCAGGATGCCATAGTTGAAGAGGGAGGAGATGACAGGTCAGAAGGAGGCTTTGGTTTGGGGGCCTTCAGGTTTAACCTCTTACTGAGCTACTCTGGGCAGGCCTGGGAATTACCCTTGCGGCCCAGCGGGGCAGAGATTTGTGTCTGGTGAGGACTGACCGCATCTTCTGGGAAATGCCTGCTGGGCCTGGGGGTGACCTTCAGGAATCTGTAACCTGCTAGAATCTAGCAGATCACAGGTCAGCAGGCTTTCTGAGGTTGAGTTCTGTCATGCTGCCTGGCTTCCTTAGCTGTAGTCCATGTTTTAGGTGTCTTTGGGAGTCTCAGTTATCCTAAAACCATCCTTCAGATACCCAGTCCTAACCCCTGCGGGAGTTAATTAACACAGTCAGCAGTGGAACAGGGACAGTTCTGGAATATGTCCATAACCACAGGAACAACTGCTGTTCTTAGGGGCCTTTTTTTTTTTTTTTAAACTGAAAGAGTGTTTGTCCTTGGTCCAGCTGTCCAGGGCAGCAAAGAGTTATTCCTCAGGGACTGATGAGCTCATGGCTCTGCAGTGCACTGCTGTGCAGAGGGCCCCATGGCCAGACTTGGATGGTATGTGACACTGGCAGTTACTCATTCTTCCACCCCAGATCCCCTGCCCTTGTTCTGTTCTCTTTGTAGCAACGCTATCTCCCATCTGTAGCCCAGAAGACATGGGCATACTTTAAGCACTAAACTGAGAAGGAGCTGAGGCCTCCTGGTTCTGTGTTCTGGTCCCCTGCCTCACGTGACCGTGGGTGGGTCTCTCTTTCCTGGACTCAGTTTTTCCTAGTATAGGAGTGGCCCCTGCTTCTTCATCTCACTCTGGAATGCTGTTCATTTGGAAGAGAGGTGTTTGCTCAATGTAGAATACATGGAAATTGCCCCAATTCTCCCCTGTTTAGAGAACCTTGTAAGTGAGACCAGACTTGAATGGAGGTCAAAATGAACCTATCTGTGGGGAAGTCTGGCTAGAGTACAAACTGAATTCTAGTGAGCTTCCAAGTGATTAGTTTCCAGGCCTCTTCTTTTGCCCCGTAGGATTTTACTAATCTTAATAATCCTTACCTAACTTCCTTACTTATGTTTCTACCTGAAACAGTTGAGTTCACTGCCCTAGCCTTCTTGGTGTAATTGGTCCAATTGGTTGTTGTCTTCTTGTCAGTCCTGCTTGCTTCCTCCAGGGACGCTTGGACCCCAGGAGCATCAGGGTACCACATCCCGTGCTGTCACGCTGTAGGTGGAGAAACCAAGGCCCCGAAAAGAGAAAGGTCTTATCTAAGAAAATACATAACCTGGTGCAGCTGGGCCCCTTGCTGGCCCCGTCTGTCTGAATGGGAATGCCAGAGCGAAGGGGAGGAGGACATGGGGACCAGCAGTCAGGGGAGGCCGGGCAGGGAGCCAGGAAGGCGGGAGCTGGGCCGTGCGATGAGCCAGCGGATGGAGACCAGGCTGGCTTCCTCCTCCCTGCCCAGCAGCAGTGATGTCGAGGAGTTATTATTAGGAATGCTGCAGTGCGGGTGTGAATGAGGAGCAGGAGAGCAAGGAGAGATGGGACTGGAGGGAGAGCCCAAGGAAGAGAGCGGAGGCACCTGGGAACAGAGATGGAGGGGAGGGCAGGAGATGACCGACTCCTAGGTCTGCAGCTCTCTGTGCTGATTCCTAACCGTCTTGCTCATACTGAAGTTTCTCTCTTGGTGCAGTTCCCCTCCTCTCTCAGCCTGGAAGAAGCCTTTCCAGGATGGGGCGAGAAGTGCTAGGCTCTAGAATGGGATCCGAGATGCCCTGCTAGTCCAGCCAACCTTGTAGGGTCCTGATGTCCCAAGCAGTGGTATTGTCTCCGCCACTGCCCTTCTGTCTCTGTGATGTGGTGGAGGGTGCTCTGACTCACTCCCAGCCCTGGGAAAAGGGCTCTGCTTGGCCAGGAGTGTCTTCTAGCCTCCTCGTGGCCTTAGGCTCTGCATCTTGGAGCCCAGGATGCTGCCTTGTCCCATCCACCGTGTCAATGAGGCACTTTCCCATACTCCGGTGTCCCTCTCCCTCTGAGTCTGAGTGTAATCCCAGGCTTGAGCGCATCAGGCCAGCCCTGACCCCTCTCTGCTGCTCACTGAGGGCCTCTGGGTGGGCACTTCCTGGAGCTTGTGGGGATGGACTGTGAGGTCTTCTACCAGGCTCTTGACCAACTATGTTGATGCGGTATGTGTCCCGCAGCTGCTTTTGCAGGGTTAATGTCCCACAAGAGGCAGGGCAGCGGGCTAGACGAGCTCTGTTCTGGTGCAGGCAGGAGGCGGGAGCCCGGATCTGTGCGACTGAAGGTGGGAGACCGGGCGGGGCGGGCCTGGCGGTCTGGTGTGGGCAGGAGGAGGGGATGAGGCCCACCAGACAGCTGGTTGGGCCGGGGCCTGAGTGGGATGGGCCCTGCAAGGGACCAGAGCAGCACAGTTGCCCTTAAATGTAGTTCCTGGTGCCAGGCCGGAGATTCTGGGAAGGCGGCTAGTGAGCTCGGCACTGGCCAGGGGCCTGGAGCCGTCTGACAGCTTCTGCTGGCCGGCTGCACGTTCCTGTCTGGCTCCTCCTGTCTGGGGCCCCAGACCCAGGGCCAAGGCCTGAGCCGAATGGGTGGGGGACAGGGAGCAGAGGAGGGAGGACCCCCGCCCATGTGCTCGCCCTTGGCCGTGTCTGCAGGTGGGAAGAGGAGTACACGGTGCGGCTGCAGCTGCAGGAGCGTGTGAACGAGCTCCAGGAGGTGAGGGCCGCCCTCCGCCCGGGTCCTGCTTGTCCTGGCCCCTGCCCGCCCTGCAGGGCCGCTCACATTGGGTTTCTCCTGACTGCAGGAAGCCCAGGAGGCCGATGCCTGCCAGGAGGAGCTGGCCATGAAGGTGGAGCAGCTGAAAGCTGAGCTGGTGGTCTTCAAGGGGCTGATGAGCAACGTGAGTGCAGCCTCCTCGCCCCCCTCCCCCCTCCCCCGGCCAGGCTCGCCCCCGAGGCCGTGTGCAGCCAGGCTGAGCAGGCCTTTCTGGCTGGGGCCTGCCCACCACCCCTCACCCCGCTTTGCTGTGCTTCTGGTTCTTCCCCCTTGCCCACCCCCCCGTTCAAGAGAAGGAACGCAAGTCCCCGTGGCCTGCACCGTTACTGGACATTGTTAAGCAGTGGTTGAGAACCCAGATCCCGCCTCTGCAGCCTGCTCTCAGTGTGGCCCTGGGTCCTTGGCAGCCCTGCCTCGGTGTGCTTGTCTGCGGAATGGGGTAGTGAAACGTGTACTTGGCAGAACAGTTCTGAAGGAGGTGGCAGCTCAGGGCAGCACTGGCTCCTACTCAGTGTCACCTACTGTTCCTGCCATTGCCATGCTTCCTCCACTCTCTTAATGCCCAGGAGTCTCTCTGTCTCTCTCTGGGAACCGGAGTTCTAGGAGGGAGCCCCCTGCACGCCCCAGGCATGGGGCCACATCCTCCAGGGGCCCCCCACCTGGCTAGGGAGCCAGTTGCCTGAGCAGAGTGCTAGGGGTGAGGACACCCAGGAAACATGCTGCCGTCTGCTTGGAGGAGCCAGAGACACGTGTCTGGGAGGGTGAGGGGATGTCGCTGGGCGCCCGTCACCGTTCCCTTCACTCCCTGCACAGAACCTGTCGGAGCTGGACACGAAGATCCAGGAGAAGGCCATGAAGGTGGACATGGACATCTGCCGCCGCATCGACATCACCGCCAAGCTCTGTGATGTGGCTCAGCAGCGCAACTGCGAGGACATGATCAGGATGTTCCAGGTGAGGGTGGGGCTGCCTCGGCCCAGCCCTGCCCCCGCCGTCCACACCTGGGCCAGGCTGGGGGGCGAGGGCAGCCTCTGGAGGGGAGTTCAGAGCTGTCTCTAATGCCGTCTCTCCCCTCCCCTCTCTCTCCTGTCCGCCTCCTCTCCTGTCTTCCTTTCATCTTTTCTTGCTTCCTCCACAGAAGAAGCTGGTTAGTTTTGCTCTCACGCAAGCTTCCTATGGCCCTGCCCCTGTTTCTTAGCTCCCCGGGCCTCCTGACCCACAGGGCTCTCAGTGCAGACCCCCCTCCTCGGTCTTCCTGCTCCCCCCCCTCTTCTCTCTTTCTCTCTCTCTCTGCTTCATTTCTCTCTCTCCCTTCGCCCTCTTCCAGATCTGGACACGTGACTCAGGTTCTGCCTTGTCAACATCGTGTCTCCCTCCTCCTTGCAGCCCGAAACGTCCCTCTCGGTTCAGTCATTCACTAGAAAGACTGTTTTTAGAAAAGAAACCCCCTGAGCCATCTGCACATCTTCCTGTGGCCACAGCCAGCCGTTTCTCCCTTATCTTACTGCTCTGTTTTCTCTGTTTCTTCTCTGTCTTCCTCCTAGTCTGCAGCCCTGTACCCATCCGTGTTTGTCTGCCTGTCTCGGCGACGCTGGTGTCTCTGTACCTGTCTTGTAACCGTGTCTTCTCTCTGTCCGCCCGCCCACCCCTCCCGCTGGTCCATGCTTCCCTGCCCGCCCGCCCACCCGCCGGCGCCCACCGCCCTTCTCCTCATGCACCCGGCCTCGTCTCTGTAGTCTCTGCACTTGTCTCCCATTAAGGTCCCATCCATGGGGGGGCGGAAGCGGGAGCGCAAGGCAGCCATCGAGGAGGACACCTCCCTGTCAGAGAGTGACGGGCCCCGCCACCCCGACGGGGACGAGGAGGAGAGCGCGGCCCTCAGCATCAACGAGGAGATGCAGCGCATGCTGAACCAGCTGTGAGTCCCGCAGGCCCCTCGGGCCGCCCGAGGCGGCAGCGGCCCAGCAGCCCCTCGCCGCCCGCCTTGACCCCCGGGCTCCCTGTCTCTAGGAGGGAGTATGATTTTGAGGACGACTGTGACAGCCTGACTTGGGAGGAGACCGAGGAGACTCTGCTGCTTTGGGAGGATTTCTCAGGCTATGCCCTGGCCGCCACAGAGGCCCCGGGAGAGGTAACTGCCCTCCCGGCTGCAGGCCCCCGGCTCCTCCTCTCCGGCCTGGCGCCGGGCTCCCGGCTCCTCCCCGCCAGCCCTCCACTCCGTGCTGTCTTCCCTCTGTGGCCAGCATCCGTCACATGCTTCTCCCTCGTCCTGTGTCCTCATCCTTGCTCTCTCCGGCCTCCTTTAATGTGACTCTCTCTCTCCCCCACCTTGCCCTGTGGCCCGTCCCATCCCGTCCCTCCCCTCCCGCTTCCCTCTCCACTCCAGCAGCCGGAAGAGAGTTTGGAGAAGGTGATTAAAGATACTGAGTCCCTGTTCAAAACCCGGGAGAAAGAATATCAGGAAACCATTGACCAGATAGAGGTAAGTAAGGCCGGGAGCTGAAGCCAAGGGGCCCAGGGTCCCGGTGGGTCAGGAGCAGGGCTGCGCGACCCCAGACACCAGGGCCTCCCCTTCCCTCCTGGCAGGGGAGGAGTGAGCTCCCCGCTGTAGCACCTCTGGGGGGGCCGTGGAGGGAGGCAGGCAGGTGGCTCTGTCACATACTTGCTTCCACTCTTACTTGCTTCTAACTAGCTTCTCTCTGAGTCTTCTTCTTTGTTTGTAAAGAGGGGATCTTAGTAATACCGCCCTCAGGGCTGTCTGAAGGTCAAGCACAGCAGTCCCCAGGTAGAGTGGGGCCGAGTCCGCCTCGCAGTAAGCACACCGTGTAGCAGTGGTTTGCTGTTGTCACTCTGGTCATTGCTGCGGCAGAGTCCCCTCGGAGGTGGACTTGAACTTTGCTGCTGCTTCAGCTCAGGCTCTGAGCTATCGGAGGCATCTCCATTCTTATTCCTTAGCCTTGAGGAGCCTTCTCGAGATGGCAGGTGGAGCTGGTGCTTTAACTTACACTCTGGGCCGTGGGAAGGGTCTGTGTCAGCCCAGTGGAGGGAGCTTTGGGGCTCGGCTCGGCTCTGAGCCCTGTGAGCTGAGAGCGTCCTTTCCGCACCCTCTGACTTTGGTGGGGGTGAGGCTGGGGGCCTTCTGGAACTCTCGTCTCTCTCCATTTGCTGCTCTCACACTGCCTACATTTTGAGAAGGAAGCTGTGAGATTGTTCTCCTCTGTCCTCATTCTGCCGGCACGCATCAGATGGTCCTGCTCCTTTAAGCAAAATGTACTTTCGTGCTTTGCCCAGGCAGACACATGCTTAGTTTGAAAGGCACAGCCAGTCTGTGCCACCAGCAGAGGAGCTGGGAGGGGAGGCCCACGTTCTGCTGTCCCATTTACAGCGTCTCGCTGTCCACCTCTCTGTGTGAGGAGAGGTGTCAGGGCGGACGCGGTGGCTTTGGTTGCAGTGTCACTCCTGACCCTCATTCTGGGGCACCTGAAGTCCCTTTATCTCAGTGACCTTTGATCTCTCAGGGTCCCTGGGACGGAGGCAGGGACCATTTCCATTACTGGATGCTGAGGCCAAGGCCAGGGTGGAGGGTGGGGTGGGGTTCTTCCTCCCCTCCTCCCTCCTCCCCGACCTGCTCCCAGCCTCAGGCTCACTGCCCTGCCCTGCCTCTCCATTCAAGTGCCTGTTTCAGGGGAGGCTGTTGGGGTCATCCCCTTCTCGCCGCCCTGCCCTAAACGTGTGAATGAAAGCGAGATGTACAAAACGTGTAGACACACGGCAGTCCTGGCCTCGTCTTCTGCTGGGGGGGTGTTCGGTTCTCCCCTCCTTTCCTGCCCCACAGAGATGGGCTCCAGAACCCTGCCTTCTTCCCGGGGTGCAGGAATTGGGGTGTGGGTGGCAGCCAGTCTGGACAAGAGCTGGTGGCATTGTATTTCCTTCCTGGATTGAACAGTCAGCACATCCTGCCCCTTGGCTTCCTGCTGGGGGACCCCAGTTGGGATCCTGGCTCTGCAACCAAGGCTGTCATTTCAGCTGTGCTCACGAGGGCTTCTGACCCCGCTTCCCTGCCCCCAGCCACCATGTCATCCCTGTGTCACTGTCCCAACCATCTCTTTGTCTGTCCCTGTGACCGTTTCCTTCTCTCTCCAAGTTCCCATCCTCTCTCTGCCCAGTTCAGATCGTTCATGGGTGGTTTCCCGCCCCATCTCTTTGCTCTCAGGCAGTCAAGCAAATCACCTCGAGCGGTTTTAGTCTGCCTCCCCTTTTGGCCCCTGTTCTTTGTGCCCCAAAACAAAGAGAGGCAGCAGACTGTCTCCAGCCCAGATCCTTAGATCCTTTATGGCTGCCGCCTGCTGCCCAGCTCTGGGAGGGAGACTGCGTTTCCTTGACTCCCAAGCCCCCGGTTTTTCCACATCTGACGTATTTTGAGTCCGTCTACTTCTCATAACCCGTAGGACATTCGGGGAGGCAGGCAGGCCTTCTGTTAGTCTCTGAAAAGGGTTTACAAGTGGCAGAAGTCATGAGGAGGAAATCACTGGTAAGAGAATGGGGCCCCTTTCTGCCGTGCCCAGGTGGCCTCCTCTCTGCCATGAGTCTTGTAGATGCTTCATAACGTTAAGTGATTCAGCTCCCATCGAGGTGCGGGGCTTGCCCACGCAGAGATGAGTCGGACCCGTGGCCGGCCTTGCCAGGAGCTCCCAGCTCGGATGGGGGAACAGGCTGGGAACAGTGCTGTTCCGGAGTGAGGGGCGAGCCAGGCCACGCGGGCACCCAGGGAGGGGGCAGTGCCGTCCACAGGTAGCCCTCCAGGCATGTGTGCGCCCATGAGTGTCCCTCCTCCGCGCCCACAGTTCCTTTCCTCCTGGCTCCCATCGTGTCTGTTCAGAGAATGCAGGCCTGGAGAGCAGATGCCTCTGTGGGCTGAGGTTCCTGGGGAATGATGCTGTATCAGGTGCCTCCTGCCGTGAGCTGGTTTGCTTTTAGATGTCAGCCCTCCACCCTGGCTGCCTGGGCCCCTGTCCGGGGGGTGCCCTTGGCAGTTTAGCCTCCCGGGGACTGGGGGCAGGGGCCCTGCTGACCAGCAGCCCTGCCCCGTCCCCGCCGCAGCTGGAGCTGGCCACAGCCAAGAACGACATGAACCGGCACCTGCACGAGTACATGGAGATGTGCAGCATGAAGCGGGGCCTGGACGTGCAGATGGAGACCTGCCGCCGGCTCATCACCCAGTCTGGGGACCGGTAAGCCCTCCCTGGAGTGTGGGTCCCCCAGGGTGCAGGTGGGCAGGGGGCAGCGCCCGGCACCGCTCTGGCGGTGACTCAGCCCGATGAGGTGGGGCTGCCCATCGGAGGTCACCTACTATGTTCGGCCTGGTCCGCGGCTTCCTCTTCCTGGCAGCTGGGTGATACGTGTATCCATTCGTGGCTCGATGGCTGAAACTCCCCGGTGCCACCCACTCTGATGGTGCTTCTGGTCAAAGGCAGCTACCAATCAACCAGGAGCAGAAGGGGCGCAGGGGCAGATTTTTATCTAAAGTCAGGACCACAGTTTGTGACTTTGACCCTGTATCAATTTTTTCTTTTAATCACAAAACTACTACAGCTATACGTAAAGCTGGGGCCACAGAGCCAGGGCACTCAAACAGGCAGTGTCTCATGCTGTGACTTCAGATATTTCTGAACTCAGCTTTTCGGGGTCCCTACGTTCAAGCGGGGACTGTCCACCCATCAGGCTGGGGTGGGAGAGGACCCTGCATCCACCCTCACCTGTGGCCTCCTGCCCCGCTGAAGGTGTTACTCACCTGCCTGCCAAGGAATCAGTCCAGGGGCGGGGATGCCAGCCTCCTCAGGATTCCTGTCTGCTCCGAGGTTACAACTGGTGTTTTTTTCTAGAAAGTCTCCTGCTTTCACTGCGGTCCCGCTTAGCGACCCGCCGCCACCGCCGCCAAGCGAGGCTGAGGACTCCGATCACGATGTCTCATCTGACAGCTCCATGAGATAGGGACCTCCTCCAGCTTGGCCCGCAGGGGTCCCGCTTGCGAGACAGAGGGCTGGGGGTCGCAGAAGGGGGCACCGAGCCTGGCCTCGGGCCCTAGGCTCTCCTCCCGGCTTCCTGCCTCGGTCCTTGGCCTCTCTCGGGTTCTGGGGTGTCTGGAGCAAGGCCTGGCCGCACAGCCGGGGTCTCCTGCCTTCACGCCTGGGTGTCTGCTACTCTCGCCTTTAACACGCTGCCGGCGCTCGCGGCCTCTCGCCCTCTCCGTCGAGTGAGGACTGTGATCTTCCTTCCCTCCCTGTGGCCTGGAGCCAGCTGGCAGTCTTGATTCTGTACTGGTGCTGACTGGCCCAGGCACTGGTATGAAGTGGACCAGGCTGGACATCCTGTGGCTTGTGCGACAGGAGAGGTTGTCCCTGCATGTCACAGGTGGAGGGAGTGGGACTAGGCACAGCACTCTGTCCTGTTGTCCAAGTGCTCACGGCCGTCTGCCCGTTGACAGCAGAGTGACATGGCTGTGACTTCCCTCATGGAAGTGCTACACATAACGGGGCCTTAGAGCGCCCAGTCCAGGCGGCTTCTGGGTCTGACCGAGCGCAGTATTGTAGAGGGAGGTGGAAGCTCCTGCTTGTCACTGCCAAGTGACAGGAAGGGGGCACTACCTGTGTGGATGTGTGTGTGTGCGCGTGTGCACGTGTGTCTAGCATGTGTGCTCAGGGCCACAGCTTCTTCAAGCATCAGCTGAAGACGTGCCTCCTCCGTGTCTCGTGCACTGAGACCAACAGACTGAGCAAGATGTCCCGGACTCGGAAAAGCTCGGAGAAACTGGGGAGGCGAGACTGAGGCGACCTCAGCGCCACTGCCCGAGGCAGGCTGGGCTGGGCTGGGCTGGGCTGATGTTGAGTGGAATCTAATAATGAAACTGGCAAGTATTTATTGAACACTTTGTGTCGCTGTTTCCAGCAGTTTCTGGTGGTGGCTTGGCGACAGCCCTCACCGTGCCGTGTGGCTGGTTTTCACCATTTTACAAACATGCAGGTGCAGGGCGAGGTGTAGAGGTTCTAAGTAACTTGTCCAAAGTAACGGGAGCCTCAAGTGGGCCTCAGCCCGGGTCGCTGGTGCCGGCTGTGCTTCCCGCTGAGCCCACCGGCGACCTGGGAGTAAAGCCATCCCATCCCTGCCCCCGGTCAAACCCTACTGTAACGCCTCTGATGACCGCGGGAGCTGGGCACCCTCACAGCCTCACTGCAGGGGGCGTCACTAGGGGCGAGGACTGAGGCAGAGAAGGAATCCGCACTGGCAGCCTGGCCATGCTCCCTGTTCTGCTTTAGAGAAGGCAGGTCACCAGCCGAGGCCTGATGGACCGTGTGCCAGTGTTACCCTCCGGGAGCTGCAGTCAGAATGGCGTCTGGACGTAGGCAGCCAGGCCCCGGCAACCTGGAGCAGCGGTGCAGTGGGATCGGCCTAGTTCCCCACGGTGGCCGGGCAGGCTTCCCGGAGCACCCGGGAGGAAAGGCAGCGCACCCCTGTGAGGGTGTTCTCCAGGCCAGGGGGGCTTCTGCCTAGTCTGGGGCTCAGATCTAGTTCTCCTCGGCTGGCCCAGCTCCCCTCCCTGGATCCTGGCCCCCTGGAGTGAGACCACGCAGAGCAGGCTGGGTTGAGTATACTTTATTGATGGTACGTGACAAGGCAGGGCTCCCTGAGCCCCCCCCCCCTTCTTCAGGAGGTCTGGGATGGAAACTGTGTGGAGGTCAGATTCTCAGGTGTGTTGGGGGATCGAGTTGGGGCCAGGACTCCCCAGCAGCTGAGGGCCTCTCTCTTCCTCTTGTGCTCTTGCTGGGGCTGGGGGTCCAGGGACTCTTACTCCTTAGAGGCCATGTGGACCATGAGGTCCACCACTCTGTTGCTGTAGCCAAATTCGTTGTCGTACCTGAAGGAGAGTTAAGGGCCGGTTTCCTAAGTCAGCCACCAGGGGACGCCAGATCCCGCCACATTCTTAAGCATCATCCCTCACCCAAGTGCCACATACCAGGAAATGAGCTTGACAAAGTGGTCATTGAGGGCAATGCCAGCCCCAGCATCAAAAGTGGAAGAGTGAGTGTCACTATTGAAGTCACAGGAGACAACCTAGAGGAGGGAGAGGACCAGGTATGGGAGCTCAGTCTGGTTCAGAGGGCCCTGGGGACACCAAGTTCCCTGACCTATCAGTACCTGGTCCTCCGTGTAGCCCAGGATGCCCTTGAGGGGGCCCTCCGATGCCTGCTTCACTACCTTCTTGATGTCGTCATATTTGGCCTGACAGGGTAAAAACGAGATGATTTTCAGGATCCAATCTTGTAGCCACCCCCCCCGCCCCCTCCCCCTGCTGTTCCAGCTCATCCGTACAGGTTTCTCCAGGCGGCACGTCAGATCCACAACAGACACGTTGGGGGTGGGGACACGGAAGGCCATGCCAGTGAGCTTCCTGTAGACACAGGAAGCAGAGTCAGCACCGCTCGACTGGTTCCCCAGATCCCCTGGGGCAGAGAAGCAGCAAAGAGTCTCACCCATTCAGCTCCGGGATGACCTTGCCCACAGCCTTGGCGGCGCCAGTAGAAGCAGGGATGATGTTCTGGGCGGCCCCTCGGCCATCACGCCACATCTTCCCAGAGGGGCCGTCCACAGTCTTCTGGGTGGCAGTGATGGCGTGGACTGTGGTCTGGAAACATGGAGCAGGGAGTGAAGGCCCTGCCTGGTGCTCATCACACGCCCTACCCACCCTGCCTTCCCCTCAGGGAGGGCTGTGCTCTGGGAGGGAGGATTCACTCCCGGGTGAGAAATGAATGTGATCTGGCATGTCCCCCATCACTCATACCATAAGTCCTTCCACGATGCCAAAGTGGTCATGGATGACCTTGGCCAGGGGGGCCAAGCAGTTGGTGGTGCAGGAGGCGTTGCTGGAAAAGAGGGAGGCAAGTCAGGGGCTCACCCATCAGGTACCGCACAACACGATCTGACCTCTTCTCCATCCCCCTCTGTCCTGCTCACCTGACAATCTTGAGGGACTTGTCATACTTCTCGTGGTTCACGCCCATCACAAACATGGGGGCATCAGCAGAAGGGGCAGAGATGATGACCCTCTTGGCTCCACCCTTCAAGTGAGCCTGCAGCACAAGAACCATTACAACCGGGCTCTCCCTTCCAGGTCTAAGTCAGCCGTCCCCAGTCTTCCTGCTGCACCACACCCGAGGGTAAATTCTCCACATCCTCAGCTGCCCTTCCACTCACCCCGGCCTTCTCCATGGTAGTGAAGACACCGGTGGACTCCACAACGTACTCAGCACCAGCGTTGCCCCATTTGATGTTGGCGGGATCTCGCCTACAAGACAGGACGAAGTTCAGGGACATGGGGTACCATGGACCCAAGGTGGTCACCCTGTTCTAGTACCTCCCCCAACCAGGCAAATGTCTTCCTGTCCCGTCACCCACACTTACTCCTGGAAGATGGTAATGGACTTTCCATTGATGACAAGCTTCCCGTTCTCAGCCTTGACGGTGCCATGGAACTTGCCATGGGTGGAATCATACTGGAACATGTAGACCTGGAGGGGAGGCGCGTGAGGGCATTCAGCGGCTGCGCCTCAGCCAGGCCCCGCCCAGGCCCCGCCCCCACCAGCTGCTTGAGCAGCACTTACCATGTAGTTGAGGTCAATGAAGGGGTCGTTGATGGCAACAACGTCCACTTTGCCAGAGTGAAAAGCAGCCCTGGTGACCAGGCGCCCGATACGGCCAAATCTGAGGGAGACAAGAGGTGTGAAGGCACGAGGAGGAGGGTGGAGGAGAGAGCTCTCCTGGGATGTGGCCCTCGGCCCCCTCTCCCTTTTCAAGGAGGATGGCCCTTTCCCACCACCAGCAAGTCCCAAGAGATCTCACTTTATCTTCCTCCAGCCACCTGGCGAGGCCAGCCTGGCTTTCCAGCATGGCCACAAAGTGGAGGCTCCTTTCCTGACCCAGAGGTGATCAGGCTCAAAAATTGCCACCCCCTAGTTATCTGAAACCTTTTGAGGAGTGACAGGGTGGTGCACTGCTACTGCTGCCTACAGCCTGGGCACGTGGCAGGCACATGGCATTCAGCACGCCCACTATCTGTAAATGCTTGTTCCTGTCTGGCCCAGCTTCAGGCTACACGTACCCTAGGGAGCAAAGACTTGTACACTCAGCATCACTGAGCTCAAAGGGCAAGATCAAAGGTCAGAAATTAACTGGCTAGGGAAACCCACTCCTTCCCAAGTCCCTCCTACAAAAGGGAAAGAGACAGGGAAAATGAGTGGTTTCTCAAGCCCCTAATCCCAGGAGTCTAATTTGCTAAGTACCTGTCCTTCCTAGCTCTCTTCCAAAAATCAGGAGAGGGAGGAACGGATGTGGGGGGCCGGCGTGGAAGAGAGCAGAAGCCCAGGCCCCCAGCTGCAGAAAGGTCAGGCAGCTATATTTAACCCCAGCTTAGGGTGGAGTGGGGATCTGGTTTCTGGAAGACGGGATGGAGAGAAGGGCAGGATTCCCAAGGCTCATGGACATCTAATCCTCTTGGTGACCTTTATAGCCTGGCCTTTAGGGTTGGGTCAGCTCTAGGCATGGATGGAAGAAAGGAGCTTCGAGGGGAGCCAGTGTGGAGACAGGGGCTACTGCTCCGGGAGCCATTTTGTGGTGGAAAATTTCTAACTGCCCATGACTCAGCTCCCCCAGCATGGCACTGAGCCACAGCCACCACACCTCTCCGGAAAAAGGGGGAAAAAAAAAGACAAAACCCAACACAGGACCACCCCATGAAAACCCATGTTTTTGATTCACCAGCGAACTATCTAGGGAACTCATCATATCCCTGAGGGGGAAGCTGGCCAGTGTTTTAAGGGATGGTCCAGGGCTAATATGGCCAAGAGCTGAGGTCCAGCTGAGCAAGAACGGGAAAGCCTAGCCTCACTTGGGTTACGGGATAATGGCGACTCCACCCCAGGAGGCAGGAGGAGGAGGGTTAGTCACAGGCAAGGAAGGGGTTAGATTGAAGGCCTAAGGAGGGTTTTCTAACGGCGGTTCATTCATTTCCTTCCGAGTTGCAACATGGCGGCTGGGTTACTGTAACTGACCCCTCCCAGTTGGTTCTGCACGCAGCTGTGCCTCCAGCATCTTGGGGCTGCGCCTGGCTGGGGGCACCGGCTGGGGGCGGGGGACGGGCTCCTCCCTGACACGTGACCCCGCAGGGCGCGAAAGGAAAGAAAGAGCCCCAGCTGGGGGATTAAGGGGATGGGGCCAAAGCAAGAATTGGAGACTCCTGCGTATCTGCAGCAGGTGGAGTGGAAGGCTCCGCAGGGGCGGAGTTACAGGAGCCGCAGCAGCCGGGGATGGGGGACACGCGGCCTTGAGAAGGCCTCTGCCAGGTCTGGGCGCTGACCTTGATTTCCCCTTGAGGGGTTACGATCACCCCCTCCAGGTCCCCCACGCGCTTGCAGAGACCCAGTAGGGCAAGACCTGCCGACGCAATTCGGTGGGGGCTGCAGGACTTATGGACCCCTCCCCCAACTTACCCGTTCACTCCGACCTTCACCATCGTGTCTCAGAGACTCGGCTGCGGGCAGACGAAAGTGAGCATTAGACCACGGGGCGAAGCGGCTGGAGTTCAGTGGGGGCCCTCCCAGCCCCTCCCCCAGGCTTCCATCCCCGCTCTGCGCTTCCGCACGTCCTTCCTCCCGCCCCTGCAATGCGGGGGCCCAACCGGGCGCAACTCAGACCCCGGCCCGGGCTGGAACCCGCAGCCGCACCCTCTGCCCGCGCACGCCCGTATCCCTTTCGGGCCCGTCCCCGAGCCCTTTGTGGCTCCTCTGCGCCACGATTTACCTGGCACTCACGAGAGATGCGGCTGTCTGTCGAACGGGGAGGAGCAGAGAGCGCCGGGGGTGGCTGCAGCCTGAATTTATAGGACAGGGGGCGGGGCGGGGGCGTGGTGACGCGAGCTCGCCTCGCCCAGTCGGGGCCCCGAGGTACAGAGGCCTGAGCTACGTGCGCCCGTAAAACCGCGAGTAGCCGGCCCCATCCTGTTTTTTGGATCCGCCTGGTTCTTCAAATGTGCACGCACCGCCCTTGTGGGCTGAGGATTGAGAGGGGGAGGGGACTGAGGCCCCAAGGAGGAGGCGACCGGTGATGGTGCCTGGGGGATGTAGGGGGGCCTGTGGACTCCGGGGCAAGGGCTCTGGTAAGAGCTGAGGACAACCAGGAGTCAGGGACGTTAAAGTTGCTGCCTGGATGTAACGGGAGGACCTAGGGAGCCAGTGGGATGGGGAACTGGAGCCGGAGCCCGGGGCGGCTCCCCGCTGCAGGCTCCCCCTTCCTCACCACCCCCACCCCGTCCCCCGCCCCGCTGCTTTCAATGGCCGAGAGACGAGGAACTTCTCGATGCTCTTCGGTAGTAAAACAGGCTTTGCAGAGGAAGGCTCGGGAGGGGCCTCCCGCGGGGCCCTTCCCAGACCCCTCTCCCCACTGCACCCCCAACCTGGCTCCGCGCCTCTTTGGGCCGGGGGCCGGGGCTGGGCGCTGGGCAGTGTGGGCCTGGAGGGGAAAAAGGTTCAGGAGAAGGCTTGAAGGGGAGGTTTTTGCACTGAAGGTCACGATGTCTTGCAGCGCGGACAGCCTGGAGACCTGAGAATCGGGGCAGACAAACTAGGCCCTGTGTGCACCAGCTGCTCTCCCCCAGGCAGAGGCTGGGGTCCAGGGCGAGGGCGGGACAGGATCTGGATCAATGTTTGGGGCTGGGCGGGTAGAGGGCCGGAGGCCTCTCAACAAAGTCGCTCCTGGGAAACCTGAGGGCTGTGCCGCCCAGGCTGGGAGACAATGCCCCTTTCACCCCATCCAGCCTGTCCAGCCCCGGGCAGAGAGTAGGACGTGAGGGCGGAAGTCCCTCCCCATCCTGGAACGTGCAGGCCAGCCCTGGAATCAGGGCCTCCCCTTCACTGGCTGCGCCCAAGGGATGTTGGGGGCAGGGTGGGGAGTCCAGAAGAGGGAAAAATTGAGAGGTCTTGGGCACATGGTGGGAACAGGCCCCCAGTCCCTTCCCGCACATGATGTAAAGGGATCCATTCCCCTCCAAGACTGGTCAGGAGCCCCAGCTGTCCCAGGTTTGTGAGCTGAGGATGCAGGAAGGGCTGGTTCTGAGGAACTGAGGGGCTAATGGTCTAAAGAGGGTGGAGTGGAACAGACATTGCCCATCAGCAGGTGCTGGGGGACGGAACTGGGGCCTCTTTGCTGGCCCAGCGTAACCTGAGACCAGCCCCCTTTTCCAGCTGAAAAGCCTGTGGCTAAGTTTAGCCGGCCTGGTGATAACCTTTGCTTAAAAGGCAGAGAGCACGCTATCCAGCACCCCGACTCCAGACCGTCCCTTCCCTTTCTGGGATTGCCCTCCCTCCTTGGGGCCCCAGATCCAAGGCTGGCTGTGGCCAGCAGCCATCTGCATGGTTGGTGCCCAGACGTTTCAAGAGCAGCAAGAGCAGGGCCAGAGGGCGCCTAAGGGTGAGAGGAGGCAGGAGGCGCCACACTGAGGAGCTGGCTGGGGAAGTGCAGGGGAAACACGCTGCTGCCACTGTTCGCTCCTGCTCAGGCTCCCACAGGACTGCAAACACTTTTCCTGAGGGGCCTTAGGTACCCACCCTCCACCCTCCTGTGCTACCCAAGGCATGTTCCCCTTTGCCTCATGCTTGTCATTTCTTATTACTGTCCTCTGCTGGAAGGAGGGAGCTCAGTGCCCAGGGAGCGTGACTGGCCCAGTCTGCTGTTGTCATGACAGCAAAGACACCAGTGTTGTCATGACAGCAGCCTCGCTGCCTCCTGTTCAGGTGACTCAGCAGAGACTTGGGGAGCAGGGGTGGGTGGACAGGGCCTGTGCCTGAGGGGCTGACTCCTGCAGACCCTGTAACACGGTGAGGCACCCCTGGTAGGCAGGCTGGAGAGACACTGTCTAGAGCTGCAGGGGATCATGACTTGAACTGCCAGCAGCCTGGCCAGGTCGGGCACCTGTCTTCAGAGGTGAGGTTAGGGGAACAAGTTGGGGTGGGGGCAGGACAGAAGAAACCAGCCCGTGGCGGAAGGGAGGGTTTCTCAGCCTCAGCACCACTAGCCAGCATTCTGGGCCAGATCATTCTTTGTGGTGGGAGGGTCCTGTGCAGCAGGATACTGAGCAACATCCCTGGCCTCTACCCACTAGCTGCTGGGAGCACCCCTCCCTGCTAGGCTGTGACAAGTCTCCAGACATTATTGAATGTCCCCTGGAGGGCAAAATCGCCCCAGATTGAGAAGGGCCTCTCTGAAGTCTAGCTGCTGCCTAATTCTCCACCTGGGAGCAACCCTGCTGCGTGTGCAGGGGAGGTGGAGGCAACGACGAGGCACTGAGGGGGCCTGACGCTCAGATGCCGGGTCAGGCCCTAGACTCCTGGGCTCATCTTCTGAATTGACAACCTGCTGCCTGCCTCTGGGATAACGTGAAAGATGAAACAAAGACAGCTTAGGAAAAACCTCTAAAAGTAAATAAAAACATTTATTCATTAGAAAACAAGGAGACTGGCAAACGTATATTCCAGTGAAAGCAGCTCCACTTGGTTCCATGAGGCGTTTAAGAGCAATGCCTTACATTACAAAGATCACTTACGTGTTATAAAAAACAAGCAGACGGGCAAACAAGTATTCTACAAGCGGGTGGTGTTCAAGGTCACTCCACAAGACACCTGCACAGCAGGGATGGGGACAGGCAAGGCCGCCCTAGGACCTGTGCCTGTGGGCAGATGCTCGGCGGATGGGCGTGGCTTTCTTGGGTGTCTCATCTTCTGTCATCTCTGCTGACAGTTCTATTCAAAGAATTGGGGGGATAAGGAAAAGCTGAGTTACAAAGATGGTGAAAAATAGATCTTGGAGAACAAATGGAACAGTTTCAGACCTCACAGCACAAGAAGAAAAACAGGTGAGGGGTGGGGGGCGGGGAGGAGAAGGGACACCTCTATACAGTGGCATACCCCGCAAAGCCAGCCTCCTCGCAAGCTCACCTCGTTCTGGACCAAGTCTGTGAGGGAGCACCGTACCTTCATCGCTGGATTCATCGCTTGAGAAGACAATTCTGAGTTTCTTTTTCGAAACTTGCTGCTGGGTGTTTGGATGCCGACGGGTCATACGGCGGGGCTCAGGTGTGACGAAGTCATTGTCTGAGGCTGCAGAAGCCAGATGCCTTCGTCTGGAAACTAGAAAAGGCAGAGGCATGAGTCCAAAAAAAAAAAAAAAAGATAATAAAGTAAATAAAGGAACCCCTAATCTGAGAGGAGAGGAGGGCCTGCCTCACATACCAGTGGGTTGTTTCTTGGCTGATGGGGCTCTGTGGCTACCCCCAGGGCCATTCTCAAGTTCCTCCATTGCATCCAAACCTCTGGTGTGACAGGCTCGAAGCTTCTGCTCAAATTCATCTATTATAGTCTGATGGGAAAAAGAGATTAAGAGCAGGCCTGGAAATAGTTATTTCTGTGATTAAAAAGAAACAAGGCCATGAAAGGACATGGAGGAACCTTAAATGCTCATCACTAAGTGAAAGAACCCAGCTGAGAAGGGTACACGCTGTGTGACTCCCGCGATATGACATTCTGAGAACAGCAAAGCTGTGGTGACAGTAGAAGGATGAGTGGTTGCCGGGGCTGTGGGCCCCGGGGTAAATGGGGGAGCAGAGGCTCCTCGGGGCAGGGAGACTCCTCTGAAGGACACGGCGGTGGACACAGGTCAGGATACGTTTGTCTAAACACACAGTGCGCGCTCCATCTGGAGGGAACCCCCGGGGAACCAGGGGCAACAGTGGCGTGTCAGGGCTGGTTCACTGCCGGTAACAAACGCCCGCCCTGGCCTGGGTGCTCTGGCCCAGACGAGGGGAACTGGGGAGACCATGTCTGCCAGGGGGCAGGGTCAGCCCAGAGAACTCTATACTTTCTATTCAATTTTTCTTTAAACGTGCAACTGCCCTTAATAAAGTCTATGGAAAAAAGAGAAAAAGAAACAAAGAATCAAGAATTGGAGACAGAGGCCTGGTCTCAGGTCACCCTGGTTACTTGGGTGCAATCATCTGGGGATGAGTCAGGCACCGGGAGCCCCGGCACTCAGAACACCGCGCAGGCACGAACTGCGGCTGGAATGTAGCAGGCGCTGTTCACCTTTCCCTCAGGCCTGGCTCCGCGCCTCAACCTGCCCACGACTGACAAAAAGGCACTGAAGATGGACTCGTCCGATAGTTTATCTCCAAAGCAGTCAAAGTTGTCCAGCATCTTGCGGAGGCCTCGCTCGGTGAGGGGCAGCTGGGACACGCAGTAGGCCAGGTCCCGGTACTGCCGCTCGGTCCTGCAGATGGGAAGGCATCCTGAGGAGCAGTGGCAGCAGGAGGGAAGGGCCCAGCCTCCCTCATCAGTCTCCCACATCCCTGGGCTGCTCCGGGCACCCTCTACCTCTCAGCACAAAGAGCCCTCCAGGAAGGCAGCTTACCGGGCTGTGCGGAAGCGCTGGCACAGCTTCTCCACCAGGCTCTCCGTTTGCTTGTCCTTGGTGACGTAGGAGAGCAGCTGCCTGCAGGAAGGGAGATGCAGATGGGCCGTCTCCCGAGGGCAGCTCCCAACCCGCCCCAACGCCAGCCCTGGACTCTCCCCTGCACCGGCTGCCTGTCTTCCTCTTGCCTCAGTAGAAGACTCCGCGCCGTGGCCTGGGCCCTGGCACGTCCCTCCCGCCCTCTCCCCCACCTCCAAGAAGGTCCCCCGCCCCCACCCGAGGAATTTGCACTGCGAGTGGGAATCTGTAACAAAAGCAGCCGCCATCTAGTGAGCAATACCACGGGCTGCCCAGCGTTTTAGGAGCTTCTGTTGGATCTTCTCGAGAACTAATAAGGTGCGAGTATTTATGGCCTAATTTTATGCAGAAGGAACAGGCACAGAGAGGTGGTTACTGCCAAATCCCACACAGCTAAAGAGCAGCAGAGCCAGGATGCACACACAGGTCTGATCCCTAAGCCTGCGGGACTAGAAAACGTGCCCCGAGACCCAGAGCTCTACTTCATGATGGTGCGGAAGGGCGCTTCCTCCACCCCACCCTCGGGGTCTGACAGGCGGCTGATGACATCTGGAAGGAGGTTATAGATTGCGTTGCCCTGTAAGAGAGAGTCTCGTCAGAGGCAGGAGACCTGCATGTTCCCTCCGCAGCATGCCTGGGGCTGCCTCCCTGACTCTCACCTTGTGTGAAAGCTCGTTGAAGAAATTCTTGGCCAGGGCAGCGATCTGAGGGGCGGGGTCGATGAGCAGCACGGCCATCTCGCTCACCTGCCCCTTCACCTTCACCATGTCCTTGAGGATCAGGTGGGTCATCACCAGCCCCGCTGTTTTCCGCACTTGCTGAGCGGGGTCCCGGAGGCTAGGAGTGAAATCTCAAGTCACTGGGACTACACCCTGATACTGGCAGGGAGGCCCTCAGCACGAATCTATGAGCTCTTCTTATTGTGCAATTTGAGAAACAGTTAGAAAGCTGTCTAGAGTTGGAAGCTAGGTTTGCGGCAAGAGGCCAAGGGTGTAACCAAGGCTTTAGACAAGAGGCGTCCATCCCTCTGGGGCCACACTTAGCCAGGGCCTGCACAGGTCACGTGTGAAGCAAAGGTTCAAGGAATGGTAAGGTCTGGGGAACACAGTTCTGGTGATTCGCATGCTGACTTCACCACTGCCTCCCAGAGCTTCAGGGGCTGCTAAGGCGTCGTGAGGGATCTCTTACCGAGCATACAGATGTGGTGTCCAGGGGTCCACCAGGTTGGGGAAGCGGATGGCCAGATCCCCAGTAGCAATCATGAGGTTAGATCGAACAATGGGGAGTGAGGACTTTTCTAGCATGGTGAACAGAAGACGAAGTTGGGAGTCACAGAAAGTGGCACTAGGGGCAAAGAGAGGATCATGAGGGAAACCATCCCATCCCCCATGCCCTCTGAGAAGGCCATCCCAACCCCAGGGCCCACCTGATCATACAGAACTTGCCCAGGGCAAGTGAGGCAGCTGCGGAGAGCTCCGGGTTGCTATAGAGACCAGGGTTGTTGCAGACTTTGAGCAGAAGTGGAACAAAGGCAGCCAGTGTCTGTTTGCCTGGTGGAAAAACAACTCAAGGTTTGGGACAGGCTATGTCAGCGGGGGAGGCGGCCCCTCAGCACTGCTTCTCACCATCCAGCAGCTCCAGCTCACAGATGCTGCGGATCAGTTCTGCCTCCGTGTCATCAGCAGTAGCTCCAACCAGCCCCATCTCCTCCTCCATGGTGGCCTCGGAGCTTGTATGCTGATGGGAAAGCAGCCAGGGGTCATGGGTGAGCAGACAGTTTTGATTCCAGCTTACCTTTCATTTCCCATGAATGGATCTGGAGAAAGGCAAATTCTGCAAAACCATTCACAGACTTCTCATACTCATCTAAAGAGGAAGGACTCTTGAATCAAACAGGAAAAGAACTAGGTCCCCTCTGCTTGTTTTTTAAGTTGCCAGAGCATCCTACATCTCTTCTTAGTGCATCCTCACGGAAGTATATAATTTCCTGCATACAGTAAATAGAGCCTGCCAGACAACGGTTCAAGGTCACAGAGAAGGTCAGACTTTATCCCACTGCTGCAGGACTCTGTCTTATTCGCCTGCCAGACATCACTGCCTCTAGTGGAGAGAACACAAGGTCCCAGCAGGTGCCAGGCCCAGCCCCCGAGGCTGCCGGGAAAGGCAGGGACGTGCTTGTTCTAACAAAGACTGCCTTGGGCAGAGCCTGTATTTTATGCCGAGGTCCCTAACTCAGCGCTCTGATTTACCTAAAACTTTGCTTCCTGGGTGATCCATCTTTGCTCTCACCAATCTTTCCCAGAGCAGTAGCAGCAAGGAGGGCAGTTTCCAGCTTATTTAACAGGAGAGAAGCAGGGATCCCCAGAGGGAAATGTGAACCATCCGGGGGCAGGAAGCAACCCTGGGAAATGCTTGGGACACGGGCCCCAGCGCCCAGGCGCACCATTCACCTTCTCCTTTGGCTCTTTCGTCTTCTGCTGCTGCTCCTCCCGAAGAACTCGGCGCCGACAGAGCTCTCCGCTCACCGCCTGCTCCAAGTGCACCAGCTGCTGCAGGGCTACGTCCCCGGCCAGGGACAGCAGGTTCATCAACAGGAAAGTGGGGAGCATGGGGGTGTCCTCTGCAGGAGCAGGGAGGGACGGCAGGGAGAAAAAGACAATCAAGCCTCATAGGACCTGGTGCCCTGTTTGTACTGATGGTCCCCTGCTCATGTGCTATAAAGCCTGGTAAAGAAGCAGAGATGGCAGTGGAGGGATGGTGGCAGTGACTAGCCCAGCACGGGTGACAAAAAGGGACAAGGCGGGCTGAGGGGGTCAGGGGTCACTGTAGGAAGTGGTGGTGGCAGTGGCTTCTGGCCAGCAGGGACAGCAGCAGAAGCTGGCTGCTGCCCACGGGCCCACTGACCCTCTTGCCCACTTACTCAGGGCCTCCTGGGTGGCACTTTCTTCCCCCAGCTTCTCCAGGGCCTGCTTCGCACAGCCCTGCAACATCCGGGCACAGATCGCCTCGGGGCCCTCTGCCAGCTGGTAAGTGAGAGTCACTGCGGCCTCTTTGAATGGGACCCAGAGTGGGTCTGGGTGGACAAAGCCTGCACAGGAGAAGGGAGAAGTTGCCCACTGCCGACAAAGGACCCTATTCTGCCCGAGCCCCTCCCAGTAGCTCACCTTTTATGACCACCTCCTGCAGGCGCTCAAACAAGCGGTGTTCCTGAGGCAGCCGGAAGGGAGGGTGACGTTTGCCCAGAGAAGGCTGTTGAGAGCAGGGAAGACAATGTAGGTGTGTGTGAGGGTGGATGGGAGGACCCCGCACTCCTTGGTTTGGACGTAACCACCTCACATACCTTCCTCCTGTCAGAGATGTTGGCGATGGCGTGGCACACCTGTCGGGCCAGCCTGTAGTCCTGTGGAGACTTCTCATCCAGCCCTATGCTCACCAGTGTGTCTAAGTTGCTTCCCACAATTTCCGGTTTTCCTCTAGGGAGAGGAAGCCAAAGAGTTAAAGCCAGTCACAGACCTGACTCTGTGTGGGGGACAATGCCAAGGAGGGCAGGAGCCAGCATCCGACACAGGGCCCTGGAGCTCCACAGAGGCTTTGACCCAGGGCCGGCCCCTCGGTATCCCTCGGCTCTAATGACCCCGCTATTTCTGCCGGGCGGGTGGGCTGGTCCTGTCACTGTTTTATTTTCCATTTAGATGGCTGACGCATGCGCAGAGCTCAGCTGGGCCTGACTGCTATTACAGAAGGGAACCTTCCCCTCCTCTCATCCCCCTGCCTGTCTGGCTCTGAGCCTCACCGTGCCATCATCCCAAGAAGCATGACAGAGGAACAGCGCTCCAGAGGCGAGCAGGGGACCTTCTCAGTTGCCCGCTCCCACAGCAGCTGGGTCACTGCTGGTTTCACTTCATCTTTCTGCACAAACTCACAGAGCTGCAGAGAAATGAAAAACTGTTCAGGCCAAAAAAGAACAATTCCCCTGAGGCTTGGCCCACCTTCTCTGGAGAGAACACGGAGAGCCTGAGGTGGGTAAAGGCGATGCTTAGAACAGGAGAGGAAGGAGGAGGCTCACGACACAAAGCAGGGCTTTGGGGAGGTGCTTCCGTCTCCACCACTCTTCTACCTTCATGCCTTCAAAATCCCACTTCTTACAGTATCATATATAAATGACACATCGCAGATGCCCTTGCTGAGTTTGTGTGGACCTACAGTTTGGACTCCATTCTGGAGATTTCTAGTGGGTCTCCTTGCCGTCACCACAAATGCCACATGTCTGAAATGGAGGCCATCATCCTTTGCCTTTTGTCTTGCCAACAGACACCATCACTCTCAGCCACGTGCGCATCAGACTTCACTGTCACCTAATTGTGAAGCAGCACTTAGTCCTACCCAGTCTTCCTTTTGAAACCGTCTTCCATTAAGTGCGGTTCTGTAGACTCTCCTCCCACCCCAAAGTCTAGGCCCTCGTTGCCGCACACCTACCACAGCCTCTGCTCCCCTACCGCCCTGTACGCTACGGTCTCCCCGGACGTCGGTTTCATCACACCTGGCGCTGCTAGCCGCTTAGAAACAGCTCTCCTTCACCTGCTGTGTGGGCTGCTGGCCAGTAGCTACCCTATGAGATCGCAGGCCAGGTGCCACCACCAGGCCCTCCTTTTCCGCAGGGAGGAGAAAATGTGGCCGGCGGTGGTGCTCCTCCCAGTGGGCACCAGTGGTCGGCACCACTTCTGCCTTTTGTCCCATAATCTGAATGCTTCCAAGCACATCTGCCAAAGTAAAACGCTGGGGTTGCTGGCTGACAAGGTTCAAGTCATCCAGGGACCTTCCTGATTTAGTTCCACCCCACATTTCCAGCTTTACCATCTTTTCCAGATAACAGTTTTGAGCCAGAACAAAATGGTCATCCAACAGCACAGGCAGAGCTCTCTCTTGGCTTTCTGACTTAAATGTTTTCCCTTCCTTTCTCTGAGTCTCTAATCTTGCTCATCAAGACCCAAATTAAGTCCTGCTACGTTCAGGAAGCTTTTTCCTCAACTATTCCACCTCACGCTGCTCTGTTCCCCACTCCAGGATGACAGACACGGTCAAAGTATGTTTTCTGGAACTTTTAAGCCTGAGTTTGAATCTCAAACTTTGCCACTAACTAGCTGTAATTAGCCAAGTTCTGTAACCTCTCTGCGCTTCAGATTTCTCACTGTAAAATGCAGATAACAGTACGAGCTCACAAGGCTGTCATGAAGATTAAACCAGTTAATATGAGCAAAGTGCTGAGAACAGTGCCTGGCAGGCACGCTCTAAGTGTCATGATTGTTGCACCACAATTGCCGCTATAACCACGACCTGTGCCATTTACTCTGGCACCTAGCAATCCGTCTGCTGCATTGTTCTAGAAATCTTTTGTTTTTTGGCTGCCAACTAGACTTGAAAGCAAATAATCTTATACTTCTTTTTGGGGCTGAGTAAACTGCTGAACACACAGTAATTACTCACTGCTGCTTGCTGAATGAATAAGTGGAAGTGAGGAGACTTACAATTTCCTCAAGACACTGAATGGTCCCAACTGAGGCATCCACCAGCAGCAGAGAGAGATTCTGAATCAAAGCCTGGGCCTTGGCTCTGCGGGAAGAGCAGGGATCAGGGTCATTACAAGGCTGAGAAGCTGAGCCTGGCTCACAGATCATTAGGGCGATCCCACCACAGGGTCAAATAGTAAACAACTGCTTTAGACTCACAGGCACAGAGAACAGACTAGCGGTGCCAGCAGGCGAGAGGGAATGGGGAAAGGGCGATCGGGGCAGCGGATGAAGAAACACAGATATCGTGTACAAGCTGCTACTGCTGTGAGGCTCTGCTGTACAACACGGGGAACACGGCCAATGTCTCATGGTAACTATACATGGAGTAAGACCTTTAACACTGTGAATCACAGTGTTGTACACCTGTAACTTACACAATACTGTACATCAACTATACTTCAGTAAACAACAAACCACCAAATAAGTGCTTAGGATGGGTTTTATCGGGAGCCCCATTACAGACCTACTGCCTCTGGATTTGGGACTCCCTTCTAAGGATGCTGCCCCCGCCCTTCAGGAGACGAGACACATCCCGGGAGAAGCTGGCTTCAGAAGGGTTAGCGCTCACCTGGCAGAGTCCCCCTTCGGTTTGAGGTAGAGTTGGCGGTAGGCGTTCAGCACCGCTTCCCGGACACCAGGCTCCTTTGACCAGATGAGAGGCAGCATGCGGCGCACCCCAAGCAGGGCCTGGGGTACCCCAAATTGGAACACCATCACAAAGAATTCAATCACCTCCTGTACCACTGAGAGGACAAACACAAGTGTCACCCATCTGCTTGGCAAAACCTTCCCAAGTACTTCAGGATAAGAACCTTCCTGATGTAGCAATGCGCACGTGGAGGCCTTCCTCACCCCCTGGGGGTGCTGCGTCCCCTAAACACCTGACTGTGAAATAGTATCCGTGGTAAACGGCACACGCTCCCTGGGGCTACACAAAGCAGACGGAGATAAAGAATCCCTGCCTTGCAAAGGAGCAGACGAGTATTAATAAAACACGGACAAGACTGGTCCTGCCAGCGCGGAGAGGCACACCTGTCGTTGTGTGTTCATACATCATCTTGCTGATGATGCCGATGGCCTCTGTGATCTTCAGAGAAAAGCTGTAGGCGTCCTGCAGATACTGCACCAGCATCTCCTGCTTCACCAGCTCATCGTCTTCCCTGCGTCTCTCAGGCTCTGACACACTGGGCTTGTCCTTAAGGTCAGTCTCTCCTGGGCCCAAGTTCCCCACAGTCTCCTGGGGATTCGCCCCCTGTGTGGAAGCTGCTGGGCCTAGGAGTTAGAGAACCGCAGGATGGTTTTTGTTCAAAGGTACATGGGGATACCCAACAGGTCCAAACACTCCTGGATATTTGTTTCTATGATAGGAAGGTATAAATTTAGAATTTATTCCAAAATGTCTTGGTCTACTTCTCAAAAAGATTTCTCCTCCTCTGGTTTGGAAACACCCTTTCATACCCCGTGACTATCAGCCCTGGGCCTGTGGGCTGCCTCCATGCCAGGGCACAAGCACAGCCAGCCCCTCTCTGGCCTCTTTCAGCACCAGGTTCTGTTAGCCAGGCCAGCGTCTGACATAAAGTAAATGGTCCATAAATACTAGTTGGAACATCTTGTTTGTTGACTGAAGAAAGAAAAGGAATTTACCTTTGAAGATAGTTCCTAAGAGATTCAGGAACCTGGTCTCCTCTGACTCCTCTGGGTCCATGTGACAGAAGGGTTCAGACTCCTGGAAGTGGCCCACGGCTTCTCGAGTGAGAATGATGGCCTGCCTGAAAGAACAGCCTGTCACAAGTCGGCACCCACAGGAGTGTCGCTACAGCCTTCTGTCAGGGAGCCCACCTCATGATTCCATCAAGAACCCAGACCTGCTGCCCCAAAGAAAAGGGACACTTCTCACGCTTACAAAGTTGAGGGGCACCTACGAAGAGAAGGAGCTCCAAGCATCTCCCTATCTCTGAACAAGACTTACCACAGGCTTCAAAAAACTCAAGGAAGGCTTTTTAAATTTAAAAACCACAAACCTATGCTAAACGTCTGCTTAAAAACACTTTGCTATGAGACAGTTTAGGAAAAATAAACTTTCGATAATGGGTTAATTTATAGCATGGCCATATTATAGGATTCGATGGAGCCATAGCAAATGAGGCAGCTATTTATGCAGATATTAAAAACCACCGAGACACACAGTTAAGTAAAAAAGCAAGGTGGTGAGTCAGTGGGTAGAGAATTCCCTGTTACTTGTGTAAAAAGAAAGAAAAATGAAAATACGTTTGACTGTGTATGTATGCACTACCTCCGGAAGGAGGCTTCATAATGACTAACACTGCCTCCCCGTGGGAAGGGAACTAAGGGGCCGGAAAGTCGGTTTGGAAGGGACTTTTCATGGCATGTCCTTGTTGTAATTTTAAATTTTGTACCATGTGAACGTATTGTTTAATTTCAAAAAAGTAGATTCCTGCTCAACAAACAAACATCAACAACAACAAAAAACCGCTGCTATTAAACTGTTTCAAAAGTTATTTTAAAAAGGTTTAACATAGGTTTAAATTTGTAATTGGAAGTCAAAAATCTCCACTACTAAGAACCTCACCGAGCGCCGAAGGCTGAGGAGGCTGGAGGAGGAGGAGATACCGTTACCAGAAGCAGCAGCCTTTCTCTAACTGGTCACTAGCAAGCCTGGAGGCAGAACGGTCAGAAAACCAGTCTCCCTTACGCTTCAGCGAAGCAAAGCGAGACAGCAGAGAGCCGCAGGGAACGGGAGGGCCGGCTGCACGCCTTCTCCTCAGCCGTCTGTGAGCCACCCGGTCAGGCAGGAAGGAAAGCAAACAACTCGTGGCTGAGGTTTAACGCGAGCAGACTTTTGTCACCAAGCTGCTCTCAAGTTCTAGTCACAAAACCCTTTTCCCTAAGATTAGGATCCGTACTAGGTTGACTGAAAGATGAAGGTACGATTGAGCAACTCTGTCATTGTTTATCAGCTCATAGATTTTGGAATTAGAAAGCTGCTAGAGATCATGAGATCATACGATCTAATCAACTTAAAAAAAAAAAAAAGGTAATGAAACTGAGGTCCAGAAAGTTTAAGCAACTTACTTTATAGAACTAGAATCATACTTATACGTCTCCTTCAAATAAAGCAGGATTTTGGTCATATTTAATTATAACACTATTTGCATTTAGCTGTTTTAGTAGTTTCCTTAAACATTTGCAACAGCAGAAAGGCATGCTTGATTGCAGACTTTGCCTCTGGCATAAACCTGGTGTTCAGACTCTTACTGCAAGAACACCTACCATCACCTGGTGGCAGCATCACCTGGTGGCAGTTCATTTTAAAGAAATTGTCTCTCAAAGGCGAATTCTAACCCTAACAGGCCACCAGAGAACATCCCATCCTGTCACCTACTTGTAACTCGCTTTGGCGAGCAACCGACGGATGCGTCCTTCCATGTCTCCAGAGGTCTCCGTCTCGGCAATTTCCTCAGGGATCTCCTCTGCTTCCTGGGGAAGCGCCAGCAGCTGCTGCAGGGCAGCCCTCACCTCCGGCAGCATGGCTTCCCACTCCTCCCCTGGGTCCAGCACCGCGGCTGAATGAGACAGGCTCACTTAGACCCCTGCACTGAGTGTCTGGCTGCAGGGAGAGGATGTCTGGGTGAGGTCTTGGGCGGTAACTACTCACAGGCAGCTGCAGCTCGCCTCTGGGTCCTCATCTCACGCAGTTTCTGGGTTTCCTTCTGCAGTGGTCCAGCCAGGTCAGTATCACTAAGCTACAGAGGTAAAATGAATATCAAAGTCACTAAGTCACAGAATTTCGTATCTGTTTCCCTTAATTCCTTCTCTTTTGGGTGGACCAAGCCTACTTACCTTGCAGGAAAAGGGATTATTGGCGAGAAAACTGGCCAGCAGCTGGATGGCATTTTTACATACCAGCACCGACTTGTCTGCCAGGCGCCCCACTGCTAAGGCCACCACTGCCTGGAAACGCGTCAGGGGCAGAGCCTATGTGGGGCAGGAAGAGGATGTGATCACACCCCACATCGTCCATTCTGCTCCAGATGGTCGTGACGTACATTGTGCACGAGCTCCCACTCACTCTAAAGAAACTTTCCTAGGGATAGGAGCAGTTCGGGGTTACTCTTTGTTGTGGTTAAGATGCAGTATTGTCCTTTAACGGAGTCAGGCACCCCTGTCCTTGATAGAGGAAGACTTCTATTACTGGTAGTAAAATCCTGAATTCTACACTCTTTGAGACAGGTATCTTTGACCCTCTTTTCTTCGGTCTATACAGAGAGAGGTACTGTGTACTTTTATCATGCCAAAGGCCGCTCACCTTCTGCTGGACGATTCGGGTGAAGAGTTGCAAAACACGGCTCCGCACAAAGGAGTTGACGTCATGGCCATGGGCGTGCAAGGTGTCCAAGAACTGGTCTCGGGTGTCTCTGGCCGCCACCTCCAGCTGATCTCCATTCAGAACCTGCAGCACCATCTCTGCCATGGCCGACAGCACGGCGTTGCGCATTATGTAATTCTGAGAGGGAAGTGAGGTTGGTACTGGCCTCTGCACCCCAATACTAACTATCCTTTCCCTAAACTCTTGTCCAGGCACAAAGAAAGGGTAAGGCCTTTAGGCAAAGTTAAGCTTGCTTTCCTTAGCTCAGACTTTTTCTGGTCAACTGCCTAGCAGGTATTCACCCCAAGGTCACTGGAAAAAACTGAATCCCAGAAGGGCCTTGTCTGCTCAGAGAAGAATGCAGGGACAAAATAAACAAGAGCCCAGTACAATTTTCCCCCACAAGCTCACCCAGGTAACCATGGTGGCAGCAAATATGAAATCACATCTATCCACCAACACACATTTGAAAAGCTCTAATTACCATGCCTGTCATCTGAGCCTTTGATCCTTACTACTAAACGCCACCTTTCCCTCACACTCCCCTTCCCACATCTTACTGACAGAGAATGAGACACAAAGAAGCAGAAATCAGCCCTGGTGCCAAACAAATCCATTATGGAATCTGATGTGACACAGGGTTTGGAGTTTTTGCCAGGTCAGGAGCCAGAGAGCGGGGTCTTGCATAATGAGTTAAAATGCAATAGATGAATGAGTGGACTGTCTTTGTCCTTGACATTCACCAAGGAGTGCCTGCATCAGTCTAGGAAGCAGCCAGGTTAACACTGAGGGATGAGAACTGAGAGAGATGACATGGGTGGATCTGAGAACCGGGCGGCAGCAAGAGGCTTCGGACAGGATGCAATCACAGCTGAGTCACTCTTACTAGACTTAAGCTGTGGAACTGCCATCTCCCCTACCAGACCTGGATAAAGCCAGTGTGATATTGAAACAGGGTTAACATATGGCTCTTTATTCAATTCAGTAAAGTTCATCTGCTTCTCTGCAGGAAGGAACTGCCAGAGTGATCAGCCTACACAACTTGATTTCACGTGGAAGCTACCCTCTTGTTAAGAAACAGCCTTTCAGTAACGGACTTAAAATCCCTAGAAAAAGCCAAGATCCCCAGGGGACCACCTACCTCTCCATCCAGATGATCAAGCAAAATGCACATGCTGGACATCAGGATGGCCGGGATGCGTTCTGCTAGTTCTGTCAGGAAGGCGGCAAAGCCCTTAGCCCCTGAAGGGTCCCGACTCAGCTCCTGGGGACACTTCTGGCCAATCTCTCTACACAGGGGAAAAAACAGCCATGGCAATCTAACTTAATGACTCAGTTCCCAGGAAGGGAAGGTACAACTGGTAGCTAACATCTGAAGGGATCCAGTGTTACACAGGGAATGTATTTCCAATCTTTCTTTGTCGTCTCCCTGAGGGAAGTGAGAATGAGACGCTTAGAGAAGGAAGAGTCACCTCACAATCTCTCCCACTATGCTCTTCACTCCATAGTCAGTTGCCCACAGACTCACAGCTGCCACCAGGACAGATGCCAGGTGTTCAAAGTGCTGCAGCATCTGGATGATCTTCACAGTGGCACCTGTGGAAGCAGGAAGTGTGAGAAACCATGGGCGAAATGACCAAGGCGGGGCTCAGGGGAGGGCTAACTTACTCAGCATATGGTTATAACGCGTCAAGGCGACTCCGAGCAGGCGGGCTATGGCTTCCCGCGTGGGGCGGTTCTTCTGGTGACTAATGGTGGGGTTCTCCAGGAGGCGGTAGCAGCAGCCAGTAACCAAACTGAGAAAGGCAGAGTTCAGATCATGAAATCAATTACACTGGGGCTTCATCTCATTTATTCTATCTCTGTGGCCCCAGTTTTCTTTATTCTGTTGCCTCCTGCATCAGGTTGCTTTGCTTTGCTCTGCTGAGCCCCCAGAGAGGCACCCTGACCTTCCAGATGACCAACTTTCAACCAGTTGTGACGCCTACACAAACCTGAATATATGACAAAAGGTAGGACAAAGCCGCTGGCGACTTCTCATTGTCAAATGGCCAACTCACTTCCTCACTTTAATTGACCTTTCATCCGCACCTGTTCTTTTTTGAAGGGGGGTTAACTAGTTTGTTTATTTCAGTGGAGGGGCTAGGGACTGAATCCAGAACCTCGTCCATGCTAGGCACACACTCTGTTATTGAGCTATACCCTCCCACCTTCAGCTGCATCTGACACAGCTGGTCCACTGCTTTCTCCCTGAAACATGCTTCCAGGAGGCCCAATTCCCTTCTCAGTTTCTTCAGCTAGTTTGGCACCCTCATCTCACCCTCCTGATGCTGGAGTGCCCCCGGGGACAGTCCCTGCATTTCTGCTCTCTTCCAGCTACGCTTACAGAGTTACTAATCCCATTCAGTCTCATGGCTACAAATACAACTTACATAAATACATTCTATTCCCAAATGTGCACCTCTAGCTCAGACCTCTCTCCTGTACTTCAGCTTTGTACACGTTCCACACCTGAATCCGACGTTCCCTGGACGTCTAGTAGATACCTCCAACTTTCTATGTCCAAAGCAGAACTTCAACTGTCTCCTCAGACATCCCCAACAGCCTCCCCCACATTTCAGTTACTGGCAACTCTTTGCTTGGGCAAAACCCTGGGCGAGTCATCCTCAACTGCACCCTGCCTTAAACCCCACACACATCTATCTGTCAGCTCATCCTGTAGGTTCTGCCTTAAGGAGAAAAAGTACAGACTGCATCCACTTCTCCCCGTCTCCACTGTCCTCTTGGGTCTAAGCTACTGTCACCTCTCATCCAAGTCACCACAACAGCCTCCTAACTGGTCCCCTGCTTTCTCCCCTTCTCTCCATAGTCTGTTTCAACACAATAGCCAGGATGACTCTGTTAAAGGAAAGTCAGACCACCTAACTGCCCTGCTCGGAACCCCGAGTGAACCTATCTCACTTTGAGAAAACACTAAAGTCACCGTGATGCCTACAAGTACTTGCAGTTGGCTCCTCACTGCCCCCTGCCTCACAGCCAATCCCTCCCCGGCTCAGCTGTCGGCCCTGGCCTCAGTGCTATTACTTGTGTGCTGGACACCTGCCCTCCTTTGTACTTGCTGTTTCCTTTCCTTGCCCTTGCTCTTCCTCCAGATATCCTCAGGGCTCTCAAATGTCTCTGGGGCTTTGCTCAAATGTCACCATCTTGAGGAGATCTTGCTAGAATGGCTGATTTAAAATCACAACCCTCTTGCATCAAACTTCCCATCCTCACCACTACTTTTCTCCACAGTAATAAACCATAAAACGTACAGTTTACTTATTTAAAAAACTGTTTTCTGCTCTGTAATATAAACTATATGAGGGCAGAAATGCTGGTTTTCAGTGTCTATAATAATACCAGCCATGCACCTAGGAGATTCTCAGTAAATACTGTTTCATAAATGAATAAACGGGCATTAAAGGTGAGAAATTCACATAAGTTTCTAACCTCCTTTACCTGCTTCCTAACAACTCAATGTCATGGGCATATTTCTATGCATCATAGACAGAACTTAGCCATGAAACAATGTATTCAAAAAGCATATCTAGCAACAGAAGCCGCATTCCTCACAGCTGGGTATCACCGGTAGCAATCATAACTACCCACCTGACAAACTCCTCTTCAATTATTGAGTGGTTCCACAGGTGACGGATGTCCAAGTGGAGGAGCTGTGTTAAAAGCTGAAGAATTGGTTGCCTCTCTTCTTCCCAATCAAAGCCATGGGCTGCCTTGGCCCGGGCTTTCCTACCCTAAAAAAGGATACTTTTAGGAAAAAATAAGCATGCAAAGAGGGTCACAATCTACTAGCCTGAGTGCTCAAACTATCCAGTGTCAAGACAAGGTAAGACAGAAGCATTATAGATTCCAAAATATAAAAGCTGCTAGTCAGTGGAGGGTATATTGTGATACTGCTGAGTGCCTCCTCATAAACCTTACACAAGGACAGAAAGGATTCTCAGAATCATTGAATTCCCTTCTTTCCCACCAATTCCTGTATCTCCCCAGACCCTATATTAAATGAGCCAGGAACTCCAAATTACCTTCCCATTAAGGTCCAGGTCCATGAGACTTGTCTGGCTGGTCATGGTCTCAAAGGATTCCAAGAGGCGCACCAGAGCATAGCAGTTCATCTTGAGGGCATTTAGGTGGGCGCTTCTGTCTGATGCGCTCAGAGCTGCATCATCCAAGACAGTGGGAAGTTCCTGGGAGTGGCGGGATACCACTTCAAGACGCAGAATCTGGGGTCAGTTTCATTCACTTTCCTCGTACACCCCAACTTCAAAATACCCAGCATTTCCAGCCATCAGATTACCAAAGATCTGTGTTTCATCTCTCAGTGGCCACAACACAAGCTAAGCCCTTTGGGACCCCCGACCCTGACATCCTGAATGTGTCCTATCCCTACTCTCCCACTCCAGTTACCCCAGCTTCTCTGGCAACCGGAAGAAACTGCCTCTATTGAAAAGGCAGTTGGAGGGTAGGAAGAATTTATTGTTGGTCTGCCCTTACAGTGAACACACATAACTCTGTAGTGCCCACCAAGATTACAGACCTTAATAGGTCAGAGGTCCCCAGGCTCAGCCAAACCAACTGAATCACCACAGCCTTGATATCATCATCTGGCTGATAAAATGTAGGGAACGATAAACAAGCAAACAAACAGAAACACCTTCCATCCCCTACCCCCGGACCCATAAACACCTTTTATCAGGAATTCCAGAGTATCTTCCTTGAGGCCAGGGTCTATACTTCGAAAGTGACTATGAGGGAAAGAAAGTGCGGGAGTGAGACAGGAACCCGTAGAGCCCATCCTAACAGATCAGACCGAACCTGGGAACCTAATGCTTAAAAATACATGTGAAACTGCTCAACTGAATCAATACGGTGGCAAGTTGGGGTAAACGCTCATTAGTAGAAATATCAGCACCCAGAACCATTTATCAGTGAGCTATAATTCGGAGCTTCAGGACTAACATGCAAAGTTAGGGCAAATAGTCACCAGTCCTTTTTTAAGTACCAGAGGGGCACTTCACTTACTGTAGAATGCTGTAGATGGTATCAAAATGCTCCAGCACTGCCAGTGGCCCCTGAGCTCGAAAGGCAGCCTGAAATGCTATAAAAGATGAAAGAAATTAATCAACACAGAGAGGAGTGGCCTTTTCAGTAAATTCTATTCATGACACAAAATCGAATTAATTGGTTTTACTGGTAGAATCACAAAAGGAGACCGTTCATTTCAATGTAACCAATTATAATCGCACCTTACAACTTTGTCCTGTTCTACAATTAAAGCCTTACTGGCGTTTTACCACATCTCTGAGCTAGATAAAGCAGACAGTATCATGCCTATTTTATGGGAAAAGAAATTAAATGTCAGAGTAGCTATGTGACTTGTCCAACTTAGTAGTGAACACAAACTCAGGATCTTTTTTTTTCTTTTAATTTTTAAATTACAAAAGTGGCAAAAACAGAGTTCCTGTACTATTCACCCAGATAATGTTAACATCTTATATAACCACAGTTATATAAGGATCTATTCTCAACCAAGAAATGAACATTGATTCAATGTTATTAACCAATCTACAGGCCTTATGTGAATTTTGCCACTGTTCTATGTATGCCCTTTCTCCAGTCTGGGAGCCAATCTAAGACGCCACGATGCATTTACTTGTCATACCTCCCTAGTCTGTTCTAGTCTTTGTCTTTCATGATCTTGACTCTTGAAGTGTCCTTGCCAGTTTACTCTGTACAATCTTCCTCCTTCAGGTTTGTCTGATATTCTCTCCTGATTAGACTGAGGTCATATACTTTCAGTTAGATCACCGAGGAATGGAGGTTGGGCTCTTCTGACGCATCATACCAAGAAGTACACAATGTCAATGTCTTATTACTGGCCACCTTAACTTTGATCAACTGGTAGTGCTGGCCAGGGGTCTCCACTGCAAAGTTACTATCTTCCCCTTTGCAACTACTAAGTATCTCGTGGGGAGATACTTTGAAACTATGTAAATATCCTGTTTCTCACCAGGTTCCAGCTCTAGGCATCTATGGATGATTCCTTCCTGCCACAATTACTACTGTGGAGTTTACTAAAGGTGATTTTTCTAACTCCATCATTCCTTCCACACTTTCTAATGGGAATGCCCTATAAAAATGAGCTGTCACTTTCATTTATCTGTTCAATTATTTGTTTATATCAGAATGGATTCAAGAAAGTTTCTCTTATTCTGTGTTTTAATCCATTCCTATTAGTGCTTATTTTGTTGCTCAGATTGTCCTACACTTGACCACTGGGAGCACCTTCAGCTTGGCCTATGTCTCTGACATGCTCCCCTCACTTTTGCTCTCTTACTTTCTTGGACCACAAGATGTTCCAGGCTCATCTTGTACATTCCCTGGCTCAGTCCTGGAATCAACCATTCTCAATGGAGTCCTAGTTTCTTTTATGGGAGAATGGTATGTAGAAACCAAGTTCCAGGGACTAGTTAAGATCACTGTCATTGGAGGTTTAAGACCCTGTCAGGAGGGAAAAGCAAGATATACATACACGTAGGCACACACACACACACACACCCATAACTTTTTATCTGTGTATATATTAAAAATATAAGTTCATATATATATTTGCTTAATCCTAGTACACACATAAGGCAGTTTCAGAATTGCTAACTCACACACCTTTAACAACAAATTTACTAGAGGGAAGGGTATACAGCTCAGTGGTAGAGTGCCTGTTTAACATGCACAAGGTCCTGGATTCAATCCCCAGTATCTCCATTTAAATAAATAAATAAACCTAATTACTTACCCCTCCCCAAAAAACCCAAAACAAAACAAAAAATAAACTTACTAACTACCATTTGCTAATTGTGTAAAGTTCTTTGTATACAGTATACATTCAAAATACTGTGCTGCATAGTTACTTAGGTTAGTTATTTTCTTCTTTAGTGTGATTACGTCAGACATTTGTAATACACTTGGGTTAATTTGTTACCACAGATCTTCCTTGATTTACCATGGGGTTATGTCTCAAAAAACTCACTGTAAACACTGAGTCAAAAATGCATTTAATACACCTAACCTACCGAACATCACAGTTTAGCCTCGCCTACCTTAAACATGCTCATTAGCCTACAGTTGGGCAAAATCCTCGAACACAAAGCCTATTTTATAATAAAGTGTTGAATATTTCTCATAATTTATTGAAGCCTGCACTGAAAGTGAAACCCAGAACGGCTGTCTGGGCACAGATGCTGAGTGGGTCAGGTGTTTGCCCTCGTGGTTGTGTGGCAGCCTGGGGGCTGTGCTCGCTGCCACCGCCCAGCACCACGAGGGCACCCACTGCACGTCGCAAGCCCAGGAAGAGATCAAAATTCAACACTCCACGTATGGTTTCTACCGAATGTGTATCACTTTAGCACCATCTGTAAAGTTGAAAAATCATTAAGTTGAACCATCCAGTAGGGGGACGTCTGTACTTGTATTACATTTTGAAAACCCAGCATTTTTTGATTCTCAAACTCAGTGCTCTTTTCATCCTGATGGTACTGCTTCTAGACAAAAATTTCAGTATAAAGGGGAGCAGCATCTAATTATGCCTTAGAAGAATGCAAGAGTAGCAAGGCAGCATGGAGTCAGATAATTTTTGAACCAAGTTGTGGGTGCAGAGGGAAAGAATTCCACCAAATTCTTTTCTGCAAGACTGAGCTGGTTTGCCTGCCAAGTAAAGCTAGAACCTCAAACTCCGTTAACACCGCTGGCACTGACCTGACTCATCGTGTTATAGTGTCATGTTGCTCAGCTACAACCTGGTCCTTTGTGACGTTTAGCAAGCTGTTTTATTCCTCCAGTTCCTACTGACTCCTGAGCGCTATACTCATAGCATGTTCTGCCCCTTCTTTATACTTTTCCTTACCCTTTGCCTCTCTTCCTTTAGTAGATGATTGCTTTCTACTTTACTAAAAAGAATGAGACCCAAAGCATGGGCTCCCTCATGCAATCCCACCTCCCCACCAACAAATCATTCTGCCACCATCTTCCCATTCTTTGCCTCAGTCTCAAGTGAAAAGATCTTCTCTTCTAAAGCTAACCTGTCTCACTGCCCCCAAAGACTTATCTCCTCTCTTCCACCTCTGGTTTTATCCTTTCCAGGGAATGCTCTTTTCCTGCCAACATACTCAGGCCCCTCTCCTTTTAAAACAAAACAAAAACGCTCAATGCCTTTCATTTGACTTTGCTCCCATATCCCTTTAAAATTTTGTCTAATCTTTCTCAACTCCCTGAAGCCTAGTTTCTGAGATTTCCCAATCCAACAGCTATTCTCTCAAAGATCACCCATTACCTATTTTTTATTGCATCCAGCGATTCTGTCCGTTCACATCCTTTTTTACTTCTCTGAGGCATTAGCCACTGATCTAGTCTAATCACACTGTTTAGGTTACATTTGGCTTGAAGATTTACTAGGCTAAGCTACTCAGCTTACCAAGTCACAAGTTTCCCCTTCGGTAAACTGGGAATAATAACAGATCATACCCCACAGGGCTTTTTAGAATTTTTCGTAAAGATTAAGTGAGATGATCTATGTGAAGCAGTCAGGACAATACTTAGCACACAATGTAACTGAGCATGTGCAGTCTACTTCCCACTCTTACAAACTTCCTTCTGCAATCTAGAAAATACAGAAAAGTGAAAATGAGAAAGAAACAAGCACTGTTAACATTTGGCTAATTTTTTCCAGTTTATTTTCTTTGCATACTATTTCTATTGCTAAGGTCATATCACATGTTCACCTCCCTGTTACGCTTTTTAAAACTTAATATTACAATAAAGATACTAAAAACCTTTGTGATAGTTTTTAATGGTGCGTAACATTCCATTGAATGTAACTTAACTTACTATTCCCCTATTGTTGACATTATGTTTCTAATTTTTCCCACTAATTAGTAACACATTTACTCCCCCAGTAAATCTGGATTAAATCCAACTGACTGCTCACTGCATTCACGTAACCACACAAATAAAAATGGCTTGAAAAAACACACAACCATGCTGACTATTCTCCCCTTAAACTTATGACCTCAAGTGCACCCTCAGTATTTCTTAGTAAGCCTATTATGAGTTCCCAGGCCTATTTGTTTTCTTCTGGGCAGTTATCTCACACCTTTTCTTGCCTCATAACATCAAGACCTTTCTTCCCCAACTCACCCTCAGTTAAAGGCTTCACTTTCTATCTTACTGAGAAAACAGAATCAGAAAGAAAAGAACCTCTAACTGCTCAAGCTCTGTATGTAATGGCATTACCTGCCCCTGCCCCCATATACTCTGCCTGATCTTTTGCTACTGAGGATGAACTGTCCGTGCTCTAATAGAACCATCTCCCCACCCCCCAAGCGCCAGATCACATGCTCTCTTACCCCCTAAAGGATACTGCTCCAACAGTTGTTCCCTGTCCCTCCAGCATCACCAGATTTCCCCTCTCTCTGATTATTCCCATTCAGTATATACACATGTAATGTTGTCCATTTTATAAAAAAAGAAAAGTCCTCCCTTGACTCTACTTCTGCCTCTAGCTACCACCCCATTTATCTGCTACTCCTTAAAGCAAAGCAACCAGGAAGAGTTACCTAAACTCACCATCTCTAACCCCTCTCCTTCCATTGTCTGATAAACCTATTCCAATCAGGCGTCTGACCCCACCACTCTGAGACAGTGTTCATTAAGGTTACTAGCAATTGCCACATTGCTAAGTTCTGCAATTAAATGTGCAGCTGATCTCTCTTTTTTGAAATGTTCTCTTAATTTAGCTTCCATTTAGCCCCTTTGTTCACTTTCTGCCTCAATGACTCGTCCTTAGTTTCTTCTACTGGTTCTTTCTCACCTTCCCAGCTTCTAAATGTTGAACTATTTTAGGTCTTATGTCTTCACATTGCTTTTCTTCTTCATCTATACTCACTCCAATCTCATTTAAACATCTTCTGTGTGCTGAAGACTAAATCCCAAATGTGTGTCATTAGCTGGCACCTCCCCCTGAACTCCACAATCACATAACCCACAGTCCAAATCTGCTCCTCTCACTCAACCCCACCTCAGTAAATGACAACCCACTTTTCTAGTTGCTGAAGTCAAAAAGCCTTGTAATCATCCCAGATTCTTCTTTCTCTAACTCTGTAAATCCAATCCAATCCATCAACAATCCTGATGGCTCTACTTTCAAAATTTACTCAGAACCTGACTTAATCATCTCCACCACTATTACCCAGGCAAGTGACCTGGTATCAGTTCATTAACCTCTTAGTTAGTCCCCTGCTTCTTGCCTTGCCCCTTACAGTCTCGGCTCAACACAGTAGATAGTGATACTTTTGAAATGTCAGACCATGTCACTCCTGCACTCAAAACCCAATGGCGTTCAAGCACACCCTCTCTGAAGCTGAAGTCTTTACCATGACCTACAACTTCCTAGATCAGTGCTTCTCAAACTTAAACACATCTGAGTGCCTTGGGGATGTTCTTAAAAAGTGGACTTTCTGATTCAGTAGTTTGGGGATGAGCCTTCATCCTGCGTTTCTCACAGGCTCCTAAATCATGACACTAACACTGCTGGTCTGAAGACCGCACTCTGAGGAGCAAGACCCTGGAATACTCTGCATCACTTCACGACTGACCTCTTCTCTCCTAGCTTGCTCCGCTCCTACCACATTGACATTTGCCCTCCTCAGAGCTCCAGCACTGGCTCTTCTGTCTGCTTGGAACGCCCTTCCTGAGAACCTGCAGAGTCTACTTCCTCACTTTCAAGGTCTCTGCTCAAATGTCACCATCAGCAAGCCTTCTGATTATCCAACATAAAATGCCAGGCATATCCTGGCACACCATGATTTTTTTATCTTGCTTTATTTTTCTCCTTGGCACTTAAATCCATCTGACACACTCCATATTTATTTATTACTTGTTGAAAGCCTTGAGAGAAAGAACTTTGTCATCTTATCTGTTTTATTTACTCTTGTATCCTCAGTGCCTAGAACAGTGCCTGGCACATAGCATCTCATCAGCAAGTACCTGAACAAATTAAACAATCTGATCTTGTATATTTGTAGTAGAGCTTGTATGTAGGGTTCTAAATACCAAAAGCAATGCAGTTGTTACGAAAAGGACTCTTAAAGAGCGTGATCATCCATTTAAAAGAGTAATTCATAATGATAACTGAAGAACAGTTTGCTATAGGGTACAGGTCGTGCCACTGACGCTGCACAGATCCACGCAGTAGGGAAAGAGCAGTCTGTGGACACTGTCAGTTGGTCACCCATCAGTCACCCTCCACTCCTTGCCCTCTTCCTTGCTTACCGAATGGTGGTATGTTCAGGTTTAGGCATGCTCCTAGGTAACAATCTTGATCAATATATCCAATCTGGGCAATTCCATTTCCCTTACTAGTAATTATTTAGGGAAATAGGCACATGATCCAATCCTGGCTAAGTCTGTTGGGAGGCTTCTGATAGTTTTAAAACAAGAAGAAAAAGCACAAGGAAGAAAATCCCTTTTTCTACCTCTGTGCATCAGAACAAGGAGCTGTCATCTGGCAGAGGAGACAAGCTGGAGTTACATCATCACACTGCTTGATAATTAATCAACCCTACTTGTTTTAGGAGATAAAGTAGGTTATTACCCCTGTCTTTACAGATGAGGAAACCAAGGCACAGAGAGAATAAGTAACTGTGTGAGGTCAGAGTGTTGGAGCCAGGATTCAAATCCGGGCAGCCCGACTCCATAGTTTTTTAATCTCTACTCTGTAACTCTCCAAAGCAACCTAACTGATACAAGACACTTCCAATAAGTACAGTGACATTATGAATGGGGTCATCTTGATAATGCCTGACTTGTTCTTCATTATCTATAGGTTTCAACAGCACTGTGTATATATTATACACTGTTGCAACTCTATGTATATAATACAATTTTTCCATTATTGCAACTCTTGGAAACAAGCTCTAGACTCTAAAAAAGTATTACCTGAAACAGGTCAAGTCCCATACATTCTGAGAAAGCTATCTTCTCCCACAACTCTTAAAACCACCAGGACTTCATTTTGGCCTACGGTAAGAAGTAAAGATCTAAAATAAAATTTTCCCCAGAGTAACATATACACCAAGAGTGTTTACTAAGTAATCTAGAGAAGGCGATCAATGAATATACTCTTCATGCAATGCAACACCAGGGAGAAAACAGCAAGGACAGGAAAGACACGATCCTTGCTCTCATGGAGCTCAGTGGTGTAACGGAACACACAGAAGACGTAACTCCACGTGGGAAGGCTGTTCTGAAGTGCCAGGCACAGTGGCAGCTAGGGGAGTCTTACCTCTAAGGTGCGATGGGAGATGTCTGATGGACAGTACCTCTTGCACGACATACTGATTCACCCCTCCACTTTTCAACAATTCTTCTGGAGATAAGGGCAGATGGAACTCATACGGCCGAGGAGACATCTTTCTCCACAGGCTCACAGGGCTGGAAGCCAAACAGTAAGTAAGTCAGGGTCTACATCTAAGGGTTGTCTTTTTGTCTGGTTCTATTATTCCTTTCCTCCAATATATAATGCTTTTCAGTCTTACATCAAGCTAATAACATTATCTTAGAGGGTGTGAGATAAACCCTGGGCTAGAAACTAATTCCAGTTGTGACTCTGATACAAGTTGGTCATGTCACTTAGTTCCCTGTGCCTCATCTGTAAAACAAGGTTACTGATCTCTGATTACAAAGTTGCCCTGAGGATGAAATGAGCCAAGGGGTATGAAAGTGTTTAAATAATTGTAAAGTGGCATATCGATGCGTTAAGGTAGCATTATTAATCCTGTTTTAACGGGCAAAGCTTCTTAAGTATAGGGAGAATGTGTCATTTGAGCCCAGAACAGTGGCCCAGGATGGGATAATGGACTTCCTGGCTCCAGAACGTAAGAGCATTAACTGTTATTTGTTTACTCCGTGCCACGTTCTGTTAGGCTATAAGAATGTGTCGTATCTGATCTAATCCTCCAAACGCCAGTCTCATGCGAGTGCATAATAATACAGCTCAATCTGCAGATGAGGAAATTGAGGCTAAGAAAGGTTAAGCGATTTGCCCCAATTCCCTTGCGGATCTGTGAGAATGTTTCTACCACGACGTACCGCAAGGACCGCTAGACCTCCCAGGCTAAAACCCGCGTCATACTGCCCGGTACCCAATTTTCCCGGCCTCTCCTTCCCCGCTCCCCCTGACCACCACACCTTACGGGAGAACTTCACCCGCCGTTCCTCCAACTCGGGTTGTGGAGCTGAAATTAAGGGAAAGCCACCGTGGGGACAATACGCACCAATCAGAGAGGCAGCACACCGGCGGGCAGAGAAACCAGCCAATGCCAGTCAGGCGGAGGCAAAAACCCGCCTCGGAGACCGTAGCCCGGCGGGCAAAGTCACAAATGTGGAGTTCAAATCCCAACGGCTGCAAGAGGGCCAATGGCGACGCTCGCTGCACAGACTCGCCAATCAGAGGAGGAGCCGGAAAGCCCAAGGAGGGCGGGGCCTAGACTCCGGCTCCCCCACCGTCCCCGCCCCCTGGTCCCCTGATGCCTCCTTCTTCACAGGATCCTCCTTTTTCCCAGTTGCGGGGGAAGAGGCCCTGGCGGTGCCTGCCAGAGATGCCTGGTTCCTAGCTGAGAAGTGGCAGTGCCCCTGGGACAGTGACCCATTCAGTCACCCCCAGGACAGGAGGCAAGTTCAGGCCGGTAGTTAGAAGGCTTAGGCTCTGGTCCGGGTTCCGCCATCTCCTCTGCTATGTGATGTCCAAGCAGGTCACTGCACTCTCTCAGCCTCAGACTTCCTTCCCTGTCGACCAGGGGTAATAAAAACAGCTACAGAGCAAAGCTGCTGTGGGGCACAAAGAAAGGAAGCTCTAGGTTCCAGGTTCTGGACCTTCATCTCCCTCAGTTGAGGGACGCCCAAGGAAACAGGACAAGGTGAATTTTCTTGAAATTCAGTTCTGGGGCGCCTCAGACAACGAAACGAGACCCTCAGCTCTGCTGGCGCTCCCCAACTTCCGGCGGGCCGACCGGAAGCGCCTCGGCGTGGCGGGGCGTCAAGGCGGCGCTGCACCGGAACCTGGGGGGCGGGGTCAAGGCGGGCCCTACGCCCGGAGCTGCTTGGGTAAAGCCCAAGATGGCTGCGCGCACCTAGTGCCGGAGTGGGGACAGCGGTGACGGTACCTGTCTTCTTCTCGAAGGTCAGGTCTGGCCCTCACTGCTGTGCCGTGCGGAGGCTGTTGTAGAGAAGAGACGAGAACAATGGCTGGGAGCCTCTCTTGGGTGACAGGCAGGGGCCTATGGGGCTGGGTGCCTCTGGCCTGCAGAAGCTTCTCTTTGGGTGAGTGGCTGTTACAGAAAGACGCCCCGAGAACTGCTTTTCAGTAAGCGGCTCAGATTAATTTCCTTTCTTCCCCATCCCTAGGTGTTCCTAGATTGTTCCATGTAAGGGTCACCCTCCCGCCACCCAAAGTGGTTGATCGTTGGAACGAGAAGAGGGCCATGTTCGGGGTGTATGACAACATCGGAATCCTAGGTAAGAGTCGACTCCGTGGTGCAGAATTTCAGAACAACGGTTATGCTGTAACGATTATTTTCTTTCACCTCTGTGGAAACGGTGCCTTATTCAGTGGTAAGAACAAACACGTGGTTGTTTACATTGTGTTCAGCGCTGTTCTGTGTGCCTTACATGTACTGACACATTTAATCATAACCTTTTCACTTTACAGGTGAGGAAACTGAGGCACAGGAAGGTTAAGTAATTTTTCCAAAGCCAGCAAATATCAGTGCCAGAATTTGAACCCCAAGCAGGCTTGCTACGGAGTTTGTATTCTTGATACTGTAGCTGAATGTGCGTTGTCGATTGGTGCTGCTCCGGGAGATTCAACTGTGTTGAAGGCTTAGCTGATGGAGGCTGGGTTCTCTCGTTTTGGTACTAATACGTGCTCTCACATTACGCAGGAAACTTTGAAAAACACCCTAAAGAACTGATCAAGGGCCCTAGATGGCTTCGGGGCTGGAAGGGGAATGAATTGCAGCGTTGTATCCGAAAGAAGAGAATGGTTGGAAATCGAATGTTCATTGATGACCTGCACAACCTTAACAAACGCATCAGCTATCTCTACAAGCACTTTAACCGACATGGGAAGTACCGGTAGAAGAGAGACCTGGGAACTGTGGAATGGGACTTGTTTGGAATCTGTTATCCACATGTTTTACTTTCCTCTGGATGCTATATTACTTATTCATGTGGACTAGGAAGTGTAACTCATCCCTAAGTCTTATAGCCTTAGATTTGGACTCACCACTTGCCCTTTGAGTCTAACCATGCCTGTGGTGTTTAAGAAATAAAAATTATTTTTGGCACCTTTTGACATTTGGCCCTTCATGTATTGAAAGTGATAACTTTAAATTGCCCCATTGTGCCATCATGTTAAATGTATTTTGAAAAACCCTTCCACACTGGAGTGAAATGTAATAGAAAAATGGAATTATACTTTTGCACTGTTCTTATCAAAAAATATTTATTGGCTATCTTTTCTGAGCTGAGAACTGTAGGAAGAACAAAGTATAATGTATCCTCCCCCATGCTTTTATAGTCAGGGGTATAAAGTTATATTCTCACATGTACACTTTAATATGAAGCATTAAGTACCATATGGGTGGTTGGCGTGAATGAGTCCTAAGCCTAACTGATCATCAGAATCTCTGGGTAGTTTAACAGTTTCAAAAGCTGGTCCCTGGCCCCCAGAGATTTGACAGCTGTAGAGCTGAACTGAGTCTTGTGCATCTATGTGGGATTTTTTCCCTAATAATTACAAAGAATATATCCATACATACAGACATACAATGCAAATTTTAAAATTACAAAAGAGTAAGCAGATGAAAAGTATTCTCACAGTTTGTTTTTTTATGCTTCTTCTTGGAGGCAACCACTCTTAAGAGATTCTTTGTAATTCTAAACATGTACTGTGTATGTATAAGCCTTCCTATTTGTCTATCTCTTTTTTTAAAAGTAGGATTTCATACACACTATTCATGGTGCATGGTGCATTTTCAATTTGACAGAATGTAGGTATTGTTTTATATTCTCACATTATGTACTGTAATGATTTAATGGGTTTCATTTTGATAGACTTTTAGATTGTTTTCAGGCTTTTGCTTTTTCAAAGTATAACTTCTCTAATTTTTGGTAATTCTAATTTTAAAAGCCAGATGATTTTAAGTAGCTGTGTTTGGAAACCACTAATGTGGACTGGAGGATAAATAACCTAGACAGGAGAATGTATTTGGCCTAATCAGGAGAGGCTTCATAGAAGAGGTTGGATTTCAGTAAGCAGAGAAACAAGTACAATGTTTCAAGTGGGGAAGAGAATAGTGATCAGTGGTGCATGGTGAGAGGACACAATGTGTTGGGAGATGGCTGGGTAGGTCTACCTATAATGAAGCATATATGGCACTCTCTGCCTTTTTGTCTTTTAACAATTTCACTGGCCATGAATCAAGTTAAATAAGGTTGACATTACTCAATCAAGAGGAGAAAAATGTAGCTACAATTTCTAGAATTGTGTTGTGATTGGGGTTATGTTTAGTATGTCTCCAGTGCCTAGTATATATGAGGCTCTCAATAAATATTTGCAGAATGAAATAAGGAAAATATTTGATATACTGCTTTTAAAGAAATCTTTTATGTGGCTTTAAAGTGCTATTTGTGTTTCTTAGGATGGTTTATTAGGTTGATGTGAATAAGTCTCTACTATGGTATAGATTATAGATTAAAAACATGGCCTTTGGAGTCAGGTCTAGACTTAAACCCAAGCTCTACCACTCTGTTTATATGACCCTAGGCAAAGTAGCTAATGTCTATGAGCCTTAGTTTTTTTTTTTTCCAGCCTGTCAAGTAGGAATAATACAACATCTTCGTCTTAGGGTTGTGTGAGGAATAAATTAAATTATGTGTGTAAAATATTTAATACAGAGTTTGGCTAGTGCAGATGGTAATGACACTCCTCTGGAGTGTATAGGTGCCAAGAATTAGGAAAAACCTGAAGAGGGGGTTGGTATAGCTCGGTGGTAAAGGAGGTCCTGGGTTCAATCCTTAGTACCTCCATAAAGAAAAAAAACAGCAAAAAAAAAAAAAAAAACTGAAGAAATTGAATGGAAATATGTTTTTTAAGTTATTCAAACTTTTCATTTATAAGAGTAGCGTTGCAAACTAAAGAAAATTACTTATAGACACAAATTGGGATTTGAAGATTAAGGAATTATGGTGATTAGGTCTTTTATTTGATCCCAGTCCTTTAAAGTTAGTACCTATTTCAATTATCTATTGTTAAATAATAATCCACCCCCAAACTTAGTGACTGAAAACAATTTATTATTTTTTTAATTGAAGTATAGTTGATTTACAATATTGTATTTTTTTCAGGTATGTAGCAATGTTGTTCAGTTAATGTATTTTTTCAGATTCTTCTCCATTATAGGTTATTACAAGATGTTGAGTATAGTTCCCTGTGCTATATAGGAAATCTTTGTAGCTTATCTATTTTATGTGTAGTTGTATCTGTTAATCCCATACTCCCAATTTATCCTTCTCCTCCCTCTCTTTCCTCTTTTGTAACCATAAGTTTGTTTTCTATGTCTGTGAGTCTGTTTCTGTTTTGTATATAGATTCACTTGTATTATTTTTTAGATTCCATGTATAAGTGACATCATATATTTGTCTTTCCCTGTCTGACTTCATGTCGTATGATAATCTCTAGGTCGATCCATGTTCTGCAGACAGCACTATTTCATTCTTTTTTATGGCTTAGTAATATTCCACCACGTACTTCTTCTTAAGCCAGTCGTTGATGGGCACTTGGGTTGTTTCCATGTCTTGGCTGTTGTAAATAGTGCTGCTGTGAATGTTGGAGTGAAAACAACAATTTATTAATTCATATTCTCTGGTTTATCTGGGCTCAGCGGGGCAGTTCTGCACTATTTGGTGTGGATTGAAGGTCAATCCCAGCATTCTGCTGGGAGCTTGGTTAGAACTATAATGTCCAAGATGTCTTCACTGACGTGTCTAGTGCCTTAGTTAGAATGGCTGAGTTTTTTTTTTTTTTACTACGTGGTATCATTAATCAGTAGTCTAGCTAGCCCAAACTTCTTTTTATGGAGGCTTGAGTCCAAAGGGAAAAGTGGAAGCTTCAAGATTTGATAGACATAGGCCAGGAAGTGACTTGGTGTCACTTGTGCTGCATTCTACCAGTTTAATAAATCACAGCCCAGCCCAGATTCAAGGCTGTGTGGAAATGTACTTGTTTTTTAGATCAGAGAAGCTGCATGCAATTATGGGGATGTGAGGAAGTGTCCACAGCCATATCTGCAGATGATCTACCTCAGTCACATCTCATGTCTTTGCTGGGACTTCATCTTCTGGAAGGCTCAACAGAAGTGAAGCCAGATTAGTAAGCATGTGTTAAGTGAAGAGTAGATTTTGGAGAAATGGATTGATGGCTCTATGTGAACATGTATTATGATCCTGGGACTCATGGAAATGTATATGGGAGTCTTGGATCTTGACAGGAATGAGTTTTCACAAGGATGGCTGGAGAGGAGCTGGATGTGAGAATGGAGAGGTTGGTGTGAAGTATGAGTAATTCTGGGATCCTTTCATAATTTGGTAGGACTGGAGAAGAGAAAATCAAAATATTTGAGACTCTGCTACGTGCAAGGTGCCCTGAAGAATACATGCACATGCTTTAGTAGGATGTGTGATTATTGGTGATGAGGACATTGATAGTTCAATTCAACAGGCATGTATAGACTACTTCCTGCTGTGAAGATATATAAGATCATGTTTTCAAGAACAAAACAATCTTGTTTTTGATGTGAAACAGTATGTAACATTTTTATTCAATAAACACTGAACCATTATGTGCAGGGTTATTTGGAGGGACATAATCAATAAGTCAGGGTTGGTTCCTGATTCTCAGTAGCTTTCATTCTACTTAACAGATATATATGTAAACATACGAATTTGGACGTGATAACTGAATAGGAAAATTAGTTCCTTTTTTAGCTGGGGGAGGGGTCAGAAAAGTTATTTGTTGAAGAGATGACATTTGAACTAAATTTTGGGAAATTTCAGCTGATGGAAATAGGGAATTGGTGTTAAATATGGACAATAATGTCTATGGGGAGAAACTTTGAAGAACAGGAAATAGTTCGAGTGGGTAAGTCGGGTGGGAGGGGGCAGCCTGGTCCTGGGGACATAGGCATGTGAGCAAAGGTAGGAATACTGACATAGGACAAAGTTAATGATTGTGAACACACAGTGAGCCTTTCTCTAATAGTGGGAGATAAGTTTGGGTAGGAAATGTAGTGCCAAGTAACTAGGAGTCTTGAATGCCGGCCGGGACGAAGAGCTTAGATTTACTTTTCCCCCTGTAGACCAAGCCGTTCAATTCTGGCTGCATGTTAGAATTCTCAGCTTGAAACCCAGCAGGACCTTGTGGGGCCTTCCTGGGGACAGAACCCCTCTCCCCTCCCCAGTGTCTTTCTCCCTCTTGTTTGTAGAAAAACTTTAGCTTCCTAGGCCTTCCCCAAATTCCAAAGAGCAAATTTAATCAGAGGAGTAAGAAAATGCAGAAACAAAGAGAAACAGTCAAGCAAGGCAAGATAGTAGTTTAGCCACAAAACAAAGTTGGGGACCTTTAGTTCCTCCTCAGGAGCTGTAGATAATATCCTGAGCCATAACCTTGAGTTGTTCTGCACATACTAAATCCCCCACCAGGTGGAAGACGTTAACTGCATGCTGACGACAAGCATGCAGACCCCAGAAGTTGAAGGCTGAGATAACCGAAATACCACCCTGTTACACCTGCAACAACCCTGTTTCCAAGTAACATCATATTCTGAGGAACTAGACGTTAGGACTTCAACACAGAATTTTTGGAGGATGCAATTCAACCCACAATAGCCTTCAGTTTCCCCAAGGCATTCTTATACTTTAGTTGTTACTTCTTGAAATTCACGATTCCTTAGAGCTTCCATAGATTATCCAGGTTTGATTTTGAAAGTTAGTCATCTTGTCAGGAAACTGGATTTACAATCCCCAATGCCCTCCTTTCTTACAGCCCCCTCCCTCATCCTTTTTGTTTAGTTATATCATCATTTTGGCTTAAATCAGTAGACAGTGTTTACATTATTAGGACTATGTAAATATTGTTTAATACTGAGCCAAGTGGTGTACTGTGGGATAACTTTTTTTTTCTTTCTGAAATTAAAATGCATCTCTTTACTTAAATGCATAAGAATATCCCTTTTTAAAAAGATTTTTAAAAATTGAGGTATAGTCAGTTTACAGTGTGTCAGTTTCTGGTGTACAGCATAATGTTTCAGTCATACATATGCATACATAAATTCCTTATCATATTCCTTTTCATTATAGGTTCCTATAAGATATTGAATATAGTTCCCTGTTCTATACAGTAGAAACTTGTTTATTTTGTATATAATAGTTAGTATCTGCAACTTATCTTTCTTATTTAAAAAAACTGTGTCTTTATTGAGATACAATCCACGTACAATTCACCCAATTCAATGGCTTTTAGTATATTCACTGAATTGTGCTTGTATCACCAAAATCAATTTTAGAATATTTTTATCATTACCCCAGAATGAAACCCCATACCCCTTAGCTGCCACCCGCCATTCCCTCTCCTTCCCAGTTGTAGGCAACCACTAATCCACCTTCTGTCCCTATAGGTTCTTGCCTGTCCTGGATATTTCATCTAAATGTAATCGTACACTGTGATCCTTGGTGTCTGGCCTCTTTATCTTAGCACAGGTTCAAGATTCCTCCATGTTGTAGTATTAGCACTCTATTTCTTTTTATTGCTATTCCACTATGTGGATACACTATACTATATCCACTTATCAGTTGATGGACATTTGGGTTGTCTATTTTTTTGGCTATTCTAAATAATACTGCTATGAATAATCATGTGCTAGGTTCTGTGTGGGCATTTTCATTTCCCTTGGGTATGTACCTAGGAGTGGAATTGCTGGATCACACAGTAACTCTATATTTAACTGTTTGAAGAACTGCTGACTCTTTTCCAAAATGGCTGCATTATTTTGCTTTCTCAAGAGCAGTGTATGAGGATTTAATTTCTTCACATCCGCATCAGCACGTGGTCCTATCTGCCTTTTTGGTTATAGCCAGCCTCCTGGTTATATAGTAGTATCTCATTGTGGCTTTGGTTTGTATTTCTTTAATGGTTAATGATGTCGAGCATCTTTTCTTGTGCTTATTGGCCATTTGTATATCTTCTTTTGAGAAATGTCAATTTAGGCCCTTTGTCCATTCTCAAATTGGTTTTTTGTTGTTGTTGTTGAGTTGGAAGGGTTCTTTGTATTCTAGATACAAGTACTGTATCAGACACAAGTATTTTGATTTGCAAATATTTTCTCCCATTCTGTGGGTTTTCCTTTCATTTTCTTGATCATGTCCTTTGAAGTATAAAAGTTTTAAATTTTGTTGATTCCCTGTTGATTTTTCCTCGTGTTGCTTATCCTGTTGTCATATCTAAGAAACCACTGCCTTCCCAAGGTCATGAAGACATACAACTGTGTTTTAAGAGTTTTCTAGCTTTAGCTCTTACATTTAGGTCTTTGATACATTTTGAGTCAATGTTTCTGAATGATGAGAGGTAGGGATCCCACTCCACTTTTTGCTTGTTGCCGTCCAGTTGTCCCAGCACTACTCACTGAAAAGACTGTTACTTCCCTCATTGTATGATCTTGGCACGCTTGTCAAAAATCAGTTGACATGAGTGTGAGGTAACTTCTCGTTCTTATTCAACTTTTTGTTTTCCCTTAAGTTTATAATTGCCTCTTTTAAAAAATATAATTTTCTGTGTATTTAACTCTAATTTTTCCATATGTCTCAATAGATCTGTAAAATACTTGTTCACATTCTTTTTCTTTTTTTTTAATTACAAAATTATTTATTTTTTCTTTCCTTCTTTTTTTTGGTGGAGGGAGGTAATTCAGTTATTTATTTACTTACTCTTTTTTAAAAGTTTTACATTTTGTATTTAATTTATTTTACTTACTTTATTTTTGAGAGGGAAATAGTTAGGCTTACTTATTCATTTATTTTTAGAGGAAGTACTGGGGATTGAACTCAGGATCTTGTGTATGTTAAGCATGCGCTCTACCACTTGAGCTACACCCTCCCCCTATTTACTTATTCTTAAAGGAGGTACTGGGGATTGAACCCAGGACTTCATGCATGCTAAGCATGCGTGCTACCACCTGAGCTATACCCTCCCCACTACGTTCTTTTTCAAATATTTAAGCATGTCAGAACTTTTACAGTTTTTTTCCTCTGGAGACTGTCCGGCAGTTTCTTCCACCCTCCTGCTTTAGTCAGGACAGGTTGTTTGTGGGTGTGTTGTGTAACTTTCATTCCAGAGATCTTCTTTCACCAGTTTTGTGTGTGGACCCAGCATTCCATTCCTTAGATCTGCTGCCTTTCTCTTTCCTGTTTACCAGAGCACGTCTTATTGTAGCTTGTTTGGAAAAAGAGGTAAAAACTTTGACTCCTTACATGTCTGCAAGATGTCTATATTCATTTTCTTGTGTAGATATATATTGATCTTTACTGATAGTTTGGCTGTTATAGAATTCTAGGGTAATGATCATTTTTCTTCAGAATTTTAGACGCACTGCCATGTTGTCTTCTATCTTCCAATACTGTATTGAGTTGCCATTTCTATTCCTGTTCCTTTTTTTCTTCTCTTTTTGAAAGTTTTTAGAATCGTCTCTTTTTCCCTAATATTCTGATATTTCATAAAGATGTGTCTTGACGTGATTCTTTTTCTTTTACTGCGCTGGGCATGTACCATACTGTTTAATCCAGAAAGACTTGTTCAGTTCAGAAAATTTTTCTTGTGTTACTTTTGTCATCTCTCTCTCATCCTGTTTTCTTTTTTTAGAACTCCTATTAATCAGACATTGGATTATTTGGCTTGGTTTTCTAACTGCTTATTTCCTATCTCCATCTTTGTTGGCTCTTGCTCTTGGTTCTTTGTTCTTTACTTGTGTGCATTTCTTGACCACATTTTTTTTTTCTTGGACCTGCATCTGTGGAAAGTCCCCAAGGCCTAGATCGAAGATGAGCTTATCCAGAGAAGATTTGCATTTCTTCGACTGGCTGCTTGGTGGCACTGCCAACCCAGAACCACTTTAAATTGCTGCTATTTTGTTTTTAGGATCAGTAAGGAATTCAGGCAGAAAAGCCACTGCTTGTTATGATAAATCCTCTGCATATATTTAAAAGGAAAAGAAAAGATCTCTAGTGGACACCCAGTTTCCAGATTAGCAATTTTCTATGCAGTACCCTAGAGGCAGTTCAGGTGTTAGCATATTTTAAATCTACTCTTTCAAAATAATACAGTCCTCTGAAGTTCTGGCTTAATGGCAGAGTCCTTCTGTTAGATTTCCAACCCTGTTCAGGCCTTAGGGTCTATCTTCTATGCTACAGTGGCACCCTGTGAGGCCACTATGCCTAAATTAAATTTTTTAGTGAATGCCCTAACCAGGGAAAACCAGGCTTCAGTGCTCAGTTTACCTCTCCAGGTACCAGCTTTCACTTAGTTTTTGGCCCTTATATTCTACTTTCTTGCCAGCTCACATAAATGCATTTAAAAAATGATCTTTCAGGCAGAGGACCTAGAATAGCTAAACCAATTTTGAAAAAAGAACAAAGTGGGAGAAATAATTCTACCTGATATTAGGGCTTACCATTAAGCCACTGTGTTATTGGCAGTAATTAGATCAGTGTATCATTGGCAGAAGGACAAGCACATGGATCAATGGAACTGAATAGAGAACCCAGAAACAGATCTGCACAAATATGCCCAACTGATTTTTGGAAAAGTGAAAAAAAAATTCAATGGCGGAAGGATTGTTTTTTCAACAAACAATCCTGGAGCAACTGGACATCCACTGACCAAAAAAAAAAAAAAAAAAAGGAACCCCAACCGAAACTTCGCACTTCATACAACAGTTAACTCAAAATGGATTATAGACTTAGATGTGAAACATTAAACTATATAACTCCTAGAAAATAAAATAAGAGAAGATCATGAGACTCCAGGGCTAGGCAAAGTGTGATTCCAAAAGTGTGGTGCATTAAAGGACAAGTTGATAAATTGGATCTTAATAAAATTGAAAATGTTTACTCTACAAAATACCCAATTAAGAGGTTGAAAAGACGAATGACAGACTGGGAGAAACCATTTATTTAACAAGGTACTTTATAGTAAAAAAAATGAACAGCCCAATTAGAAAATGGACAAAAGACATGAATAGGCCTTTCACCAAAGAGGATATACAGATGGCAAATAAACACATTAAAATACGTTCAACATCATTAGCCATCAGGGAAATGAAAATTAAAACAACAGTGATGTATTACTACACGCCTACCAGAATAGCTAAAATTAAAAAAAAAAAGACAACACCAAATGCTGATAAGGATGTGGAGAAACTGGATTCCCCATACATTGCTGGTAGAAATCTAAAATGGTACAGTCATTCTAGAAAACAGTTTGGTAGTTTCTTGTAAAACTAAACATGCAATTACCTTACTACCCAGCAATTGTACTTTTGGGCATTTATTCCTGAGAAAGGAAAATTTATGTTCAAGCAAACCTGTACATGAATGTTTGTAGCAGCTTTATTTGTAATAGGCCCAAAGTGGAATCAGCCCCAAAGTCCTTTAAGCTGGTAAATGGTTAAACCAATTGTGGTATATCCATGCCGTGGAAATACTACTCAGCAACGAAAGCTATTGATACACACGGCTTGGGGGGATATCAAGGACATTATGCTGTGAAAAAAGGCCAATCTTAAAAGGTTATATACTGTATGATTCCATTTATATAACGTTCTTGAAATAAAGTTATAGAGATGGAGAACAAGTTAGTGGTTGTCAAGGGTGTAGGAGGGGGGTGGGTGTAGTTATAAAGGGATAGCACAAAGGGAGACTTGCAGTGATTTAATAGTTCTGTATCCTGATTGTGGTGGTGGTTACAGGAATCTATTGACACTGCATAAAACTACACACACACACACACACACACACAGACACAGACACACACACACACACACACACACACACACACAGGAGTGCATGTAGAAGAGGCAGAATCTGAGTAGCTCTGTGGATTGTACCAATGTCAATTTCTTGATTTTAATACTGTACTGTAGCTATATAAGATGTTACCATTGGGGGAATCTGAGTGAAGATGTATAGGGGAAACTGTACATTCTTTTGGCCACCTTATGTGAATCTGGTGGGCATACTTAGCTGTTCATGCTGCCAGACACAATTCCTCCCATTCTGTTTGTCTTTGACGGTTTATAATTTGTTCTCAATTGTTACAAATTTTCATTTTGATGTGGTTTCAGAAGGGAGATAGAATAAACATGTATGATCAATACATTATGTTTCTAAGAGCAATTGTTTAAGGGTTTTAAGCAGGATTGTGACATTTGGATAGATGACCCTGGTGGTTTTTTCAAAGGATGGATATGAGTGAGGGCAAGATGAAACAGAAAGCTGTTATATTTCGCTAATTCTAAGGGGAACTTTTTTTTCATCTGAACATCTAAATTGGGATATCTGGCTATAACTGGTAGCCAGACGACAGTCATACCGTATTTGTCATACTGGCTTATAAGAATCAAAATTTGCCAAATGGATGTCTGAGGCTTGGAAGAAAATTCCAGAGGCAGAAAAGGAACATTTAAGAAATGCTGCATCACCAAAGCCCTTGATGGCACACACAGAGGACTACGATGTGTGGAAATCATGCACATCAAAGACTGAGTCAAAAAAATGAATCATAAGTGTCAGCGTCTGAACGTGGTTTTACAAATTCTGTGACCCTGTTACTCTTAGTTCTATTTTCCTTTTTATGATTGCATGAAAATGAAATATGATAAAAATCTACATAAAGCAACACTTTCAATAAATATAAAATAAAAATTCTAAGTGGTAAGAAACCATTGTGTCAGTTTATTTGCGACCTTTTTACTTACAGGGACATAAAATAATGGTTTTACAACTGATGGCGTCCAGGCAAGCGATAATAATGAAATGAAGTAGGACAGTGAGACAAGTGAAGAGGATTCTTGAAATACTAAGAAGGAAAAATCAACTTCACTTGGTGAATTATTAGAGGGCGGGTAAAGATGAACGGGGAGGAAATCTCGGATGGTTTCCAGGTTTCTGGTTTGGGGAACTGAGTCGATGTGGTAAGCTACCTGGGAGGGGTAGGAGTGGGTGGGAGTTCAATTTAGGAAACTGGTGAGGGCCTTGTTGGCTGTGTAGGACGGATGAACAGAGCCCTCTTATTTACTTTCGTCGGACGGAGCCCCGCGCCCAAGGGCCCCGGGAGCCTGCGGCTCTGCCTGGATGGATTCAGCCTCCTCAGAGCTGTTAGAGGAAGGGAAGTCGGATAAAGGCCAGCCAGGTTGGGGTGCCAGGACCGGACCCCCGGTAGATCCCAGGGCTGCCGAGTCGGGGCCACAGCCAGCCAGGGCCCGCCCGCCGCTGTCGGCGGGGGCCGCAGGATTGGCTGGAGGCGCCGGCGCCGGGGGGCCGTGGGCGGGGCCAGACTTGAGGACTGGCTCAGCGATTGGCTGGGAAGCCCCAAAAATGCCCAACCCAAACTGTCGGAGCCGCCCCTCTAGCGGGCTGGCGCATAGTTCCACCCCGCCCCGTCGCTTAGTTAGACAGGTAAGCAAACCAGAGATGTATTGGTCAGGGAATGATCCTCCCGGCACCGCTCCTCTCCCGCGTCAGGACGAACAGAGAGCTGTGATTGGTCAACTTTCAGGGGCGGGCGCTCTAGGCCTTATCCCGCCTTCGCCTCGGGACTGGAGCCTGTCTCGGGCGTGGATTGGGCCGCAGGGTTGTCAGCGTGATCCAGGGGGCGTGGCCAGTACTAATAAAGACTGGCTCTGGCGCGGCAGCTGCGATAAGTTCCACCGCAGCTAGTGCTCTGGGTGGTCAGCTGGAGGCTGAGTTCGGCGGTGCCGTCGGCTTCACCGCAGCGTTTCCCAGCCGGGTGTCTCGCCGCAGCCTCGGGAGAGGAGACGGACCTCTCCTCCCTCTGTCAGAGACATGTGAGTTGACTCTGGTGTGGGGGGCTCGACACCTCCTTGCCAACTCTCACCCTTCGCGTCGGACTCTGCGGGACCGAAAATGGCGCATTGCAGCAGCTGCGGCGACGCGGGGAAGCACCGCCGCGCGCCGCCCCGGGACCGGGCCACCCCTAGGGTGGAGAGGCAGCACCCCACTCCTGCACCAGCCGCAGCCAGTACCCCACAGGCGGGGCAGGGGCGCGGGGGTCCCACATTCATTGCTCCCTCTCCTGTCTCCTGCAGGGCTCCTCAGTCGGGTCTCAGGCGAAGGCGGGACTTGGAGACACCCGGGTGGGGGCTCCAGGCCTTTTCTTGTCGTTGATTGAAGCCCTTCTCAGGGCCTCTAGAAAGACAGTCACGGGTGCACCTGCCAGTTAGTAACTTGGGTTGCCCTGCAGTCTCTGAATTTGTGTACCACCCTCTTGGCAATGAGCAAAGCTCCAGAAACTTATCTGCCAGTTCTCTGGCGCCAGGTGAGCAGCTCAGAAAGACTCTGTCTAGGGCCAGTGGTATGTGATTCCAAGCAGCCATTCATTCCAAGGCCACCCGTATAGGAGGTTTCTTGTCATTGAGTCCTCGCCAAATATTTGGAAGAGAAATAGAGCTGAGGATGCCCCGCCTTCCCTCAACACATTCAGTTTAGTCTCTGATCATCTCCAACCGCACCCCCATCTCAAGAGCTATGGTAGACAAATGAAGAACTTCCCATTCTCTCCAGGATCATAGTCTAGATGTATTTGTGTTGCTTCTCTTGGTGACAAAAAAGGGAAAAGATTTACTTCTGTTACCTAAAGGTTATAACTGTCCCTGGATATGTTACTCCTGAGTGTTCCCAACTCCCAGCAAGTAGTAAGTGAAATGGTCCCTTCTGTTATAAATGCTTTATAACCGTTACCCTTTTTCTCTATTTGATGTCTACGATTTTAACAGTATATGATGTTCTGTGCATTTTGGCCAAGCCCTGGGGTTCTATGTGTTTTCATTTTGGGGAGGGGAAGCTTTCTCAGCTGACTGACTCCCAGTAGCATCCATGTGGGACGGAAGCAAGGAGATGGGGAAAGCATGGTAACTAGAAGGGCATCACGAAGTCTCTGACCTTAATCTCGTCATTGGTGCCACCAGCCTGGACTTCTTTCATGACCAAGCACTGGCTGCTCCCTACTCATTGAATTTTCCCTTTCAATCAGAGAATTAGATTGCTTAGCGCAGTAGTAGCATGTGAGTCTGGTGGCTCCCACGGTTTTGTAGCTTTCTCTCCTTTGCTTCCTTGGTGCCCTAGGGAGGGAATGGAAGAGCAGTTCTTTTAACGGGGATGAGTCAGGTGTAATCTGCTAGTATAGCCTCTTTGAGGGCTGTTTCTCCATCTTTATAGACCAAAAGAAATTTACTTAGAGAGGAGGAACTTCTGAGTATTAGTTCTGTTGTGAGTAGTCAAAGCTTTTCCTTTTTGGTGACTTTGTGACGGCTTCACCCCTAGTACACCTACTCTTGGACTGCTCCTATGAGGTATGTTTTGTGAGATTCTGCTTCTGTTTAAGGAGTTCTTATTGTGATTTCCATTCTCCATCATATTTAAGAGATCTTCCTCCTGCCTGTGAATTCTGCCTTGGCAAAGAACATCTCATGCCTTAGGTTAGGTTTCTGGGAATTCTTTAGGAGGTGAATTTAGCTTCCATGTGTTGGGACATGGAGGAGTTTATTTTGAGGACCCCACACTAGATTATTCCTCCCATACCCCCCAACGCCCCTAAGGCTAAGGGAAAGAGAATGACCTCTGTGTATAGTGGTGTAAACCAAAATTTCTCTTTGGCACATAAAGAACGAAGAGTCTCCTGAGACTTAATGCCTATCTAGAAAAGGAAGGGATAGAATGTCTCTGATGCAGGTACACTGAGGACCATTTCCAGTATTTTTCCTTCCTGTCTATGCTTTTGGAACAGTTTCCTAATTAACACAATTGCTTTAGGCCCCAGCTCTATGTAAGTGAAACCCCCATCTTCTCTGCCAGAAACAAAGCAAGCAAATGGTCTTGACTCACTCCACCTACAGAGGCCTTGATGATTCTCCAAGTTGTCCTTACAGCGGCCTTGATATACTAATCATTGTGTGAAACAGGACCAATAACTGGTTCCCCTCATGCAGAGTCTCTCAGTTGGGCCTTTCCTTTTATATTCAGGCTTTGCAAATAAGAGCTGTTCAGTCCATAGGCTTGTCCTGAGGGTTTAGTCTTGTGTAAGTATTTCTCCTAACCTGGATTGGAGTTTTCCAGCTTGACTTCATGTGAAAGGCTTCTGAGAGCCAGAGAAATGCCATTTAGGCCAAGGCTGGCCCTTCTGTCCCTGTAGCCATTGTGCCAGAGGAAGTTTTTGAGTTTGGGTTGGAGGAGAGCCCAAATGAGATCTCTTGATGCCACCCTGGATGTCCCTGAACCCCATCGAATTGTTCCAGGATCCTTTGCTTCAGGCCTCTGTGGTGCGTCTCTGTACTGGGTATTGCCAAGGGGCTGGGATCCTTTCTCTCTGCGGATAACCTTATCACCATTGCTTTGGTGGTGTGGCGTGAGAGTGCACATGGCTCCTTTCTTGTCTTGCTCACTTTGTGTATTCTGGGCACTTCTTTACACAGGTCTGCTCCAGCTCAGCCACCCACCGAAGGGGCAGAAGGGGCTGCTCCAGGTGGGGGTCCCCCCGGCCCTCCTCCTAATCTGACCAGTAACAGACGACTGCAGCAAACCCAGGCACAAGTGGAGGAGGTAGGTGGATAGCTTCTTCTCTGAGAGTTTCCAAATTATGGAAGTTTGGAAACTTCTCTTTTCATAGAGGGGCAGCTAAAGGCTCTGGAGGCCAGGCATCCCTTAGAGGTAATGCAGGGCCAGACTTGCTGCTCGTTGCCCAGCTCTCTGGTTGGGAGCTTAGCAGCTTTGTTCCTGCGCCCCCCTCAGGTGGTGGACATCATGCGTGTGAATGTGGACAAGGTCCTGGAGAGGGACCAGATACTGTCAGAGCTGGATGACCGAGCCGACGCTTTGCAGGCGGGAGCGTCACAATTTGAGAGCAGCGCTGCCAAGCTAAAGAGGAAGTATTGGTGGAAAAACTGCAAGGTGAATGTTCTTGCCCTCTCCCCCTTCTTCTCCTGGGCCGCAAAGCACAGAAGGCAGGAAAACCCTCAGGTCCTACGTTCCTTCCCTCTCGCATCTGCGTCGTGCAGGACTCCTGGGGGCAAATCTGGAAAGCCGCCTTCTTGGGCTGCATTACCCAAGCTGGCCACCAGGGTAGGCTAGAGTACTCAAAACCACTAACTCCGGACTGGGAGACCCCGAGGAGTTTGGAGGAGTTTGGAAGCAGTTAGTCAAGCTGCTTTTTCCCAAACTACCCCTGGGGAAAAATTCTCACCTGGCCCTTCCTCAGACACACCCAACATCCACACGATGGCTAGAGTAGAGATATATTTAAATACCTGCAGCCTTTGGGAATGAGCCAAACACTTTATGATGAAAAATGAACGAGCTGGCTAAAAACTTAAAGTCTGCACCTCCACTGGAGTTCCTCTGAAAGCCTCCAGGCAACAGGAACGAGGGAGAAAGGTGCAAGCTGCAGACCCTCTGATGTCCTCGGGAAGCTGCAGCCGTGGTGCAGGGGTTTCTGCCTGGCAGGGAAGCACGAGGGGTGGGAGGCCTTCAGCTGCCCTGGGTGGCCTGCGGTTCCTTCCGCTGCCCCCAGGACAGAGGAGGTTCTCATCCCACGTCTCTAGTCCCGGCTCCTTTCCTTCTTCCCCAACTCCAACGGCTCATTTTTTGTCTGTGTTTCTCCAGATGATGATCATGCTGGGAGCTATCTGTGCCATCATCGTGGTAGTTATTGTAAGTAAGTATCGCTGAGGTTGCTGGTGGGGTGAAGAGGTGGGAAGGTCCCGGAGTCTTCTCCCAGCCCTGCCTGCCTGCCTGCCTGCCTGGGGAGTGGGGCTGCTCTGACTGAGGTATGGAGATCGCTGCCGGGGGGTCGTCATCTGGTTCTGGGGGAGGAAGGGCAGAGACCAGGGACTTGATGGACTCCATGGGAAGATGGTCCCTCGTGTTCCGAGGAAGTGGGGTTGTGCCGTTTGTCACCAGCTCGGGTCAGAGGGAGACCGTGGGGATGGGACACCTACAACAACACCTGAATGTCTAATAACCTGATGTAATTTGCCCTCTTGTTTTCTCCTGTCTCTTTCTCTTTTCCATCTGGGACCTCCTGATTCCTGTGTCCAGTCTACTTTTTTACTTGAGAATGTGCCACCCCCTCCCTGTCCTCCATTGCTACCCAAACTCACGTCCTTCTCTCTCTGTGTCTCCCCAGAACATTCCCATCCGCCTTCCTCCATCCCAGCCCTGCTTCTCCATCACTCACTCCTTCTCTTCTGTTGCTTTCATTTGCACTCTGTCCCATGACACTAGAAATGCTGCTCGTGGCACAGTCTGGAAGTCACCACCTGAAGAAGGGTGGCTGGTATCTCCTTCCTACCCTCTTGTGTTCTTTCAAGTTTCCCCAAAGCCAAAAAGGGTAGGAGCCCAAGGGGCAGGGAAGGGGTGTCGCTGAGGTGACGTGCCCAAGAAGGTGGCAGGACTGGGGAGGGAGAAGAGTGTCATGCCCATGGTGTTGCTGCTGGCTGGAGGGGGCTGAGGACAGCTGGGAGAATGCCCTGGCCACTCGGAGCCCTCCTCCTGTGCCAGGCCTGAGGAGGACCCTAGGGCAGCCTAAAGTCCAACTTGGGCCTGGTGCAAGACCCTTTATAAAGTCAAACCTGTTTTTTTGCAGTTAGTTCCAATCCGTTAGTCCAAGATTTTCTATGTCTTCAGGGATCTTACAGCCTTTTACTCTGTCCTCCAGAGACCCGGAGAACACGTATTTATAGCAAAAATACCAGGACTCTCATGCCATCCTAGAAGCAGTGCCACAGGCTCACACCTGTGAAGGGCTGTCCCTTGTCCACGTTTTCTGCAGCATCCTGTATTGTTCACAAGGGCATCAAATGATTTCCTATAGCCAGAGTCTGAGACTCTCATGTAAATTTATTCATGGGCCTAGATAAAGAGAGACTGCCTGTGTTATAGAGAAACATGAGTCTGGGGCCTTACTTGAAAATACCAAGCTCAGAGGAATCCACTTCTTGCCCTCCTGTTCTCCTGTCCTGTTGATAAAGGAGAATGTGGCACTGGAAATGAGGATCCCTGAACTCCGCAGGCATCCTTTCCTCCACACCACCCCGATGTACTGCCAAAGGCAGGGATGAGGCAAGAGGTCCTTCCTGAGGCCTGGCCGCTCCTGAGTGTTTAGAGAAGCCTGGTACCCCTGCTGACCCAGTCTTGGGGAGGAGGCGGGACAGTCCGCAGACAAGGCGTGCTCGTGGACCACTGTGCCGCCACGGGGCCTTCTCATCTAGAGTGGCCTCTGTCCTTCCAGCAGCCCGTTCCCCTCCAGAGCACACCTGCCCGTCTGAATTCCATGTTGCCTCCTCTCCTTCCCCCGTCTCTGTGTGGTTTGTGGCACAGTGGGCCCTGAGGATGGGCTTCAGGAAAGGGTACTGAGTGAGATGGACCTGGCTGAGGGGACCACCCATGTCCCTCGTCCACCTGCACTAGGAGGCTGAGGCTGGGCTGGGCTGAGCTCACTTTCCATGCAGCAGCATTTCATGACGCAAAACCATCCTTCCTCTCCCTTCGCCCTGTTCCCACATTCCCTTCGTCCTGCCCCAGGGCAGGACGGAAGAGCTGGACGAAGGCAGTCAGTGTACCCTCCTAACGGCCCCCTCGAAGGCCTCCACTCTCCTCTGGGCTCCCCCATGCCTAGTGCAGGGGGTCACCGCTGGAGAAGAACCACCACTGTCCTCGATGTGGCCTGAGCCTGGAGCAAATCCGCCCTCTGGGCCCGCCCTGCCCACCCTGTCACAGGAATCACTTCCTGGGTTTCTGTCCCTCTGAGGCTCCCCAGATGTAGCTGGCTTTGTTCTTCTGGAGATGTTAGCCCTTCTACTCTCTTTCTCAGCCCCCCAACCCCCTTCTGTGTCTGCTCTCCCCCTCCGCTCCCACCAGCCATGTGCATGAACAAATACGCAGCTAAAGCCGGGCCTCGGCAGCCATGTGGAGCCGGGCCTCCCGCAGCCCCTGCTCTGGTTTCCACTGTGTGTCTGTCATCACTTCTGTCTTTTTTCCTAACCCCAATCTCATACTTGTATAGAGTAATAAGTTGTACTTCCACCAAAGGCATGTGGCATATTTACCAATTTCCTGTATTCTAAACAAAGGCAAAAAAAAAAATTACAACTTCCTACCACTCAACTGATTTGGTTATTGTTTGGGTTGGAGAGTCTGAGGCTGGACGGAGGGGGCTGCTGTCTCTTTCCAGCTTCTCTGTGGTCTTGCTTGGGGCCAGGGTGGCTTCCGTGTGCCGTCGGTCTTCTCGAGATGAAAGATCTGGGCGCTGGTGGAGGAAGCAGTCTCCACTGTCAGCCTTCGTACCTGAAGGGGCCCAGGTCTTCTGGGTACAGGAGGTGGCGGGTGGTGACAGGAAGCTGAGCGGGCGTCTCCCTGACAAACACCTGCAGGCTTCTCACACATCTGCTGTCTCCTCCCTCCCCGCTCCTGGGCTCTGTTCCCCGTTGTCCGCACACACAGCTGTCTCACGCTGAGTCCCCCTGCAGTGACCAGGCCCGCTTTAGAAGTGACCAAAAGGAGAAATCTCTCCTCTGCTACTGAGGGCGTGAGGGGTTTGTCGGTGTCCTGAAGGGCCCAGCAACTGTCCACAAGTGCAGGCCCTTGACCGCAGTCCAGAGTTACGCAGAACAACTGAGATGGGGCCCCGGGGCTTCTGCTGGGGGTCTTTGTTTCACACCTTGCACACTTTGCATGTCGGAGCAGCGAGGTGGGGGGCAGGGCTCCGTGGGGCCCAGCGTGGGGAAAAACAGGAAAGTGGAGAAGCTTTGCTTTCGAGGACGTGGGGGGTTTATTGGGACAGAGCTCAGGGACTATGCGTAGTGGCCCAGCCCCCACCCCTCGCCCCACTACCCCCATGTGTTCTTTCTTTAATTTTTTTCTGTTACCTTTTGCTACCAGCGCACTTCAAATCTGGCTCATGTTTTAACGTCCACCCAGACCTCCTGCCTTCCTCTCACCTCTTCACATTTCCTCCCTCGGAAAACCAGCCCAGGGTACGCGGTGGCAGAAGGCCGGCGTCCCTGTGCCTTCTTCATACCTTTCCCGGGGCCTTTTTGAGCTCTGGGACCCGGCTTAGAGTCCTTCAGGGAGAATGTGACTATCTTTTAAGTCTAAGGCAGGAGAGTGGCTACCCAGAGTGCCTCGGGGTCTCGGCAGGCCTTGGTGAGGTAGCTAGGAGAAAACAAGAGGGGACAGGCTTGGGTTCAGCTGGGATCACCCCAAGAGCTGGGGGCTGTGGTGGGGGGCCGGCTGGAGCTTGGGGTGCTTGGGCTTCATCCCTGATCTGGGTGTGGCGATGGTTAGAGCAGGCTGATCTCCAGGTGAGGCGGGTCAGGGCCAGAGTGGAGGACGACCAGGCTCTTTCTTACCTTGGCGTCTCTGCAGCCCTAGGAACAGCAGTGCAAGGAGGAAGAGGCTGCTGGCAAAGAGGACTCCAAAGGCCATCCCCTGCTCTGTGGGTGACAGGGGCGTGGACAGGGATCAGTAGGGAGGAGTCATACTGAGCCCCACCCTCAGCGTCTGCCCGGCAGGAGGGACAGAGGGTGTGTGTGTGTGTCTGGTCGAGGAGCCCCTATCAAGGCCACTCCTGCTCTCGCCCAGGGTCCACATACAAAGTGGGTGGGTGGATGTTCATTTGTTCCTCCACACAGAATCCTCTACCTCTTCCCACCTCAGGACAACATTTTTTCAAACTGCTTTGCAAGAGAGATTTAGTTCAGATTAGCTGTTGACAGTTAAGGTGGAATTTTATAAATAGCTGGGGAACGATGTGGACAGAGGCACGACCCCATTTCAGGGAAGCTTACAGTCCGCCTGGACGTGTGCATTTTAAGGTGCCGATTCTTTATGGTATGACACCTTTCGGTGACATTCTGTGGCCTCTGGATGAAGTTCCAGCTTGAAGGCCTGTTGTTACCTGCCCCCCGAGAGCAGTGGGGGCGGTTGAGGCTGTAGGGCAATCAGTCTGCCTATTTTTCACACTTTCTATTTTACCATTTCCTAAGCAGGTGAGCTGGGGCAAGTTACTTAAGATCCAGCAGGCCAGTTTACTCATCTCTGAAGTGGCAGTCAGGACCACATGTGCGGGCACTCGTCTGGGTGCTCAGGACCGAGCTCAAGCTTACGGCCTCCGTTTCCCCCGCAGCCTTGCCTCTAGCTGTGCAGGTTCCCGCAATTCTTTTTAGGCAGTTTTGTAACTGGGCCTCCACATGTGCCTTCTTTTCTGTCCTGGTGTCCCCTCTCCCCCCGAGCTGGCTGAGCTAGCTGGCAGCTCTCCCCGGGTCATCCTCCCTGACTGCCTCGTCTGTCCCCCCGCAGGACTAAGCTCCTCCAGGGTGGGATGAGGAGGCGTTCAGCCCTGGTCTCCAGCTCTCAGCTGTGCCTGGTACCCCATAACCTGCTGGGTAATAAGGTCTCGGGGGACATGTGGCGGGAAGGAAGCCACTGGGACCGTGAGCAAAGCGCTGTGGGAAGCAGAACAGGCCAGAGGGGGTGGGAGCTGTGAGCCCAAATGTGAAGGTGGGGAAAGGAGGGCACCCCTGTACCTGGTGGGGCAACCCAGGTGTTGGCCCCAAGAGGCTCCTCCAGGGAGACGTGGGTGACTTGGCAGCTGTAAGTGGCGCCCGCAGAGCCAGGTTCTGCCGTCAGCGAGGAGGAGATGCTGTAAGTGCCTGCCGTGCTCTGCCGGAGGCTGGAGAAGGAGGCGCCAGAGACCGGGACCCGGGCTCCATCCAGCTCCTCTCGGGTCCACGTCACAGTCACATCCAGAGGATAATAGCCGGTGACACTGCAGATGAGGGTGCTTGGCAGGGCTTCGTTGGCCAGGCTCAGTTGTACTTTGGGGCGAGCTGGAAGAAAGGAGGAGTAATAAAATTCCAGGGGGACCTTTGGGACAGCTGAGGAGCCTAGAGCCTCTCCTGCTGAGCCCGTGAGCGTTGTGGAGGGTGAAGGTTCCTCCTCAGGGGGTGTTGGTGGTGTGAGGGGTCCATCTGGGATGCAGGACATAAGGGGGGACAATTTCCACAGGTAACTGACAAGCAATAGCAAAACCAGCTAAAGACTGGCTTGCTTTTTAGTGACACAGGCCAGTGATTTGAAAGGATATCTATCAGTGGTGAAACAGTCCTCCGGGTCAGGACCACTCCCATAGCCCCTCCTTGGTTTGCCGCTGCCCCTCCTCAGGACGTGCTCCAAGTGGATGGGGTGACAGGAGACAGCCATCCAGGGCAGGGCAGCGGGACCCTGGGCTGGGGAGTGTCTCAGTGGAATTACCCCAGAGCCTGGTGGGAAGCTCAATCTGATGCCACATGGGCTTCCAGGATGGAGAGGTGTTCAGGTCGTGCGAATGCAGTCTGCCTCTCGGGAAACTGCCCCTGTGTTTGATCTCACTCTGGGCAACACTCCCAACAGGCGTATCCCTTTCCCTCTCCCCAGATCACTGAGGTCTGGCCTCACCTTGGACGTGGAGCTGGATAATCTGTTGCGCTCGGAAGCGGGAGGTGGAGATCTGGCATATATAGGCCCCTTCATCCTTCACAGTGAGGCTGGGGAGGGTGAGGGAGGCATCCCCAGCGAGGAGTTGCTGCTCAGGCTCCAGGGTGGCGCCCTCCCGCTTGGCCTGCCCCTGCCCCGTGGTCCAGCTGTACACCAGTCGTCCACTGCCCATGTGCTGCAGCCGCCACTCCACGTTGGTGAGGACCAAGCCTGGTGCCATGGAGAAGCCACAGGGCAGGGAGACTGAGGACCCCAGCAGGAGGTTCAGGGACGGGGTCCGTGCTGTCACCTGGAACTCCACTGTGGGAGAGAAAGAGGGATGACTGGGGACTGCTCCCTGTTTGAGGCCACCTGGTCTCTGAGCTGTGGCATGCTCGGGGTGTGGTGAGAGGCAGCATGGCACACATGGTACTTTTTGGAGTCACTTACCCCTTGGCTGATCTGATGAAAGTTATGGCCTGAGAGAAATACACATGGAAAACTCTGGATTACTGTTGACCCTCCGGTAACAACTAGTGGAGTGACAGACAGAGCTTTTGGAAGCCAGGCACTTCCACTTAACTGGCTCTGTGACCTTGGACGAGCTGCTCAGTGTCGCCAAGCTCATCTGCTGAGAAGACTAAAGGAGTCAGTTTGAAAAAGCACACAGTGGCGGTATTTGTGCCAAATGGGCTGAACCTCAGTCTAATTAGGAAAACAATCAGATAAATCCAAATGCCAGGATGTCTACAAGACAGTGGCCTGGGCTCCGAAACGCCCAGGCTCTGAAGACTTCTGGAGTAAAGGGTGCTGAAGGAACAGGACAACTGTATGCCATGCACAATCCTTGTTTGAACCCTGGCCTCCAAAAACAAAACAAAACAAAAACCCTGAAAGCTGTAAAGACCACTACAGGGGCAAATGAAGATGTTTGAATTTGGACTTTATATTTGATAATATTATTGTATCAGTTTTAAAATGGTTATCAGGAGCAGACCAGGCCATGGTGGGGGGAGATGGGGACAGTCCGCGCTGGCAGGGAGGAGTGTGTTATCACTGATACGGTTCAGAATTGCCAGTGGAGAGTAATGCTGAGAACATGCATTACTGAGTTACCTGCACCCTGCACCCCGATACTGCCCACACCCCCAGTAGACCACTCCCCACCAGGGCTGGCTGCTGAGGCAATGGTTTTATGATAATGGAGAACATTCTTTTTTTTTTTAATTTAAAAAAATTTGTTTGTTTTATTTTGGTGGGGAGGTAATTGTTTTTTAAATTTTTATTTAGTTTTGTTTTTTTTTAATGGAGGTACTGGGGATTGAACCTAGGACCTCATGCATACTAGGCATGCACTCTACCACTGAGCTATACCCTCCCCCCCAATAATGGAGAACATTCTTGTCTTTGGTTATAAACTAACACACGCTATCCCTGGAAGCATTTGGGATGAAGTGTGGTTATGTCTGCAGTTTATTCTCAGTTAAGAAGGGGGAAAATATATGGAGAAGAGGGTGAGGGAGGGTGAGAGGATGTGGCAACATGTTAACTGGTGAATCCAGGTGCATGGTATACAGGTGTTTATTATTATTTCACCTTTTTCATAGGTTTGAAATACCTCCCCCAAAAGGGGGGCAATGCCTAGCCTTGCTAGGACTATGGTTGACCCTGGACAGACATGAGGACCCTTTTTCTGATGTAGCAGGATACATTTAGGGTGGACCACAGGATGGTTTGAGTGTTCTGGAGCTTTCTAAGGATAGGAGGGTAGCCCCCTAATCTCCTCTGGACTTGGCTGTCTCTTCTGACAAAATATTGGATTTGATGCATTTTGGAGAAACTTGTCACCATATTCTCAATTTCCTGTGTCCCCTGGGACGTGCAAGGTTGTAGAGGGCAAGGACCGGGGTTTACTGGTAAGAGATAATGAACAAATCCCCCGTGCCTGTGCTCTGTTCGCGTCATCTTGAAGCACCCAGGCTAGCTGTGCTGGGGAGAAACTGCTGCTTGGCTCAGTGAGACTGCTGTGGACAGCATAGAGGAATAGAGCCACCCATGTCTTATGTCCTCAGGCCACCCAGCAAGGTGAAAACTGTCCCCATTTGGGGTCTTTAGGAAGAGAGGACTGAGGCCTAGAGGACACCCTGAGATGACCCATATGCATGGAGGTGGACATGTCCCCTTCTACTATTCTCCCATCTCTGACCACTTAAAAAAAACACAACTTTCTTTGTGCTGTTTTTCATTTTCTCACCTGCAGTTCGCACAGTCCTCTGGGGGCTAAGGGGCAGGTTCAGCGTGGGATGCAAGACAGCCCCATTCTCAGCATCTCTGAGAGTTTTCATCACCATGGATATACTAGGTCCCCCTCCAGACACCTGCACGTTGGTGATGAACCAGGCTGCCGTCTCCATGGCGGCCTCTTGCCTGGCCTGGAGAGAGTAGTGGGAGATCTCACAGGTCACATCATTCCCGCTGCAGTCAGCGTGGAGCAAGGCCTCAGCCTGGGGCATCTGTACCAGGTTCACTGGGGGAGAAGGGCAGCACAGGGGTCGAGCTGGATTGAGAACACCTGGGCTGACGGGAAGCAGGTGTGGCAGGTGTCCTTGGGAACTGGGCTCCAGAACTGGTGGGAGCCCAGACGGACTGGGACACAGGGTAGAGGGTTCTTACCTGAGGCCTCGAAGATAATCTGGGCGTCGTCCTTGGCCAGTGTGCCCCCTTGGAAATCTGTGAGGCCTTCTAGGGAGCCATCATCTGGCACTGGCACCTGCTTCAGCACCAACAAGGCCTTTACCGTGTTCCTACTGCTGGCAAAAGCTCCATGGTGAGCACCTTCCTTCACCAGGAAGCAGTCTAGCACCACATCCACTGCCCGCCACTGCCTCTCTGCTGCAGGCAAAAGGCTGGGGTGAGCACCCTCTTGCCCAGAAAGTTACTTCTATACTTGCTCCCCCGCCCCAAACTGTCGAGTCATCAGCGGGTAACCTTCCCTGTTCCTAGCTGTCTCCATGTCCCTCTCTTCTCCTGTTTTACCCAGAACCAGCTTTCTGGATAGCACCTGCTTCTCCAGGTACATACTTCTTGGTGTGATTTAAAGTCCTGGATTTACCTTGCTCCAGACAGGTTTAGGAAACTGTTATATCCAACTATCACGTGAAAAACTATCCCTTCAGTCATAGGAATTTGCAGCAAAATTGAGGCGGGTTTGCGTGGCAGTGAGGGTGATGGCAGCTGTGTCTACTCCCCAGCCAGCCCCCACGGTCTGCGGGCTCTGGGCCATTACAGGTGGCTCTCCCCTCCCCCACCTCTGGTGGCACCTCCAAAGCGATTTCCTAGCTAGGGCCTCTCTTCCTTTCCTGAAGGTGTCTGCTCCCAGGCCAATGCCCTCTCCAATAGGACAGCAGCCCCCAGCACATCCACCGAAGGGGCCCCTCATTTCTTCATTTGACCCTTTCCGCACAGAGCTGTCAGCCTCTCTTCCCAGCACAATTGGATCCTTACACTATCAGCCGCTGAGCCTTCCACCCGCTGGGCTTAGGAGGCGACTGGAAGCCATCCCCGGCCCTTTTTCCCTTTTGGGGTCTCAGCGAGGGGCTACCTGATGTTGTTTTAGCCCAACAAGCCCCACCAGCCAGCCCTTCGCGACTCACCGGCGTCTGCCGCCCTGGAGAGAGCCAAGCAGATCAGCAGGCACCATTCCTTGGCGCCCATGGGGGCTGCTCTCAGGCCCTCCTCTCCCGCCGCCCTTCCAGTCTCCCTGCCCACCCCCGACCGCAGGCAAGGTCCCGGCTGCAAAGGGGGCTCCAAGCACCCCTCGCTGGCAGCTCCTGTCCCCTTCTCTTCTGTCCTCTCTGCCTACTTGACTTTCGCTTTCACTTTGAGGAAGTGTCACCGCGGCTGCCTTTGCCTCTGGGTGAAGCCATTCGTGCAGGAGCCAGAGGCCTGTTCACTGTTCTCCTTTCTTTCCACCTGCTCCCCCGCAAAAAAAAAACCCAAAATCCCCTGGTGGTTTCAGGACCTGACTTCACTGCATGCACCCTTTTGCTCCCAACCAGCCCCCAAGAAAGTGGAGATGGAAGTACGGGAAGAGAGGCGGGGCGAAGAAAGGGAGGCTGACGCCAGACGAAGGCTCCCCAGTGGCCGGGACCCACCCCAACTTTCGGTGGGTGCCCTACCTACTCCCTCCATCAACCCACGCCTCCCCGCCTCGTGCTGGCCCGGGCACTTCGGCCCCGGAGAAGGCTCCGCCCCCAGGCCCCGGGTGGCCGACGGGGCTGGGCGTGGCCTGCGTTGGGAGACTGCAATTTCTGAGCTGGAGAGCTGCAGGTGCTGCAATCTGTCACTTTATTTCGCCAGGTTTCCAGATCAGCGGTATAGTGCGTGGGCCGTTCGTGGGCAGAAGTGTGCTTTCTAACCTGGAGCCCCAGCCCTCTTGCAGCAAAGGGGTGAAGCTGGCTGGGCGAGGACACACCCGGCTCCTGCTTCCCGCCCTCCACCTCATTCCCTTTTGTCCTCGCCACTGCTAGTCTCGAAAAGGCACACAGGATAGTCTCCCGTCTGTACACAGGAAGGGGTCCTGATGAGAGGATGGTGCTGAAGTTGGGGGTGCCAGCTCTCTACCCCCCTGGATGGCCGGTGGGGTGGGATGGAGGCTAGGACTTGATTGCAGGCACCGGCTCAGAGGTAGCAAGGTGGCTCAGGTTTTCGGTAATCCTCCTGAATGGGGATGGCGCCGCCCTCTTCCTCCCTGGGGCAGCTGTATGGACAAGGCTCTGCAGGCGCCGCTGGACTTTCTCCTGCGTCTGCAGAGGGAGAATGAGATGAGGCTTGGCCGGTGGTGGGGAAGGGGTGAAGGGAGACGGGAGACAGGGTGACCAAAGGCAGGTAGCTTGGGGGAGGGCTGTCAGGAGAGCCCAGCTGAGAAGAGAGGAAGGGAGGGAATAGGGTGGAAAAGGTGGAGCTGGAGAAGTTCGATGAGCTTCCAGGTCGGGTGGCAGGGCCCAGGTGGTGGGGAGGGGTGGGGTGCAGGAACAGGCCTGGAGACCTATATTTTGTCTCTTACTTAATCCGTATTTTCTTTGTTGATGGAGGAACAGGGCTCCGACTATGGTGAAAGCAAGGAACATTCCAGAGAGGATCACAAAGATGCGGATGCATTCCGAGCTGCACAGGGACTTTTGGGCTGTGATGGGCAGGGGCCACAGGGGGTTTTGGGGAGGGCCGAGCCCTTGACTCCCCTCATCCCAGCCCTCCTGTCACCCCTGCCTCTCTTCTATCCCCCACCTGCCTCTCCCACCCCCAGCGTTGGCCCAAGTCCTTTCCTAATCCCTGGACTCTGCTTCTCCCTCTTCTTACCCCTGCTCCCAGGACCCTTCTGACTGGCTTCTCTCATGGACTCTTCTGTGTGCATTCTCTCCTGGGGTGGCCAGTGGGTCGAAAGGGTAGGGGCAGGCTGCAGCATGGAGCCAGCCAGGGTCCGTGTGTGCCTGGCTGTCCTGGCCTCTGGCATCTCTGGAAAAACAGAAACAAGATGAGCAGCAGCCGGGGCCCCAGAGGACACAAGGCCAGGCTGAAGGCCTGAGAGGCCCTAGATGAGATGGGAAGGCAGAGACAGGCTGAATGGGCTGGGCATGGAAGGGGAGGGTGCGCTAGTTGGGGTGTGACCCTTACCCCAAATGACCAGACAAAGGGTTATCTGGAACTTACCTTCAGCGTCAGGTGACTGGAAGGGTTGTGGGTGTGGGCCTGGGGCCTGGGGTGGACGGTCACACTCTGTACACTCCTTGTCCCTGCACTGCCAGCCCTCAGGGCAGGCACACTCAGTATTGGAGGTGAGGGTGCAGTTTCGAATGAGAAGACCTGGAGACAGAGGGGGCGGGGGGAGCACACAAGGTTACTCCTCTCCCCAGCTGTGTCCCAGGCCCACCTCCAGGGATGGGCTGCCCTCCCAATCCCGCCTCCCCACCCCCACCCAGACCTGCCCCTCTTTCACTGCCACCAGTGCCTTTGCCATTTGTGTTATTGTCATTCAAGATAAAGTTGGACCTTTTAGAAAATTTGTGGTTTAGAAGTAGAAACAGCTTATCTGATTTTTCTCTCTTACTCACTGATGCTTTTATAGCTCCTTACTGAAGTACACGCGTCACGAGTGTAAAAGCTTGAGAACTGGGACAAATGGGACTCACGGGTGTAACCAGCACCAGATCAAGAAACAAGGTGGCCGGTAGTGTTCCTTTCTAGTCACTAACGCCCTCGCCGCCAAGAATAGCCACTAGCCTAACACCATGAGCTGCTTTTGCCAATTTTGGAACCACCTACAGGGAATCATGTGTATGAACTCATTTGTGCCCGGCTGCTTTTGCTCAACCCTTTGTGAGATTAATCCATGTTGCTGGGTGTGATTGTCAGTCATTCTCACTGCTGTGTAGTATTCCATCGTGTGAATATACCACAGTTCATTCGCCCCTTCTACTGTTCTGTGCACTTGGGTAGTTTCCGGCTGTTAGCAATTAGGAGTAGTGCTGCTGTGGTCCCCGACAGGGTTTTAACTTTACTAGAGAGTAAAGTTGATTACTGACATCCTTTGCCTTTGAAATCTAAATTTTATTCGTGTGTCGAGATCAGGTGCTAGGTGGCTGCCAACCAGGCATCGTGGTGGAGGTGGACGTGAGGGGCACTGCGAGGGCAGGGCTCACCCATCCTCGTGGTTCAGAAGAGGTGATTCTGGGCAAGGCGGCAGCACCCGGATGTGGGCCAGTATTAAAAGGCCTAGTCAGACCCAGGGCACTTCCAGGCAAGTAGGGTCACAGTTCAGCTAAACAGTCCTCAAAAGTTCCTGTTCCAGGAACACCTGTTCCAGGGGGCCACTTTAAATCTGCCAACCTAGGTACGCTGGTACATACATAGTTTCTGAAATTCTGGCTAAAATGGAGAAATAATGAAAGTATTCATAACACAGCCGCAGACAGTTCATGTCCTAATTTTTAAAAAGATGAAATTACAGAATAGATAAAAACACAAGCGACATACACATTCATTTTCCTAAATTGGCTTTTGGGCGAAAAGGGCTGTTATCCACTGCTGGTATTGTTAGGTCCCTAGAGAGATGTGCGCCAAGTTCCAGACAAGCATGCAGTCTGCGAATACAGCCAGTTCATCAGTGGGCTGAAATCTAAGGTCCTGGGGCCACTTCCTCCCTTGCATTGCCTTGAACCTAGCCATAGACCCCCTCTCAGCAGTCCCTCAAACTCTGCCTGGCCCCTTCCCTGAGACACTTCACCCCAGCTCTCCCCATCACATCCACACGCCCTGCCCAGGGCGCCCCATTTCCCACCATGGGCTCCATTTGCCAGAGCCTTGAAGCCACCAGGGCTCCACCTCCCCCTCCTCTTTGCTTCTCCACACCCCAATCCCCACCTTGCGCCCCCAGACGCTCGCCCATCTCACCAGAGTTGCAGTGCCGGCAGCTCTCACAGTGGGGCCGGGTGTGATGGTCTGGCGAGAAGGAGACCCCCGGTGTACAGCGACCACACTGAGCAGCCTTCCCTTCCTGGTCGCAGTGCTTCACCAGGAACATTCCTGTGAGCAGAGGTCGAGGGTCAAGGCCCAGTGAAGGCCACTCCCCCCCCTCCCCCGCAAGGGGCTGCCTCCTGGCCTCTGCAGGAGTCCTCTCTGCTCCACTTCCCGCCTAGCCTGGTCCTCTCCCTGCATACGCAGCTGGCCCCTGGCAAGGCCTGCTCCTACCTGGCTCACACATCTGGCAGCACAGTTCTTTGGGAGCCCGGTAGTGCTTCTCTGGACAGCTGTTGGGGGCTGGGGTAGCTGAGAGCCCTGCCAGGGTCCCCAGAACCCACAGCCAGCAGACAGGTGGCAGGGCCATGGCTCCTGCCCTGGCAGCTCTTCCTGCGCCCCGGGTGCTGACCGCGGGCCTTGGCGGAGCTGGCACCTCCCCCGCTGGGCGCCGGTGCCGCTTCTCTGCACCTCCCGGGAAGGTCTTCTCTCCTCGGGGTGGCCCCCTGCCCCGTCGGGTGGCAGGCTGACCTTCGATGCAGTTGAAGCTCTACTGTGACTGTTTTGCGCTCAGGCAGCCAACCCTCCCCTCCCCCTTTTCCGTGCGCTGGATGCTGGGAGAGTGTTAAAGGGCAGACTGTCAGAGACAAGCTGCTCTTCAAAGACGCCCCCAACACGCCAGCTGTGGTCTCTGTCTCTCTTCCGCTCGTGAAGACTTTAACCCGTCTATGCATACCGCCTTTACAAAATGTTGGTTGTGCACAGACACCCGCCTCTCCTGTTCACGCATCTGTACACAGCGATGCCCGCGTTACCGCCGTTCACAGCCGGCGGGCTGACCTGCGTGTCCCCACTGCTCTCCCCACATCACTTCTTACACAGAAGTGGGCAGTTTAGAGAAGAAAGGGGAACCAGAACTGAGGACAGGCCTGCATGTTTTTATCTGAAACTCTTGGCATCAGATAAATTCAGAATTGTTCAGATTTGGGGGAAGAAACTAGCACCACAAGGCACCCTCACAGGGCTGGGGCGGCACTCAGCGCCAGGCAGCAAAACTACTGAATATTTTAGTGGAGAGAGTAATAACTAGAACCAGCCTGGCATTCGCTGGCGTCTGGTTTTATGGCCAAAATAGTTTGCTATGGGCTTGTTCAGAATTGCAAACAAGGGACTTAAACCTGTGTCCTTCTCTGTCAGACCAAGGCCCGGAGTTCACACACGATCACTTAGCCTTCCTGCCAGCCTGTGATACGGGGTCACCCCCTCCCAACTGGCCTCCTTCGCCCTACTGCCACCTGCATCCTCCCTTCCCACCCCCAGCAGTGTTGGCCACTGGTGGCCATCTCCTCTCCCGCCTTGGGCACTTGGGATTAAAGGTCGATCCTATCGGTCACTGCTTCCCTATTTCTGCGGTTCTCCTGGGAAGACAGATTCTGGGATGTTGGCAATTGACTTTCCCCTCTTTGAGTCCCAGGAACACATGGGTCATATGGCCCTCTGCTCCTCTTTCCCCAAAGACTGGCTTGTCTCTCCGGACCATTTCTGATTCAGGGGCTTTGCTGCTGTTTCCACACTGCTCATAAAATCTCTCACCCCTGTGTGCTCATCTGTTAGATCTGTTCTCTATCTCACTCTTTGGTTTCCTTTCTCTTCACTTTTTCCATCCTCCTGCCTTTCCCCAACCTCCTCTCCTCTCTGCAGGAGGGTCGTCTCGAGTGGGAAGCCGCACAAGGGTGTGATCTGAAGAGTTACTTGTGCAAAACCATCCTTTTTTGCGACATCCGCCAGGTGCCTGAACTCCCTCCTTAGAGTGTTCCTGGTGGGATCTGAGGGTGTTGCTGTCACCAGCACTCCTGACCCCTTTCCCAGATTATGGTCAATATCCACTGTTAGTCTTTAGCTTCAAGGCAGGCATGGAGAGGTGGGGCTCTGCGGGGATGGATGAGACCCTGGAATAATGCTGAGGAGTTGGGGATCTTTGGGGAGAAACTTGCCGAAGGGGGAATTGAGGATGCTGAGGTCTAACAGTCTGTGATCCCCCACGTGAGGCCTCTGTTCTCTGGGCCAAGCCCCACCCCCTTCTCTACTCATCACTGCTCTGGCCGGGCCAGGGGGCGGTGGGGAGAGCAGGAGCAGGGTCTGCCTGGCTCTCCTAGAGTACTGTCAGGTCTCTGGCCCTGACTTTTCTCTGGACAAATGGAATGACTTCATCTGCCTTCTGTGCTGTTTGCATCAACTTCTGGTGAAGCTTGGCCTGTCCTGGGCTGGCTCCCCGCAAAGCTCTTCCTCTTCTCTACAGGCCCCATGGGTGCAGCCTGCTGACCGCTCTCTCGAAATCCTTCACCACCACTTTCTCTTTTAAGGTTCAGATTCTCCCCACGACTGGCTGGCACAGAGATACACGGTCCCTTCTCAATGGCTCCCTCCCTTTCTTGCATCCTCGGAGGCAGGCTCACAGAAGCCCTTAACCTCTGATGACTTTCATTACTTTTGAGAGAGTAATCTGGAGCAAGGACAGCAGCCTGGATGTCAGCTGGGGTCCCCCTGCCCCTTGATACCTACCCAAGACATCCCACACCTTCCAGTCCAGGCATGCCCCGGGCAGTGTGGGAAGAGGCGGCACTGGGGACCTGCCCGGATTCCAGTGGCTCGGGTGTTATGGTGGCCTCTGCTTCTGATTCCTCTTTCAGCTGCAGTCTTGCTCCTGCCTCTCTGCTCTTGGGTATTCCCATACCTCTGCCCTGGACACAGGGCTTTCTTGAATTTTCCTCCAAACCAGAAGGTTGTCAGGTGTGGCAGAACCTTTACTGAAGCTTTAGATCTCATAAGGATATGTTAGAATTGTGTTTTGGATATTCTGATTCTTTTTTGGGGGGGAGCGGAGGTAAATAGGTTTGTATTTATTTATTATTTTTTAACTAATGGAGGTTCTGGGGATTGAACCCAGCACCTTGTGCATGCTAAGTGTGTGCTGTACCACTGAGCTGTACCCTCCCTCTGGGTATTCTGATTCTTAGTGGTCCTTCCCACGAAGCAGTTGGAGCACTGAGCGTCCTGGTCCTCCTCCCTCCTTCTGCCACAAACCACCTTTCAGAAACCTGTCAGACAGATACTCCCTCTCTTCAGCCCCTAATCCCCAAATCAGTCTTGGCCCTTTTAAAATCTATAACCAAGTCCTCAGTAGAACTAAGCTCTCTCCAAGATCTTCCCTTAGAAGGAAGTTCTGTTCTATTACATAGACATCAGAAATCACATTCCCCAGCCTTATCAAATTCTTAGTTTTTGTAGCCCTCTTTGTCTTCCACTCCATCCTTCTTCCTCCAGTCCCTCCAGACTCCCAACACTTTAGACCCTCCTTTCCAGCAAGGCTTTGAGAGACCAACTGGGCAGGGCAGTGGGGTGAGCCAGTTATTAAGGGTCTGGGTGCTCATATCCCAGTTCTGTAATTTGCCCATGGGGGACATGGAGTCTGAGCACCTCTGGGCATTTCTTTCGACCTTAGACCACTTTTCAGTATCTCCGCCCCAGCTCCCAGTGTCTCCTAGCACATAAGGCATCCACTGCATACTAGATGGCCCAGCCTCAGCTTAGTTCCCTGGCAGTTCTATCCATAATTATAAAATCGACGTTTCGGGGGCCCAAGGCCATACTGGCCTGGTAAGCGCCACTCCTCATCATTTAACAACTATTTGTTGCATGTCCAGGTACCAGCTAAGTAATGGGACACAACGATGAAAAAGATGAACAGCTGGTTTCTGCCCTGTGGGAGTATTTACAACCACATAAATCAGAAAATGCTACAGTTCAAGGGTTCCCTACCCCAGAGGGGCACTACTAAACATTTACCACCACATGGCTTCTACTGGCGGACGAGGGCTGGGCCCAATATTTGTCTTTTGTCCTTTTTTGAATCCTGGGGTGGCAGAGTTCTTCCCTACCTAGGTTCCAATCCGTCTCCTTCTGGCTTCTAGATAGAACTACCCTGCCTCCCTACTCTGATTCTGCTTAGAATCCTAAACTAGAAGGGCTGGAAGGAAGTTTTCTGATCCTGTGGGTCCACCCCCTCGTTTTACAGATGTCAGAACCATGGGCCCAGGAGGCGAGATGACTTGCTCTTTGTGGGAGAGTTGGGAGGGCACCCAGGCCTCCTGCAACCCAGCCCACTAGCGCCTGGAGCACTGACAGAGCTGGATGCTCAGGACAGGTGCTGAACTGAATTCACACTGGACAGACCCTTCAGCCTGCGGACATGCCTCGGCTGTTGTACTTTTCAGAGACTGTGCCCTGCCCATGCGCTCTATGAAAACATCCCAGTTTCTTTCTTTGCTTTTCTTTTTCTAAATGGAAATTTAATTATACAAGTAGTATGTTCATAGCATCTCTTTATAGAAAATTAAACCAGTAAAATCCATCAATTCCACCAGAAATCATATGCACTAAGAATTCTTGCACATGCAGGGAGAGGATAACTCAAGTGGTAGAGCGCATGCTTAGCATACATAAGGTCCTGGGTTCAATCCCCAGTATCCCCTCTAAAAATAAATAAATAAGGAAACCTAATTATCTCCCTCAACAATTTTTTAAAAATAAAATGAATTAAAAAAAAGAGAGAGCATTCTTTCACATGTGCCCCAGGAGATGAAGGCAAGAATGTTTAAGCCAGACTATTTGTAATAGCAAAAGAAAAGAAAGGAAAAGAAAAAAAAGAACCCATAGGTCCATAAATGGTAGATGGACTAATAAATGATAGTAGATTCACCTAACAGAGTATTCGCCCAGTGTATTGCTTTAAAGGAATAAAGATGAATGACCTGCGTGCAGCCATGTACGCATGGATAATATGGCTGAGTCTTTTTTTAAAATATATTTTTATTGAATGGCTGAGTCTTAAACACATGATCTTGCACAACAGTGTGAATGTATTACTTAATGCCAGTGAATTGTATGCTTAAAAATGGATTAAACGGTCCATTTTATGTTATGTATATTTTACTGCAAAAAAACAAGCAAACCAATAAATAAAAATCATAATATTGAGCAATACGGAGTGGGGACGCAAGCCACAGAAAATGCATGAGTGAGAGTTCATGTAGATGAAATAGGAAAACACGCAGCTTGTTCAGGGATACACACAAAGGTGGTAGAACTAGAAAGAAAAGTAAGGGAGTGAGAGACACCCCCCACCCCGGGCCCTGAGCTGGTTCCCCTGCAGGGGGAGGAAGGGGATGTATGATCAGGATGCTTCTGAGTTTCTGCTAATGTTCTGATCTTCGCACGGGTTTTCATATTGTTATTTCTCTGCACTATTTTGTATGTTTGGTGTAGTTCACAATACAAAATTTTAAAAATATAAAATGTGTATATATTTCTATATTCACATATATATATAAATAAAACATCTGATAAAATCAACTGCAAAACCACTTTGAAGAGGCATGCCCTTGACCTGGACGCCTGATTCGAAATTAGAAGACACATCTGAAACAGTTTGACCCAGAGCACCTTTTTTCATCCAGGTCAGGCATGAAAACCAAATATTTGAACTTTGACCCAGAGCTCCTAGTCACTATATATAAAGTATTGGAGCAAGATTTTAAAACTAAAGAAACGCATTAAATCACATTGCTCTTACTAAATATATTATTACAAAATATTGGTACATTGTATAATGTTTTGTTATATATTAATGTTTAAGTGAGAACAAAAATATTTTATGTTGTCATAAGTAAAAGTAATATGATCTTTAAATATAGTTTTCTCCAACGTTATGTCATCCTTTTTTATTTAAAAAGTTAGAGGTGAAAATGGAAAAAAAATTGAACAATTATAGGTACGATTCAAATTCCCTTTGATCGGTCTCCTGCCCCCCAGGCCTGCTCCTGGTCCTCTCCCTGCCTCACTGTTTCAGATTAGTCAGTATTCTCGCAGAACTTTAAAAAAACAAAACAAATAAATTTTATGCATGTGCCTTATTGTTTTAGGAACGTTCATAGCCAAAAATAAGGGGATTTCCCTTCCTCTTGTTAGACTGTGTGTTAATCAACAGGTTCTTTTTTAAAAAAATTGTTTTTAATTTTTGGGGGTTTTTTTTGAGGGGGAGGTAATTAGTTTTATTTGTTTATTTTAGTGGAAGTGCTGGGGATTGAACCCAGGACTGTGTGCACACTAAGCACACGCTCTACCACTGAGCTAGACTTTCTTCCAGTAAACAGGTTCTTTTTTGGAGGGATGACAGGTCACCTCTCTTCACTAAAGGATGTATACACAAGCCTGCAGTAAGTCTTCTAACACAGAGCCGGAAATAAAGCCCATGGAACAAACCGTGCATTGGTTCTCGGCACTTGTTAAAAATGATTTCTTGGAAAAGAAACAGCCCAAGCCTGGCAGCTCCGTATTCTTCTTGTGTTGCTTTTTAAAGTCCATCTTTTTCCAGATAAGGAAAGGATGGCTAATTGGCCTCACACCCCAGCCTGCCAGGCAGAATGCTCCAAGGGCTTAGCGTACCTTTGTTACGGGTTTGCTTTGTTTCTTTCGTTAATGATACATAGTACGTATCCGTCTAAAATTTGCTTTTGCTTTTTAAATCCAACGATATGTCTTGGAGATCATTTTACATTATACCCGTAGAACTACTAATTTTGATAGCAAATGGATGTACATCGGCTTTTTGTGAATACTTAGGTTTTTTCCAACATTTCACTATTACAAGTGGTGTCACGTAAACATCTTATGCTTGTCTGTGCACGTGGGAGTGTTTCTTTAGAGTAAATTCTGGGCATTGGAATTGCTAAGTCATAGGGTGTGCACATTTTTCACTTTAATAGCTACTGTCAAGTTGCCCTGTCAAGTTGCCCTGCACAGTGGCCCTACCAAGCCACACACCCATCAGCCGTGGAACGAGAGCACACATCTCCTCACACCCTGCCAACCTCTCATAGTAGCAAACCATTTCTGACAACTGAATTGGGGGGAAATGCTGTCCCATTGCTGTTTACATTCCTCTGATTACCAGCGAGCCCAGCATCTTTCCATGATCATTGTCCATTTCTATTTCCTCCTTTGTGACTAATGTTTTTTGATTTTTGTGTCAGCACCAGTGTTTTGAAGTCTTGCCTCTTCCCTACAGAAATCCTGTTACGTGACTCAGCCTGCAGGGCCTCTGCCTGTGGGTCCTGTCTGATGTTTGCATCTGCTCTAGGGACTGAGACAAGCCTCCCTGTGGCAGGGGAGATCACTCCTGTCCCTTCCTCTACAAAGCTCCAGAGACATCAGGCCTGCATGGAGATGGTACCTCCTACCTCATATGCAAGATGCCAGGGGGACTTGGGAGACCCCCAGGCCCCTCGCCTTCAGCACAAGATGCCTCCCCAAGAGGACACTGTCCTCTGGCTCAGAATGAAGGGCAACTTGGCACATGTTGACTCTTTTTAAATTGAGATAAAATTAAACCATTTTATAATGTACAATCCAGTGGATTTTAGGATTTTTCCCAATGTTGTGCAGATAGCACCACTAATTCCAGAACATTCCCATCTCCCCTAAAAGAAACGTCATACCCACCAGCAGTCAGTCCCACTTTCTCCCCTCCCCCATCTCCTGGCAAACACTAATCACTTCAGGAACCCTGAGCTCTCATACTGCCCCAACCCCAAGAAGGAAGGAACTTGATCAACTCATACGCCAAGGAACATTTACTGGCACCTTCTGCATCAAGCTCTGTGCTGGGTGTTGCCCCTATGTTACCACACTAAACAGCTCACATCCACCCTGTGAGATCAGCATCAAAGATCCCATATTATAGTGGAAACACACTCACAGCTTGAGCAACTGGTGGCCCGCTAGTAAGCAACCACGCAGACAGACAGCCTTGGATGTGATCCAGGCAGCACAGATTGACCTTGAATAGTCCTCCACTTTTCAGAGTTTCACCATCTGGTTGATCCTCCCCAGACTCCTCTAAGCTCACCAGCCTCCAGGACCCTGCCCGTCACCCTCAAAGTTCCTCTATGTCAAAGATGCCCATCAAAGGAGGAAGGATTCTGGCCCAAGTCACAGGAAAGAGGGAAGGCTGCCCCAGCCTTTGACCTTCAGGAATGCCACCAGAGTCACCCCAAGGTCAGGGAAGCAGCTGTGAGAGATGGGGAGGCCCCTGCCTCCAAACCACTCTCTTCCTCTCCCAGTAAAGACGTCAGAAGCAAAGGGAGTGTGGGAAAGATGAGTCACACATGTTTCCCTTTGCATCACAGACTCAGACTCTCCATCTGTGACTTGAGATAAGTCACAGGTAAGCCCAAGCAATGGCCCACAGGATGTACCGGCCACACACCTACACCCCAAGGCATCACCTTCCAACTCTGCAGAGAAAACAACTGCCTCCTTTAAAAGCCAAAGTGTTACATGAACAATGAACAATTTGAAACTGAAACTAAGAAAATAATTCCATTTACAACAGCATCAAAAAATACAATGGGGGGCAATAGCTCAGTGGTAGAACACATGCTTGGCATGCATGAGGTCCTGGGTTCTATCCCCAGTACCCTCATTAAAAAATATAATAGAAAACAATTCCATTTACAGTAGCATTAAAAAGAATAAAATATTTAGGAATAAATCTAATGAGGAAAGCGCAAGACTTGTACACTGAAAGCTACAAAACAATGTTGAAAGACATCAAGGAAGATCTAAATAAATGGAAAGATACTCTGTGTTCTTATGGATTGGAAAACTTAGTAATTTTAAGATGACAATACTCCCCAAGTCAATCTACAGATCTAATGCAATCCTTATCAAAATTCTAGCTACCTTGTTTTGCAGAAATAGGCAAGCTAATACCAAAATTCATATGGAAATGCAAGAGATACAGAATAGCCACAATTATCTTGAAGAAGAAGAACAAAGTTGGAGGACTCACACTTCCCGATTTCAAAACTTACTACAAAGCTACTGTAATCAAAACAGTGTGGTGCTGGCACAAAGACTGGCATGCAGATCAGTGGAATAAACTCAGGAGTCCAGAAATCAACTCATGCATCATGGTCAACTGATTTTTGACAAGGGTGCCAAGACCGTTCAATGTGAAAAGAATACTCTCTTCAACAAGTGGTGCTGGGGCAACGCATATTCACAGGCAAAAGAATGAAGCTGGACCCTTATCTCAAGTCATATAAAAAAATTAACTCAAAACAGATCAAAGAAATAAAACCATAAAACTGTCAGAAACAGGTGTAAATCTGTGTGACCCTGGATTAGGCAATGATTTCTTAAATATGGTACCAAAATCACAAGCAGCAAAAGACAAAAATAGGTAAACTGGACTTTATCAAAATTTAAAACATTTGTGTATTAAAGGACACTATCAAGAAAGTCAAAAACAACCCATTAAATGGAGAAAAACATTTGAAAATCATATATTTGATAAGAATCTAGTGTCCAGAATATATAAAGAATTCTTATAACTCAACAAAAGACAAGTAACCCAGTTTAGACATGGGGAAAGGATTTGAACAGACATTTCTCAAAGGAGATATACAAATATCCAGGAAGCACCTGCAAAGAGGCCTAGCATCATTAGTCTTTTTTTTTTTTACAGGGGGAGGTATTTGGTTTATTTATTTATTTTTTAGAGGGGGTACTGGGGATTGAATCCAGGACCTCATGCATGCCAAGCATGTGTTCTACCACTGAGCTATTGCCCCCCATTGTATTTTTTGATGCTGTTGTAAATGGAATTATTTTCTTAGTTTCAGTTTCAAATTGTTCATTGTTCATGTAACACTTTGGCTTTTAAAGGAGGCAGTTGTTTTCTCTGCAGAGTTGGAAGGTGATGCCTTGGGGTGTAGGTGTGTGGCCGGTACATCCTGTGGGCCATTGCTTGGGCTTACCTGTGACTTATCTCAAGTCACAGATGGAGAGTCTGAGTCTGTGATGCAAAGGGAAACATGTGTGACTCATCTTTCCCACACTCCCTTTGCTTCTGACGTCTTTACTGGGAGAGGAAGAGAGTGGTTTGGAGGCAGGGGCCTCCCCATCTCTCACAGCTGCTTCCCTGACCTTGGGGTGACTCTGGTGGCATTCCTGAAGGTCAAAGGCTGGGGCAGCCTTCCCTCTTTCCTGTGACTTGGGCCAGAATCCTTCCTCCTTTGATGGGCATCTTTGACATAGAGGAACTTTGGGGGTGACGGGCAGGGTCCTGGAAGCTGGTAAGCTTAGAGGAGTCTGGGGAGGATCAACCAGATGGTGAAACTCTGAAAAGTGGAGGATTATTCAAGGTCAATCTGTGCTGCTTGGATCACATCCAAGGCTGTCTCTCTGCCTGGTTGCTTACTAGCGGGCCACCAGTTGCTCAAGCTGTGAGTGTGTTTCCACTATAATATGGGATCTTTGATGCTGATCTCACAGGGTGGATGTGAGCTGTTCAGTGTGGTAACACAGGGGCAACACCCAGCACAGAGCTTGATGCAGAAGGTGCCAGTAAATGTTCCTTGGCATATGAGTTGATTATCAAGTTCCTTCCTTCTTGGGGTTGGGGCAGTATGAGAGCTCAGGGTTCCTGAAGTGGTGCAGAGCTCATAATGGAAGGGAAACAGTGAAGAAATGCAGCAGGAGGAGATTTATGGGACAAATCTCACCTTTACTAGAGTCCCGAGTTAGCAGCGGGAGCTTTAGGAAGTGCGATGGGGAGGCTTCTGTGGCTGAGGAGATCCTATCACATTTTCATGCTAAAGCAATGTGACAGGCAGGCTAGGTACAGCTGCGAGAAACAGGATATTGCAAATTCGTGTGTTTTGATATTTGAGAGCACAGAAAAAAAGTCTGTGCATAGTTACTGGAATTTTAAACAAATACTAGTTTATTAAAATAGTCAATTTCAAAATCTAGTTTTCCTTATGTTCTTTAAGTTCAAAAATAAATTATTATTCTGTTATGAATATAATAACATTTTATATCTTGTTTTTCTTTCATTTCAACCTATAGGTTGTGTATGACTATAATAGAGTAAAACAAAGACAATGATCTTCACTTTTATTGGGCATTTTTTATGGTGATAAAGTATGCAACAAAATTACCATCTTAACAATTAGATATCCAGTTCAATAGTATTAAATAGTCATATTTTTGTGCAACCATCACCACTATTCATCCCCGAAACACTTTTCATTTTGTAAAACTGAAACTATACCCATTAAACAAAAATTCCATTCTCCCCTCCTCCTAGCCCCTGGCAACCACCTTTTCTACTTTCTGTTGTTGTGATTTTGACTATTCTAAGTACCTCATCTAAGTGGAATCGTACAGTTTTTGTCTTTTTGTGACAGGCTTGCTTTGCTTAGCATGATGTCCTCAGGTTCATCCATGTTGTAGCATATTGCAGAATTTCCTTCCTCTTTAAGGCTGAATAATATTCTACTTTATGTGTATACCATGTTTTGCTTATTCATTCATCTGTCAATGGACACGTGGGTTGCTTCCACATTTTAGCTATTGAATAATGCTGCTGTAAACATGGATATACAAACTGAAAGCCGGATAGACCCTGCTTTCAATTCTTTTGGGTATATACCCACAAATGTAATTGCTGGATCATATGGTAATTCTACTTTTAACTTTTTTAGGAGCCATCATACTATTTTCCACGGTGGCTGTACCATTTTAGATTCCTACCAACAGTACACAAGGTTTCCAATTTTTCCACATTCTTTCCAACACTTATTTTCTATTTTTTTTGGTAGTAGCCATCCTAATGTGTGTGAGGTGGTGTCTCATCGTAGTTTTGATCTGCATTTCCCTAATGATTAGTGATGTTGATCATCTTTTCACATGCTTATTGACCATTCATTTATTTTCTTTGGAGAAATGTCTATTCAAGTTCTTTGCACATTTGTGATTTTCTGTCTCTCTGTGATTTAGTCTTGGTAGGTTTTGTGTTTCTAAGAATTTACTCATTTTGTCTAGGTTACTTAATTTGTTGTTGTACAATTGTTCATAGTACTCTCCTATAATCCTTTTTATTTCTGTAAAATAGGTAGTAATGCCCCCACTTTCATTTCTGATTTCAGTAATTTGATTCTTCTTTTTCTCTTAGTTCATCTAACTAAATGTTTGCCAATTTTGTTGATCTTTTTGAAGAACCAACTTTTGGTTTCATTGATTTTCTCTATTGTTTTTCTGTTCTCTATTTCGTTATCTCTACCCTAATCTGTATTATTTACTTCTTCTGCTAGCTTTGGGTCTAGTTTGTTCTTCTTTCTTTTAGTTCCTTAAGTTGTAAAGTTAGGTTGTTGATTTGAAATCTTGTTTTCTTTTTTAATGTAAGTGTTTATTGCTATAAACAACACATTTGCTGCATCCTCACAGTTTTGATATGTTGTGTTTTTATTTGCATTTATCTCTGAGTATTTTCTAATTTCCCTTATGATTTCCTCTTTGATCCATTGGTTGTTTAAAAATATGTTATTTAATTTCCACAATATTGTGAATTTTACAGTTTTCCTTTTGTTACTAATTCCTAACTTCATTCCATTGTGATCCAAGAAGATATCTTATATATCTACCTTTTAAATTCTCCTGAGACTTAATTTGTTGTCTAACATATGGCCTATCCTGGAAAATGTTACATGTGTAGTTAAGAATGCGTATGCTGTTGTTGCTGGGTAGTGTTCTGTGTATGTCTGTTAGGCCCAGCTGATGTACTGTGTTAACTTCGCTATTTCCTTGCTTATCTTTTGTCTGGTTGTTCTGTCATAATTGTGAGGGGGGTCTTGACTTCTCCAGCTATTACTGTAGAACTGTTTATTTCTCCCTTCAGTTCTGTCCGTTTTTGTTTGTATATATTTTGATGGTCTGTCATTAGGTACATATATGTTTATAATGATTGTATCTTCTTGCTACATCGAACCTTTTATTAATTTATAATGTCCTTTGTCTCTTGTAAACTTTTTTGATTTAAAGTCTTATTTTGTCTGATATTAGTGTAGCCACTCTTGCTTTGTTTTTGTTACTATTTGCATGAAGTATCTTTTTCATCTTTTCACTTTCTATCTGTTTATGTCTTTGGATCTCAAGTGAGTCTCTTGTAGACAGCACATAGTTGAGTCATGTGTTTTTATCCATTCTGCAAATCTCTGTCTTTTTATTGGAGAACTTAATCCATGTACATTTAAGGTAATTACTGATAAGGAGGGACTTACTTCTGTCATTGTGCTATTTATTTTCTATATGCCTCATAGCTATTCCTCCCTTATTTTCTGCATTCCTGTCTTTTTTTGCATTTAGTTGATTTTTTGTAATGAAATATTTATATTCCTTTCTCATTTTCTTTTGTGTGTATTCTATAGTTGTTTTCTTTGTGGTTACCATATGGATTACATTTAACATCGTAAGGTTATAACACTATGGTTTGAATTTATACCAGCTTAATTTAAATAACACACAAAACTGCGCTCCTTTACAGCACCATCTCCACATCTTTTCATTTACTGATGTCACAGAATTACATTTTATACATTGTGTACCCCAAAACATAAACTAATAATTCTTTTAAATGCATTAGTCTCTTAAATTATGTAGAAAACAAGACTTGAGGTCACACTTCAAGGTTTCAGTAATACTAGCTTTTACATTAATAATTGTTTTTCTTTCAAGTATTAGTCTTTTAAATCTTGTAGAAAACAAAAGGTGCAGTTACAAACCACTCTTATGATAATACCAGCTTTTCTAATTGTCCACGTATTTGCCTTTACTGAGATCTTTATTTCTCCATGTAGCTTTGAGTTTTTGTCTAGTGTCCTTTTATTTCACCTTGCAGGACTCCCTTGAGCATTTCTTGCAGGGCAGGTCTAACTGGCATGGTTTCCCACAGCTTTTGTTTATCTTGGAATGTCTTAATTTCTCCCTCACTTTTGAAGGACAGTTTTGCTAGACAGAGTATTCTCTGTTGTTGTTATTTTTTTCTCTTAGCACTTCGAATGCATTGGCCCACCATCTTCTGGCCTCCGAAGTTTCTGATGAGAAATACACTGATAACGTTACTGAGTGTCCCCTGTGCATGATGATCTGCTTTTCTCCTGCTGCTTTCAAGACTCTCTCTTTGTCTTTGCCTTTTGAATGTTTGATTATATTGTGTATCAATGTGGGCCTCTTGGAGTCCATCTTATCTGGCATTTATTGAACTTCTTGGATGTTTATATTTATGTCTTGGCATCAAACCTGAGAAGTTTTCAAGCCATTATTTCTTCAGATGATCTATCTGCCACTTTCTCTCTCTCTCGGCCTTCAGGGGCTCCCATGACGTGTAGGCTGATCCTCTTCATGGTTTCCTGCAGGTCCCTCAGGCTTTGTTTTCTTTTCTTCAGTCCTTCCCCCCACCCCCCCTTTCCTTAGACTTGATATTTCCATTGTCCTATCTTCAAGTTCTCTGACTCCTTCTTTGCTTGCTCAAATTTGCCTCTGAACCCATCCAGTGAATTTTTCATTTCAGTTATTGTACTCTTCAGCTCCAGAATTTCTTTTAAGTTATCTTTACATTTTCTATTTCTTTATTCTTATTTCCATTTTGTTTATACATGGTTTTCTTGACATTCTCCACATCTTTCCTTTAGTTTTTTGAGCATCTTTAAGACAGTTGTTTTAAAGTCTTTGTCTGATAGATCTTCCAGGAGGTCTTTTTCAGGGGCAGGTTCTGTTGGTCTATCTTTTCCCTTGGCCACACTTTCCTGTGACTTTGTGTGCCTTGTGAGTTTCTGTCGTTGTTGATCACGGGATATTTGACTCCAATAACGTGTTAACTCTGGAAATCAGATTCTCCCGCTTACCCAGGGCTTGTTGCTTTTGTTATTCTTATTGTTTATTTATTTATTCATTTGGATTGTTGTAGGCTTTTTCTGTGCTGAGGACCAGTTTTCGGTATAAGCTTAAGGTCTTCTCAGGCTTTTTCTGAGCCTTTCCTTAGCTAGGCATACATTGTCACTTTCTAGTTTCCCCCATATTTGTAGTTGTTTTTGAATATCCTAGTCTTTCATGTCTGGCTCCTGAAAAAGGAAAACAGAAAAACATGGAGGGGAAGGGCACTGGCCCTTTAAGTACCCCCCTCCCACTGCCAAGTCACATCAGCTGCAGGGGGAGGGGCTTGTAACAAGACGGGGAGATGCAACAACAATGGCTGCTGGCCTCTTTGTCTGCTGCTCTGTGATTGGGAGCAGCAATCAACAATCAGGGCATAGATCCCCAATATTTAGAAGACAGGGTCTTTTTTGCCCACCCTGGCTTCCCCAAGCTGTGTGCCAGCTGCTCCAGGAACACAAGCACAGCTGCCTGTCACCTGACTGGGGATAAGGGGTGGGTTAATGGCCAAAACTAACCAAAATGAACCATAATCTACCCTCCACGTCTTTCCCTGGACATTGCAAGTCTTCAACAGACTCCAGGGTTCCAAAGGAGTTACATTAGACAGAGTTGGCCAGTAGGGGAGAGCTTGGAAGGACCAAGCGGAGCCTGCATCTGTCCCTTACCACCTCCAGCCTGGATGACTTGGGCTGTCTGCAGAAGGACCTGGCACCTTCCGCCATGGAGATGCTCCCATGCCTGGCCCTGAAATTGGCGCAGCTGAAGGGGAAGATCCGACAGGAGGAGGAAGCCCTGCAGGACCGGACAAAGTGAACCAGCAGAGCAGCAATGATGCACGGACTGCAGCCGCCTAGCACCCACGCTGACCTTCAGAATGAGGGCCTCTGCTTCAGTTCTACCTCTCCACCTTCCAAACCTCACACGATTCTCTCGTGGCTGACCCTAACCTGGAAGCATAAGGGAGGGAGTTCGAAGAAATGTGGTTTCTTCTTAGCTAAGCTGACACATTACAATGTCACCACGTTAATTCCAAGTCTTCCTGGAGTGAAAAGAACACCTGCCTTCTAAGCGAACAGTTTTAGTATCTCAGGTGGACAATGTATGACCATGATCCGTGATTACCATCTCAAGAAGACTTAAGCTGTCCATTTGCCAGAGATTTGTGGCTAGGAGGGCCCACATAGGTTTAGGTAATTCTTCTTGATAGAGTACACTAAGTTTCCTGAAATGTTTTAAACTCCTCAATTCCATTATAAGTTTAATACTTTTTTAAATGGAGGTACTGGGGATTGAAACCAGGACCTTGCACATGCCACGCATAAAATCTACCACAGAACTATTCTCACCCCCGGTACATGGAGTATTTTTGATTTTGTCTACGTCGGTACCCTTCTGCTGGTTTTAGATTTGCATCCTGCCTTCTGGGTGCACCCTTGCTGCAGTCCTTGCTAGTCTGGGATCTCCACTCAAGTGCAGCTATTTTTGGTAACTCTTCCCTTAGGCCTCAGTGAATACTGGATCCTTTTATTCTTCTTGTGTGAGCAGGTCACAACTCTAGAGCTGTTTTAATGATGTCACAAGGGCATCTGCAGACCTCTCCAGGGCTCTGCTCACAACCCTGAAATCACACTGAAGACTGAGCCCTGAGCGAGGACCCCGCAGGCCCAGGACTGATCTGGGGAGTGGGGAGCAGAAGCTTGCGCGCTGCGTTCATCCTGGATCAAGATCTTCACAATTCAAATTACACATTCAGGGCAGAATCCGAGGAAGGTGCAGGGTCACCTCCAGGGAAAGGATGAAGCCAGCAAGAACACACAAACGTTGCACTGAAAGGAGCAATGAGGCCTCCTGGGGGACACTGAGCGTAGGTAGAAGGGCTTTATGGGCCGATTGTATACCCAGGAGCTTCAGGCTTTGGCTCATAGCTGGAGAAGCTTCTCTGCTTTCCTGAGTCACACTCCTGATTTGAGCAGAGGCAAAGATGCTCTTGTACCATCTGTCTGGGCTTTGGGTGCCCCCTTGCGGCAGGATAGTGATTCTGGTCTTTAGAGGGTCCCACGCCCTCTCAGAATCCAGTCTTTGCCTTTAAGGCCATCATTGTTAAAACATCAGTGCAGGGGTCCCAGGCACCTGACGTCCCCCTAGAGCTTTCCTGTGTCTGCAGAGCAGGCTGGGTTTCAGTGAGTCCTAGGGATTTGGGGAAGCCCCTGAAGGAGGGCCACTGGTATGGGCCCAGTCTGTTGCTGTTGAGGAATCTGTCTTCAGTATGACCCAAAAGGGTATTATCAGATCTTAAAATCCCCTGTACTTCCCAGCCTATTTTAGCCCAGACTCTAGACCACTCTAGTGGTTCTTATCAGCTTCTTTGGGGTCAAAGGGCTTCTCTGAGAATCTGAAGAAAGATGTCTATCTGTCTTTGGAGAATGCACATGCACACAGAGTTGTGAATAGGATTTCAGAGAGTTCGTGCACTCTTTGGGGATTCAGGGGATGGTCTGCAAAAGCCGCTGCTCCTGACCTCTGCTTCTGTTCGTCTCTCAGACGCTTGATGCCCTTGAATAGATTTGCTGCCTTTCTGGGGAGACCAACGCTGTCCCCTTGAGGACAATATCTCTGGAGAAGGAGGTAGGACCCAGGGTAAAATTTCCTCTCTTGAGAGAAGTAACATTAGCTTCAAAGAGGCCAAAGAGCTCCCTTGTGTAGAAAAACAGTCATTCCTTTTGTGAAAGTATCTGAGAAAGATAAATAACAGGCGTAGTTAATTCACATAACAAAGTGAAAAGTAAGCCAGTCTCTGGGTTTCCTAAAGCAATTCCTCTTAAACTGTGTTTCAGATGGTCTGAAATGTCTCTGAAAAGTCTCAGAGGCAAGACAGATTATCTAAGAGATTCAAAAAATTTATATAACCTGCTTCCAGAGTAGAACTTAAACTGATCCATGTCCCTTTAGGTTGCACCTTTTTAAAGGGGTTTTCTTTTAGTTGGATTCGATTCTTTTCATTTGCTCACCAACTAGTTACTTAATGCATATTGGAAAAGAGAGTTCTGGAGTTGGCAGCAATGTCAGGCATCTCTTTTTCTGATTCCTTTATTCTCAGTCAAGCATCATGAGGACCAGGGAGGTAAAATACCACTCATTCATTCATTCAAGTTTGTTGATCACTTCCTATGTGTCAGGAACTGGACTTTGTATGAGGAATAAAAGAGGAATGAGCACTGAGAGTAATCTAATGGGTGTAAGAGGTATATAGGCAAGCAACCATAATTCAGTAACGATAATTGCTTTAATGGAGGCTATTCCAAAAGCACTACATCTGCCAGAGTGAGATGACTTCACAGAGGAGGTCGAGGTCGAGCTGAGACTTGGTGTTTGAGTAGGAGGTTGCCAGGTGGGCCGGCTGTGTTTGTTCCAGGCTTTGGGAATGATATGCAGGTTGGTCCATGCAATACGTTGCCAGGCCGCAGTACGAGCAGGGCCGGAAAGCCAGCCTGCATTCCACTGGGAAGAAGGCATACTTTTTCCTAAATTTCATAAAGGCACAGTAAGGACTACCAGTCTGGAGATGTGGGCAAAGGCATAGAAATGCACGAGAGCAAAGTGTGCTCTGAGACCCACTGACCCAGAATTGCTGGTGTAAAAGCAGAGGGAGAGGTGATGAGTCTGGACAGGTGAGTCTGGGCAGGTGAGTGAGGCCAGGTCATGAAGGGCTTTTGCTTTGGCCATAACGTTGGCAGTGATGATGCTGGGAATGGACCCTGGGTGTCTTCTGTCCAGATCATTACTCCTCCTGCAGCACCAGATTCCCTCTAATTAGATGCTGAGCTCGGTTCTGGGTGCTGGTGAGGATACAGCGAGGAATATACACCGGCCTTGCCCTTGGGGTGTATAGTCGAGGAAGGGTGCAAGACCGAATTCGCAAAGTGTAAAATGTGACAAGTAGCAGATAGAGGGAGAAGAAGGAGCCCAGGGCAAAACTCATCACCCAAAGTGATTTGCCTAAGGCTCCATGCCGTAAGCCAGAGTTCAAGGTCAGGGCTGTCTGACGTCAAAGCCTTAAAAATGCCCACCCTCTTTAACTCAACAATTCCACGTCTAGGAATCTATCCTAGGGAAATAACTGAAGATGTGTGCAAAGATTTAGCTGTAAGGATGGTCTGTGAAAAAATTTTATAATAGCAAACATTTTTTGTAAAAGGAAACAATCCAAATGTCCAGCAATAAGAGACTGGGTAAGTAGACTGTATTATAAATGATGGAATACAAAATAGCGACTGTAATAATGTTTTTAAAGTATATATATTAATAGAGATAAAGGTTCACAATACATTATTCAATGAAATAAGCAGTTTAAGCCGCATCCTGCATAATGCTGTTTTTGTAAATGTATAGAAGAATTTATACCTGGTAGGGCACAGGAGTGATTAACATTTAAAGGGATGTGATGATGGGTGACTTTTATTTTATACTTTTTGCTAACCTTGAATCTTATTATTTTTTTCCCATAATACTAGGTCTTACTTACGTAATAATAACAAATGAAATTATAAAAGAGCATCTTAACCCAAGTCAGGCCATCCAACCAGCTCTGGCTGTTTAATAGATAAGTTAACAGGACAGTCCCTAAATCTTAACGCCCTAGAGATAGATCATTGTGCACCTTCATCTCTGATGATATCATCTAGGAAGATTTGCAATGTGGTGGGGTGCAGAAGTCCCTGAAAAGAGCTTTTTTTTTTTTTTAAAGAAGTCTGACATTTGTTTTCAAGTGTAACTTACATGCAATAAAACACATAGATTTTAAGTATACAGTTTGATTAATTTTGACATTTGTGTACACCCATAGAACCACTGTTCCAATCAAGTTATGGAATAGTTCCATCACCCTATTGTGTCCACCCTCTTGTTGCTTGTTTTCTGTTTGTACCGTCTGCAGTACTGCCCACTGACAGAAGCAAGGCTGTCAAGGGCCCCACACCTCAGGGAGGCCCGTGCTTTGCAGTGCCTTCCTCAAACACTTCTAAGTCCTCCTCTAATGCCTTGGACCAGGCAGCCTGACAGTGCCATCTGGGCAGGGTGCCTCCCGGCCACCCCTGGTCCTGCTGGGTCTCCACCCTCAGAACGGTGCTGCTGCACTGATTTTGGGTGACTCAACTTCACACAGGACAAGTCCGGGGCTCTGGGATGTTGATACATACAGCCTATTGCCAACCCTCGTGCTTGAGTCATATGTGGGGGTTGTGGGTCAGCTCTCCTCTGTCTGTGTTGCTACCATGGTACTGCCTCCTCTCTGTAGCATTCAAGGGGGTGGCCATCCTTCAGCCGTGTCACACCCATGCTCCAAGGGCAGTCAACTCACTCCCCACAGGCTCTGAACTTGCCTCCAACTGATACGGTGGTGTCTGTGCTTCTGGGTCAGTTTCTCTCTCTTTTTTTGGTAACAGCTTTGAGACCTTCAGGCGTACCTTGGAGATATTGTGGGTTTGGTTCCAGACCACCGCAATAAAGTGAATGTCACAGTAGAGCGAGTCACAGGGATTTTTCGATTTCCCAGTGCATATGAAAGCTGTGTTTACATTATACTGCAGACTATTAAGTGTGTAATGGCATTGTCTAAAAAAAGCAATGTACATACCTTAATTTAAAAAACTCTGAGCTTTCAGTGAGTTGTAATTTCTTTGCTGTTGGAGGGTTTAAAATATTGTGAGAACTACCGAAATGGGACACAGAGACCAGCAACTAGCAAATGCTGTTGGGAAAATGGCGCTGACAGTCCTGCTTGATTCAGGGTCGCCAAAAACCTTCAATTTTGTAAAAAGTACAATACCTGCAAAGTGCAATAAAGCAAAGTGCAACATAATGAGATCTGCCTGTAATTCACATATCATATAACTCACCCATTTGAAATGTACAGTTCAGAGGTGTTTAGTATATTCACAGAGTTGTGCAACCACCACCACAATTTTAGAACATTTTTGTCATCCCCCAAAGAAACCCCCTGGCCATTAGCTGTCACTCCCCGTTTCTCTCCACCTCCCCAGCCCTGGGCAACCACGAATCTACTTTCTGTCTTTATGGATTTGCCTTTTGTGGATATTTCACATAAATGGAGTCATATGATGCCTGGTTTTTCGTGATTGGCTTCTTTCACTTAGCACAATACTTCCAAGGTTCAACCATGTTGGGTGGTATACCAGTACTTCCTTCCTTTTTATTGCCAAATAATATCCCATTGTAAGACTATTTCACATGAACAGTTTTATTAACATTTTTAAAAACAGCTTTTTGAGATATAATCCCCATAACATATAATTCAGCCATTTAATGCATACAAGTCAATGGTTTTTAGTATATTCACAGAATTGTGAAGCCATCACCACAGTCCAATTTTTTAACATTTTCATCATTACTCCAAAAGAGAAGTCCCTCCTCCCTTAGCCATCACCCCTCATTCTCCCCGACACCCTCCCGGCCCTAAGCAACAGGCCATCTACCTTCTGTCCCAGTGGATTTGCTTATTCTCAACATTTCAGATAGATGGCGTCTTACACTATGCAGTCCTTTGTGACTGGCTTCTTCCCCTTAGCATCATGCTCTCGAGGTTTATCCATGTTGTACTTCGTTCCTTTGTACTGCTAAGTGATACTCCATTGTATGGATATATTAAATCTATTTATCAGTCGACGGCCATTTGGCTTATTTCTACTTTTTGGCTATTATTAACAATGCTGCTAGTAACATTTCTGTACAATTTTTTTGGTGGACATATGTTTTTATTTCTCTTGTGTCTGTAAGTAGGAGCAGGATTGTTGGGTCATACGGTAACTCATGTTTAACCTTTTTAGGAGCTGCTAGACTGTTTTCCAAAATGGCTGCATTTTCTTTTCTCACCAGCAGGGTAGGAGGTTTCCAGTTTCTCTGCTTCTCACCGACACTTGTTATTAGCCATCCTAATCAAACTCATTGCATTTCTTTGATGTCTAATGATGTTGAACATCTTCTCATGTGCTTGCTGGCCATTTGTGTATCTTCTTTAGAGAAATGTCTGTACAAATCCTTATCCATTTTTTAAAAAATAGGCTTTATTCTTTTAGAGCAGTTTCAGGTTGACACCCGTTTTTAAATTGGGTTGTTTGTCCATTTATTATTATGTTGTAGAAGTTCTTTTTTTATTGAAATACAGTCAATTTACAATGTTGTATCAATTTCTGGTGTACAGCATAATAGTTCAGTAATATATACATACATTTATTCGTTTTCATACTCTTTTTCATTATAGATTACTACAAGATACTGAATATAGTTCCCTGTGCTATACAGTATAAATTTGTTGTTTATCTATTTTATGTATAGGAGTTAGTACCTGCAAATTTTGAACTCCTAATTTATTTCTTCCCACCCCTCCCCCCTCTGGTAACTATAAGTTTGTTTTCTATGTCTGTGAGTCTGTTTCTGCTCTGTAAATAAGTTCATTTGTCTTTTTTCTTAGATTCCACATATAAGTGATATCATATAGTATTTTTCTTTCTCTTTCTGGCTTACTTCATTTAGAATGACAATCTCCAGGTCCATCCATGTTGCTGCAAATGGCAGTATTTTATTCTTTTTATGGCTGAGTAGTATTCCATTGCATAAATATACCACAACTTCTTTATCCAGTCATCTCTCAATGGACATTTAGGTTGTTTCCATGTGAAGTTCTTTATATGTTCCAAATACAAGTTCCTTATCAGATCTATGATTTGCAAATATTTTGTCCCATTCTGTAAGTAGTCATTTTGCTTTCTTGGTGGTGTTCTTTGAAGCACAAAAGGTTTTAATTTCGATGAAGTCCAATTATGCTATTTTCTCTTTTGCTGTCATTGTCTAAGAAGCCGCTGCCTAACCTAAGGGGTACTATGGATTACTCCTGTGTTTCTTCAAAGAATTTTATGTTTTTGTCTCTTGCATTTAGGTATTTTATCCACTTTGAGTTATTTCTTTTTCTTTTTCTTTTTAACGGAGGTACTGGAGATTGAACCCAGGACCTTGTGCATACTAAGCGTGTGCTCTACCACTGAGCTATACCCCGCACACCCTCAGAGTTAATTTTTGTATATGGAGTGAGATGGGGTTGAACTTAATTCTTTTGCATGTGGATATCCAATTTTTCCAGCATCATTTGTTGAAAAGACTATTCTTTCCCATTTGAATTATATTGGCACCCTTGTCACTCCCTGGTCAGTCTTAAACCAGGCCTGATGAAGGATGGACATTCCTTGTGTGACCAGCTCCTTGGAATCTTGCTCCACAGTTCAGGAGTCAGCTATGGATTTGAAGGCATTTGTATGCTGATTTGGGGGCTCTCCTCTTGTTCCTTCTTTTCTGAGAGTGTCCATCAATTTCCAGCTGGTCTGACAGTGCCAAATTCTGACTTCCTTAGTGAGACCATAGATTTCTTCTCAAGCTCTAGCCCCAGCTCCCCACTGTGCACCTCAAGAAAATCTGTTTAAAAAGCCAGTTAAATGTGGATCTCACCCCATGTGTTCCCTTTCTTTTAAGCACTAAATCTCTTCCACTTTTTACCATTTTGATTACTCTTCAATGTATTCGAAAAATTGTTTTTTATATTTTGTTCAGAGTTTATAAATATCTTCCTATCTATCTATCTGACTACATACCTATCTACCTACCTACCTATCTATCCAACACAAGGCACTCTGCCATTATCAGAACGCATTATCAGAGCATTATCAGAGGAGCAGCTAGCTGTTTTCTGGACGAGAAAGTTCAGAAAATTCTGGCAGAGTCTAAATCCTAAAGGGAAATCAGCTTATTTATCCATCCTTCTAATACCTGAAGATCCACTCAGCATCTGCTCAGTGTCAGACACTTCGCTGGGAGCAGGAATGTCTGAGATATGATCCCTGCCTTCAAGACACTTACAGTCTGCTGAGAGACAAACCAACAAACCAACACTGGTGTGGTGTCTAACATTTATGAAGCATGTGCTCCGTCACATTTAATTCTCATTACAACTTGACAGATGTGGAAACTCTGACCACCACCTCCAGTTCTTGCTCGCATTGTGCCTGCTCTTCACTCAGGGCTGCCGGCCCGCTGCTCCTCCGCTTGGTTTCCAGCCATCAGCTCCTTCCATTTTCACTTCCTTTTCTGTCCATCTTAGATCCGACACTATTTCCGTCATTTCTGTCGATGCTGTATAATCCCTTGCCTCTCTGAACTTTGATCACACCTTTGTAGAAACAGTTCTGTTCATCCAGGATTGGGGTGTTCTCTGTTTTCTTCTCCGTGTGTGCAGCTGGGTTGCTGAGTACCACTGGGAGGTCTCACATGTCAGCACAGATGGAGACTTCAGTTTATCAGCAGCTGGGCCCTCAGCACTGCCTGGAGATCCTGCTGTGCCCTCCTCTTTCCCTCCACACAATGACTGCTCACACTTCTCTAATTAAACTTCCAAGTGCCATCTCGTTCTCTCGCTCTCAACAGATGACTTGGCATCCATCTTTACCAAAAACTAAACAGCTAAATTGACAAATACACCTGAGTTTGCACCCATCCTCACCCTCTCCCTTCCTTTACAACAAAGTTCCCTCCTCCTGTCTAAGGTCAGTTCCTCCACACGCACTCTGGAGCCCATTTCTTGCTGCCTGCTTAGCAATCTTATGCTGCTGATCATTCCCCCCACTTCTGAAGTGTCAACCATTTCTCCTCTACTGGCTCCTTCCCCAAAAGTTTAAAATATGCTCAAGTTTCTCCCCAGCTTAAAAAAAAAAAATCTTCCACTTAATATTTTTAAGGTGTCAGTTCTTAAACTGATCAGTAGATTCAACACACTCACAATGAAAATTTTAGCAAGTTATTTTGTGTATATTGACAAACTGATTCTAAAGTTTATATGAAAGGCAAAAAGACCCAGAACAGCCAACTCAATATCAAAGAACAAAGTCGCAGGACTGACACTAGCTGACTTCAAGATTTACTGTTAAGCTACAGTAATCAAGATACAATGGGATAGGCAGAAGAATGAACAAATAGATCAATGGAACTGACTAGAGAGTCCAGAAATAGACCCACACAAATATAATGCACTGATCTTTGGCAAAGGAGCAAAGGCAATTCAATAGAAAAGGGCAATCTTTTAAATAAATGGTGCTGGAAAAACTGGACATCCGCGTGCAAAAAAAATGAGTCTAGAACAGACCTTACACTTTTCACAAATATTAATTCAAAATGGATCATGGGTCTAAATGTAAAGTGCAAAACTATAAAACTGCTAGAAGATAATACGGGAGAAAATCTAGGTGACCTTGGGTTTGGCAATGACTTTTAAAGGCAACGCCGGAAGTACTATCTTTTTTGACTTCTTAGGAGCATTTGACATAGTTGACTACCCCTTGCTTCTTAAAACATTTTTTCCAGACATTGTATTTCCTTGGTTCTCCCTCTTCTTTGGCTGTTCCTTTTCAGTCTCCTATGCCCGCTCTTCCTCCTCTGCCTGACCGTTAAACGTGGGAGTTCCATAGGGTCTTGTCTTAGGCCCTCTTTTCTTGCCACCTTAGACAAGTTCCAGGCTGAGATTCTTTCACTGATAAGTTATACCAAACACTTAACTGGACTTGAATTGTAGCACACTCAGTAGGTGTCTGCAGAGAACTGGAGAAGTCCTTGGCGTGGAAAACCCACGCATTTGGTTTCTGAACTGTTGTGAGTAGAAACTGATCTGTTAATTGGTATCAGAGAAGTGGGATTTGGTTAAAAAAAAAAACAACCAAATAAAAAACAGCCCTGGCTCGTAAAAACTTGTGGTTTGGGAAAGAGAAAGTATGAAAGGGCAGAGGATGAGGAACTTTGATCCCTGATGGCGCTCATCGTGCGCGGCCAGAAACTGTAGCTGTGCTGCAGTCGGTTACCAGTGGGATTTAGAAATGGCGGGGGACTGGATTCCTGAGGGGCTGGCTCATCGTGCACCTAAGGAAGTGCAAAATTAGAAGCGTGCTAAATGCACAGTCCCTTGGCTATTGTTCCCTGCAACAGCGAAAGTGAAAGTAAAAGAGTGCTGTGGACCGAGCATGCTCTGAGGTCAGTCTGAGATTTGGCCGTGAGCCTCAAAATCGCTCCCACAGGGAGGACTTGTGCCAAGACAACAGAAAGCACCTTAAGGCCTCTGCCTACCCAGAAGGTAGTCAACGTGGGCGGAGGAGGCAACAACGAAGCTTCTGAAACCAGGGAGCACAGCATGGAGGGATTATCTCATCTTGTAGGCGGGTATCATCCGCTTCCTGAAGAACCTTTGCTGAGATGGGTTGTGGGAGTATTTAATATGGGGGCTGTATCTTTGGCTTTGATCCTGCGGAGTAGAAAAGCATCTTTGAGTTGACACAGGACCACTATTGAATAATCACAGGTGGCTGGATAAAAGCCGCTGTAAAGTGTGTTTATTCTGAGAAGAGGGACCACCTAACTCCCCCATAAATGCCGAGTGGAACACCCCAGATGAAATAGCTTATAATGTTCATGCACAAGTCGCCTGGGACTGGCTTTATGATGACTGGGATATTCACCTGCTGAATATGCCTGTTACCCAGTTACAGGAAACTCTGTGATTAAAGGGGTCCCTTTCACACGGACACCCCATAAAGCCTTACTGCTGCCAAGCTGGACAGCAATCCCGGAAGCCCTACCAGATTTGTGGTCTCAGCTTCCTTGTGTGGACTCCAGGGACTGGTGCTTGGCTTGCGTCACTGCCTATGAGGAGTGCCTTGCCGAGGCAGGAAAAGATGTCCCCTCTCCTCCTGGGACTGCAGCGGGTTTAACGCCACTGTGCACGCAGAGCAGGCTGGCCACAGCAGTCTCAAGACCTTCACAGAGCTGGATCAGCAAAGGGTAGCTTTCGAACTCTGGATATTCCTTACAGACTCTCTGTATTTACAGTCTAGCAGTCCCCTTGTCAAGGTTGCTTCTCTGTGTGTTTTCTTTGATGAGCCCTCAGCCCTCAGCAACTGAGCTCTGAGTGCTTATCAAGGACAACAGATGAGATGGTGACATCCTGACACATCGTACTTCATTCTTACATCAAAACAACTTTTCTTCTAAAAACAACTTTCTTGGGGTCTTTGTCATGAACTGACAAATTAAAACAACTTCACTTATGTCATAAACAAGCAGATTTGAAATTGTATCAAACCAGTACACAACAGGATTTCTATCTAAGATGGAACGTGGGGATATGAAATGGAAGATATCATGCACGTGCCCTCAGAAGAACGGGACTTAAGAACAGGGAGACTGATTTTCACCATCTACCTGATTTACAGAGACTGAGACTCATCCGCTGACCAGTGACTAGCCACCCACCAAGAGTCTCTCCCCATCTTCAAGTCAATGGACTTACTGCTGGGACCCTGGCTGGATGTCCCCCTCTTTGCGCTCTTTGTCCATAAATCCAGCCCACCCCAAACCCTCAACCTGCAGCTTGCTACAGCACGTGTTTCCCAAATTGCAATTCATCTGCTATTTATGAATAAACTCAGTTTCTGGAAATTGGAGCTTGCCTCAGCTTTTGCCTTTATTTAGGTTGACACTGAGAAGATCAAATAGCAGCCTGCAATCCTGGGTGGGCACCGCTCTGGGTTGTAAAATACAAGGCCAGTATACAAAGGTCAATCATATTTCCATATATCAGGAATAGACAATTGGAATTTGAAATTTTAAAAATACAATTTATAATAGCCTCCCCCGACCCCAACCATGAAGTGTGTGCAGGATCCGTATGCTGAAAACTACAAAATACTGATAAAAGAAATCATTAAAGATGTAAATAAATGGAGAGATATATTGTGTTCATGGATTGGAAAGTTCAATACTGTAAAGGTATCAGTTCTCCCCAGATTGATTCGTAGAGTCAATGCGTCCTCACTCAAAATCACAGCAGGTTTTTGTTTTTATGAGAAATCAGCAAGCTGATTCTAAAGTTTATATGGAAAAGAAAAGAAACTTAAAAAAAAAAGAACAATAGTTGGAGAAATTGCACTACCCAATTTCAAGACTTAGGAAACCACCGAAATCAAGACAGTGTGGTATTAGCAAAAGGATGGACACATAGGCCAGTGGAACCAACAGAGAGTCCAGAAACCCACGCAAATATTGTTGACTGACTTTTGACAAAGATGCAAAGGCCATTGAATGGAGAAAGAGCAGTCTTTTCAACAAATGGCGCTGGAACAATTGGACATTTACATGCAAAAACAAAAAAACTTCAACACACACTAACACAAAAAATAATGGCTCATAGCTTAAATTTTAAAATTAAAATTGTAAAACATCTAGAAGAAAACCCAGAAAATCTCTGTGTGTGACTTTGGGGTTGGTGATAAGGTTTCAGATCCTACATCAAAAACACAATCCATAAAAGAAAAAAAATAATGAATTGGACCTTATCAAAATTAAAAACTTTTGCAATGTGACAGATATGTTGAGAGAATGAATAGACAAATCATAGGCTAGGAGAAGATATTTGCAAATCATGAATCTTGTAAAGGACTTGTACCCAGAACACTTAAAGCATTCTTAAAACTGAATAAGAAAACAAATAGCAGTTTAAAAATGGGCAAAAAGACACTTCAGCGAATAAGATACATGGATGGCAAATAAGCATATGAAAGATGGTCAGCATCATTTGTCATTAGAGAAATGCAAATTAAAATCTCTATGAGGTACCACTGAGTTCACCTGTTAGAATTGCTACAACCACCGCCACCGCCACCACCATCAAATGCTGTGGAGCAACAGGACCTCTTTGCTGGTGGAAATGCAAAATGGTATAGTCACTTTGGAAGACAATTTGGCAGTTTCTAATCATGAGAAAACATCAGACAAACCCAAACTGAAAGACATTGTATACTCATTAATACTCTTCAAAACTGCCAAGGTCATAAAAAATAAGGAAAGACAAAAGCTATTGTAGATGAGAAAAGGCTAAACAGTCACGACCATGTCATGACCACAAAATACAATTGGTATCCTGGGCTGGACCCTGGAACAGATAAAGAACATTAGGGGAAAAGCTGGCGAAATTCAAGTTAAGTTTGTGGTTTAGTTCATTAGTATTTCAAGAATGTTCATTTCTTATTTGTGACTAATGGATCTTAGTTATGTAAGATATTAAAATAAGAGAAGCTGAGTGAAGGAGATACCAAAACTCTCTGTCCTATCTTTGCAACTTTTATGTAATTCTAAAATTATTCCAAAGTGAACAATTTATTAAGAAAAGAAATCCCACAGTGAGAAATACATCCATTAAAAGCGGCTAATGTTAAGATGAAAGACAACACCAAGTTTTTGGCGAATATGTAAAGCAATGGAGCTTTCATACATTGCAGGTGGGGTTGTTAAATTCCTTCCATCATTTTAGAAATGCTTTAGCAGTATTTACTAAAACTATACATATTTCCATCTGATAAGTTAGCAGTTTGACGTCTAGGTATATACTCAAGAGAAATGAGAACATATGTGTATAAAAAGATATGCGCAAGAATGGTAGTAGTGACTTTATTCATAATTGCTGAAAACTTGAAACAACCCTTAAATTGGAAAGAACCAAGGAAGTGGATAGATAAATTTAGGTATATTCATACAGTGGAACACTACATAGCAGAGTTAGAAGAGAAACCGAATACTGATACTAGCAACAAGGATATATCTCAAAAATATGACATTGATCAAAAGAAGCTAGACACAAAAGGATTAATATGATATGATTCCATTTATATGTATTTCAAGTACAGGCAAAGCTAATTGATGGGAAAAAACCTAAGTCAAATAGTGGCTATCTCTGGGAGGTGTCATACATCTCAGATACCATATATCTCTCCCAGAATATAAACTGAGACCCAAGCAGTAAGGATTACTGAGTGGGGAGGGGCTTGAAGTCTTCTTCTAGGATACTGAAAATGTTCTGTATCTTCTGGGATGGCATCATGGGTCTGTAAATAGGTAACAGTTCTTCAGGCGGTCCACTAAGACTAGCACACCTTCTGCATTTTGCTATATGTATGTTATGCCTTAATTAAATGTGAAATAAAAGAATAAAAATTGCAATGGGGAAAAAAAAAACCTAAGTGGTTTTCTATTGCTCTTAGGGCAAAGCCCCAAATCCTTATTGTAGTTTATAAGTCTGAATGATCTGCTTCCTACCTGTGTCTCCAACTTCACCTTTCTATTCCCAAGCACCACCAGACTATTCTAAACGGTTCTTCACAGGGCCTTTGCACATACCATGCCCTCCACTAGGAGGGCGTGTCTTCCCCTCCACTCTTCACTTAACCAACCTTCATTATTTTTCAGGTCACATCTTAAGTATTCTCAGGGAAGCATTTCCTGACCTTCAAGCCTAGATCAGGTCTCTGATCATATGTTATGTTTCTCCTTTATCGCACTTATTTCATTGTAATTATTTTTCAAGCTTCAGAAGATTAGGTAGCAGATCTCTCTTTGTTGTTGTATCTTCAGATGCCCGTTACATAGGAAAAACTCATTTAATATTTACCGAATTCTAATTTTGAAAATGAGGCTTGGATTAGTTTAACAAGTGAATAGTCCAGATCGCAGAATATGAGCTGGACCCACCAATCCTGTTGACTCTCGCCCCTAGATACAGCCCCCAGCTCATCTACCTTTCTCCAGCTCCCTATTATAGTAGCCTTCTTCCTGGTTTCTCTGCTCCCATTCTTTATTTGTTATCACTGGATTATTATAGATAATAATCCACCACTTTCTATTCTCCATACAGCAGCCAGATTTTCTTTTTTAACATAAAAAGAGATTGTACCTCTCCCTTGCTTAAAAACCTTCCAGTGGCTTTACTGCACTTAGAATATAAACAAATCTGTAACTCGGCTTATGAAATCCTCTGCAATCTGACTTTCTGTCTCCATCTGGAACCACTTTCCCCCTCACCCACCAGATTTTAGCATAATAAAATAAATATATATAGACTTGTAGATGCCTAATTCCTCTCATGTCCAGAGTCCCTAGGGCTTTTGCACTAGCTGTTCCCTCTATCTGGACCATTCTTCCTCCTGATCTTCCTATAATTGGTCCCTTCTAGTTATTCAGTTCAGATGCCACCTCTCTAAGAAGAACTTCCATGACCATTCAATCTAAAGTAGCCATGTAGTTACTATCACTTTCCCTATTTCAGTTTTCAGCAGAATACTTATCATTCCTTATTCATTTTCATTATCTGCCTCAACTCATGAGAGAAGAACTGTATCTCTGTATCTTCGATACCTAGAACGGCACACACAGTAGGTAAATATTTGAGATGTAATAAGTGAATGAATACCTCCACGCCTGAGCTCTTTCTACCATCACAGTTGCCTTCCCAGCTGTTGGCAACCACAGGCTCATTGAATCAGTTTTCTCCATAGACCACTTGGAGTTGTGCTGTCTAGGACAGTAGCCACTAGCCACATGTAGCTATTTAAATATGAAATTAATCTAAATTAAAAATTCGGTTCCTCCACACTAATCACATTTCAAATGTTCATAAGCCACATGTGGCTGGTGGCTGCCATATTGGACAGCACAGATAATACTTTTTATCATTACAGAAAGTTCTATTGGACAACGCTTATAGAGCTTTTATAAATAGGACTAATCTCAAAGGGAAGTTTAGGTCTCAAGTATGATTGCCTTTTGGGGTCTTGTTGCTCTGGAATGGCTTCTGCATAAATCAATCTATCTGAATAAGCCACTTTATCAAACAGGTGTTTTGAGGGTCACTCTGTAATTTGAGGATCTCAAGCTGCTTGGAACAAGTAACTCTTTTCATGATAATTACATAAAAGTGAACAGATGCCTAGAAGAAAATCTCTTAGCATAGAGCTATATGACTCTGTGCTGAGAAATGTGGATGAGGGGTTGAGTTAACAATGGATTGGGGCAGGGGAGAGGTTGACATTCCTAGATATTAAAGTAAATTAACTCTAAGGTATAATTCCTTTAGGATGGATTGCTATATCAGAAATGCCTTCAGCTATGAGGACGATAAGACAGACCAATAGTGTAGACCAAGCTCACTTATGAAAATCTGAAACTAAATGTTAGCAAACAGAATCTCAGAGATACATTAAAAAAAGAATACAGCAAGACCAGGTGTGGTTTACTCCAGAAAGGTAAAGATAGTTTAGTATTAGGAAACTGATTTATGTAATACATCAGACTGACGGATTTAAGGCGAAAAGTAGTGTAATTATCTCTGCAGATGCTTAAAAGACATTTGTTTCCATCTCATAAAAATTCAATATCCATTGTTAATTTAAGAACTCAATGAAATGGTAGGAGATGGGTATTTCCTTAGCATAATAAAATAAATATATCTATCGCTACTCCTGCTTAATAAGGGTACTGAAAATATTTCCATTAAAGTTAGGATCAAGACAGTGATGTCATTACTACTTAATGTTCTTCTGGAGGTCTTAGGCAATGCTTTTAGACAGATTAAGATATATTAGAATTATAAAAATTAGATAGCAGAGGTTAATTTCATATTTATATCTAAGAGAATCGACTGAATAACTATTATAGATGATAAGAGAATTCAGTAGGTGAATGGGTTAAAAAAAAAAAAAGAAAAATCCCATTCGTAAAGATAAAACACCTAGAAATGAACTTAACAAGAAATACTCAAGGTCTATATTTAAAAAAAAAAAAAGCATTAAACATTAAAATACTACTGAGGGACACAGAGGGAACCAACAAATAGAAAGGTACACCATGTTCTTGAAAGAAGGACTAATACCAGGAAGGTGTTAATTCTTCCAAACTGATCTATAAATTTGATACAATCTCAAAACATATACAATAGGAGGTTTTGGTTTTGGTTTTGGTTTGGAATACTAGACAAACTGATCTGCAAGTTTATGTGGAAAAAGAAATAAGAAAATATGGTTAGGAAAATGTTTGAAAAAGGAAGGTTAAAAGGAGCCCTAGTAGAGATTAACATATAAAGCTAAAATAATTGAAAGACAGTGGTATTAGCAAATTAAAAAGACAAATCAAAGAAAGAGAATTGGAAATCCAGAAGTAAATTCAAATTCGTACACAAATTCAGTTTATGATAATGGTAGTGTTTCAAATTAGTGAAGAAAAAAAAATCATTGTTCAATAGATGATTTCTGGAATAACAAGATAACATTTGATAATTGTCCAATAGAAAAATTGTAAAAGAGATGAACAGTTAGTGGAAAGCAAATTACAAATGATTCTTTAACATATGAAAATGTTCAGTCACAATGAAATGAAAAACTTCAATAAAAAATGCAAATAAAAATTACACTGAGATACCACTTTTTGCCTTTCAAATTGGCAAAGATTAAAATGTTTGTTAGCAGACCAAGGTTGGTGTTTGTATATGAGAAGGGACACTTAAAAAGTGCTGATTTTCATCTCTATCAAGGGCAATTTGGTAATATTTATCAAAATAAAATATATGTACCTTTTGACCTCCAATTTTATTTCTAGCAAATTGATGACAGCAATACTCCCACATGTACAAAACAACATAGGTTATTGTTGTAGAATTGTTTTTAATAGTAAAGGCCAGTAATTAATTAAAAATCCTCAAAGGGATCTAGCTAAATGATGCAGCCATACAATGGGCTACTTCTTACAGATATAAAAATTAACGAGGACGTTTTGACAACAATATGACATTATGGCCAAGCCATTTAGATAAATGATGAAGGCAAGGAGGAAATATACAAAGAATATGCTACCACTTGCAGAAAAAAGGAGGAAAGGAATATATGTATATATATTTGCTTGAATGTGCGTAAATCACCTCTGGAAAAGGGTCAGAAACAATAACATTGGTTGCTTCCAGGGAAGGGACCTTGATGGTTGATGGATCAGAGTGAAAGAGACATTTCACCATTTACTCTCAGATACTTTTAGAATTTTGAGCTATGTGAATAAATTACCTACCCCAAAAGAGGAAATAAATAAAGTTAAAACTTAAAAAAAAAAAAAAAGGAAAACCTGACTTACTGTGATTGACACAAATGGTGGCTTGTTTTTTCTCTCACAAAAAGAAGCCCAGAAGTAGGTGCTCACTGACTGTTGGTTCAGCTGCTCAATGATGTCTCACAAACTAGGTTTTTACTTTTCTTCTAGGACTTCCATCTCAGAGAACTAGCTTTTTAGCTCCATGTCTTTTCCTCATGATAGCAAGATGGCTGCCAGAGCTCAGGAATCGTGTCCTCTCAAACATCCCCTACTCAAGAAAAAAGGGACAAGGAAAGCCAAAAACTTTCTCCTAATGATGCTTTTTGTCCTGGAAAGGAAGACTTCCCTGCACATGTCGTTGGCCAGAATGGATCCCATGCTTATCCTGAACCAATTCCTAGCAGAGGGAAATGGGTTTACTGGCCCCTGGAATTGGGAGAAAGGCCCCTCTCTCCTGGTATCATGGAATCTCTGCCCTAGTACAGAAATAGGAGTCTGTTCCTAGGAAAGTTGCAGAAGTCTGTTGGGTAGGTAGCAGAAAGAGTCCACTCAGCTGTCCATGTGAATAGCTCCATCTTCTGAAAAGAGAAATTGTTAATTACTTAGAACTGCATACCCACACCTCCCACTGCTACACTCTACACTCAGCTACATCCGTCTGTCTCTGCCTTAGCCTCCCCCTGGCCTCCCTGCCCATGTTGACGTGGGCTGGATTCAGGATTGGCTTTCTCCTCCATGTGGTATAGGAGTGGAGTTCTCAAAAATAATACGGGACTAGCTGGATTCACTAGTACCTACCACTGTATCCAGTTCTAACTTTTGAAGATAACAATCAGGAGGCTGTCTTCATTGGTTTTCTACCCACTTTCATTGTAGACAGGAGCTCCTCTCTGTATGAAGTGTGTTCTGTTCGTGTGTGTTGGAGCCTGTATTAACTCAGCACTGGTGATGTGAGGAAGACGGGCAATGTTATGGACTGAACGTGAACTCATTTGTCGAAGTCACAACCCTCAGTACCTCAGACCACGGCTATATTTGGAGATGTGGTCTTCAAAGAGATAACTAAAGTGAGGTCCTTAGAGTTGGCCCTAATCCAGTATGACTGGTGTCCTTGTAAAAAGAGATGAGGACACAGACACACACAGAGGAAAGACTACATGAGGACACAGGGAGAAGACAGCCACTGGCAGGTCAAGGAGAGAGGCCTCAGAAGAAACCAACCCTGCCGACACCTCGATCTCAGACTTTGAGCCTCCAGAACTGTGAGAAAATAATTACCTGTTGTTTACACCACCCTGCCTGCAGTCCTGGGTCATGGCCACCCTAGCAAATTAATACAGGGATGTAGATTTCTAAATTTGAATGATGTCACATGGGGCTGTGCCTTAGCACCGTTTCTTCAAAAATTATTTCCTCCCTTAATTTTGTTGGGAAAAAATTTTTATAAAATTGGGTTGGGTTTTTTTTTTTTATCAAAACACATTGGTGCAGTGAATAAGGAATCCCGTTGTCTGGTTCTAGCAGACAGCAAGAGCAGGAGGATTTAACTCTGCATCTAAAGATACAGCTCATATTATTTACTTCTCAAAAAAGGAAGTGGGATTCGAATACTTTCAAGGTCGACCTTAAATAACCCAGCCACTCAGCTGGATCAGACGACTCCTGGAGTGTGTGCTGTGTAGCCTCTGCACCTTGAGAAGCCCCAGCAACAGAATCGGAATCATAACACTAGACCCAGACGGTGGCCTTTTATGGAAGGAGCGGTCGGCCGGCGGCAGCTCCCCTCCCAATCCTTCAAGCTAGGATCGTCTCTACTGGACAGAATGGTAGATAAATCCTGGCGGCCCAAACATTCCCAAACAATAAGAGAGCTGAGAAGATTTAAAGTTCTTTTCGGGAAAAAAGAAAATAGAGGCATACTCGGAGATATTGCAGGTTTAGTCCCTGACCACTGCGATAAAGCCAGTCATATGAATCTTTTGGTTTCCCGGGGCATATAAGAGTTATGTGTACACTAGACTGTAATCTGTTAAGTGTGCAGTAGCATTATGTCTAAAAACTAATGCACATGACTTAATTTAAAACTACTTTATTGCTAAAAAATGCTAACCATTGTGGGGAGGGTATAGCTCAGTGGTACAGCATATGCCTAGCATGCATGAGGTCATGGGTTCAATCCCCAGTACCTCCATTAAAAAAAATAATAATACAATAAAATTTAAATTAAAAAAAATTCAGTGTACTTGCTTTAAAAAAAATGCTAACCATCATCAATAATGCAGGGTTGCTTCAATTTGTAAAAAAATGCAATAAAGTGAGACACAATAAAGCAAGATATGCCTGCAAGACAAGAAGAAATAAAGTAAAAGTCACGTCGGCCACGATTTCTTCACCGGCAGAATGTGAACCTCGCCTCTCACTTTGTGTCTAAAGCATATACCTTTCCCTTCATCCAGCTTTTGCCAAACACTTTTGCACTTAGCCTTGAGTCTGGGGGTTTGAGAATTGGCTGAGACTTAATGCCTACAGGATTTGCAGAAAAGTCTGATTATTTGAGGAAAACAGCCCATTTTACCTGTTCCAAGAAGTTCTGTAAGGGTGCGGTTGCGAAGTTTTTACCCAAGAGAGCCTCATGGGTGCACGTCCCCACTGTGCCATTTGCAGTTGAACTGGGCAGGTGACTCCCTCCCTGGGCCTGTCTCCCCACTTGTTAGATGGGAATCATCATTGTAGCTGCCTCCTCGGGGTCTTGTGAGGGTTGCATAGGATGAGCTTGTACAGCATTGAGAGCTCTGCCTGCCACACTGTATGCGATCACTGGCCAAACTGTCATCACACGAATTCCATGTACCAGCCCCTCATAGAAATGCCTCGTGGAATTAGGGAACAGCCTTTCTCTATAAATCCCAAGGAGATAAATGATCAATCTCTTCTTTATTTGCATGTGGTTACAATTTATAAATACACTCGCCACGTCCCTCCTCCTCCAAAACTTTCCCCTATACCTAGAACCCCACCCCAACCCCCGGTTATAGGGAGGTCACAGCCTCTCTCCTGTCTAGGAAGGGAGGGGAGTGTGGTCCTCTGAGTCACTCCAGCCTCATGTAGGGTCCACTTTGGTCCGTGCGAAGTGTGGGCCCACGAAGGGCCTCTGAAGCTTGGGCATGAGCACCATGAATCTGCCAGCGGTCCCGGTGATGTCCTTGCAGTGACCACGTGGCTGGCTCCCTTCCGTGCCATGCTCGGGGTGTGGATGCCAGTGGGGCAGCTGTTAGCGTCGCGTGCCCTGGCCGGGCCTGAAGCCGAGCTGGTACTGCCCCAGGGGGCAGGGTTCTGCTGCGGAGTCTCAGGCCTGCTCAGGCGGAGGTGAGTCCTGCGACGGGCACGGTACCCAGCCAGTGCCAGCCCTGCTCTCAGGGACATGTCTGAGGCCCAGCCCCTCAGGGTCCACCTCTCGGGGCCCCTACCCAGGCCCTCTGTCAGTCCTGTGTGGGTAGGGCAGCCTCCCTTCTCCTGGCTTCTCCCAGACTCCGTCAGGCGCGGGTGACAAATTGGGTCCTTGGCGCTGTCAGAAGGCGTGGCAGCCCCGTGTCTCCGTCTCGGCCAGGTGCCATGCTTTGCCATCCTCCTGGTAGGGCGTCGAGAGCCCAGGGGGGCCAGGGGCACCCTCTTCAGGGATGGGGTAGGGAGGCTCCGGGGGAGCTGGGGGGTCTCCGGGGCCCCGTGCTCCCCCCAGGACCGGCCCGTTATAGATGTAGATGTTGCCGGTGACCGTCACAGACCCGCCAGTGACGTGAATGCCATTGGTACCTGTGGGAAGGGAGGCAGAGTGAGGGGGCGAGGGGGCACTGCTGAGGAAGGAAGGCCTGTGTGCTCCCAGCACCGGACCCCGCTTCTCCAGTGCCCTCGGCTATCTCCCCTTTCCGCTGTCCCCCTCCGTCTGCTGTGGTTGCTTGATCTCTGCACTCCTTCCTCTGCTTCTGGGTTTTCCGTCTCTTCCCCACTTCTCTCTAGTCAGGACACTCTGGCTAGATGTCTAAGTCTCCCCTTGACCCCGTTTTAGTCTCCTCATCTCCGTCTGGCTCACACACTCTCTCTGCCCACCTTCCCTCCCACCCTGGCCCTGCCCACCCCCTCTTGTCCCTGTGCCGGCCTCAAGCTCACCGTGGGCCACCTGGCCTTGCTCTGGGATCTCAGCCTCCAGCTCCCTGGCCTGGCTCAGAGGACTCTGCTGTTGTAGCACTTCTTCCTCCAAACCTGGGTTCGGTGGGAGCCCAGCTGAGGCCGGGGTCAGTTCTCCAGAGGTGGACAGAAGTGGCTCTACCAGGTCAGGGACATATGGGTTGACCCTCGGGGGCTCCCAGCTTCCACCGGCAGTATTTGATTCCTCTCCCTGCAGGACAGAGGCCGAGAACTAACCAATGACATGGGCCTCAGACCTCATCTTTTTTTAATTCCCACACCCCACCCCATGCTTAGGCCACTCAGCCCCCTACTCTGCTCCTCATCGCACTCCCTGCCTCAGGGCCTTTGCATGTGTTTCCTCTTCCTGGAGCACTTTCTCCTAGGTATCCCGAAGGCTGGCTCCCTCTTTTTTTTTTCTTTCAATTTTTCTGCTCAAATATCTGCTGATCAGAGAGACCCTCTCTGTTCACTCTAAGATTATATACCCCCATGCTCTGCCAGTGTCACTCACTCTCCCACTATCATGCTTTGTTTAGCAATTATCATCTCCTAATACGTGGTTGTTTAACTGTTTTTGCTCCACTGGTAGGTATTTTGTTTCGCTTACTGCTATTTCCACAGTGCCTCGAACAGGGCCAGGTACATGGTATGCTTGATAAATTCTTAATTGAATGAATGGCTGGACACTGATGCTGCACCCTTATTCTGCCTGCCCCCACCTTGTTCACCATCCCCCTGTCCCCACTTGCTGCCCCCGCAGCCTTCCCCATTACCTCGGGGTGTCTCTTGAGCAGGGATCCTGCAACAGAAAATGAAATGGCAGGCCTCAGACCCCCAGGCTCTCCTCCTCCACACCCCCCACCATGTGCTGCTGCCCTCCCTGGGCTCCCAGAAGAAACAGGCTATCATGACCCTTCTGTGCAGCCTCAGAAGAGGGGCTGAGGGAGGTGATGTCTAGTGGGGAGCAGGCGTTGGGCATCTTACGGGTAGGGGGGTGCTGGATACTCCCTCCGGCCCCCCTCTGCCATCCAGGTGGACAGAGATGCCAGGTCTGCATCTGGCTCCTTACCCAGCTTTCTGCAGAGGGAGGGGTGGCTCTTCCAGGTGCAGGCCAGCACGGTGATGAGGAGCAGCAAGGAGATGAGGGGCAGCAGGATGGTCAGCACCAGCATGGCTCCTGCCAGGACAGCAGAGTGAGGCATGACGACCCCAGGAGGGCACAGGGCAAGGGAGTTAAGGAGCAGCTCTCCATTTCCCAGGCCACCCAGAGAAAAGGGGGACCAGCTTTCCCCTCCCAGCCCCACTGCAGTTCCTAAAGGTAGAATTGGAGAAACTTCCCTTGGGTTTCAGAGAAGGGGGAGGAACTCCTGACAGCCAGGAGAAACTCCGCCAGATGGAGATGTTTGGGGCTGGTGCAGGTGGCCACCTGCCTGGGGACCAGCATGGGGGCAGTCTTGCAGGTGAGGACAGGCGCTTGGACAGTTGGAATTGGGGGTGGGAGGCAGTCAGGGAGGGTGGGGCTTGAGGTTGCAAGCAGTCTCAGGCCACAGGGTAGATCCACATTTCTGTGGATGTGACCATCCTATATAAAGACTCGTGGCTGTGGGAGCTGGGGTTGCCCCTCTGTAGTTGTGGAGTGTTTATAGAGGTGAGGGAGCTGGAGTTCTGGCTTCTGGACTCTGCCTGTGGCTGCCTGGAAGGAGAGCAGGGCTGCAAGGTCTCCACCTGCTGGCCCTCCTGGCCGGCGCCGGGAGGTGCGGGAGCAGGAGGCTAGGTGTTGGACCATGCAGCAGTGGGTAACTGCCAACGTCCTACGGGCCTCGGCGAGGCCACGGACACCACGGAGACTGCCATGCCTGTCACCTGTGTCCTCTATGCCTGAGGACGGTCAGGAGGACTTGGACACTTACATACCAGGAGTTTGCTCCTTCTGGTCCACTCAATTCTGCAGCCTAACGGAATGCAGAAGGGGTGACACGGGGAAAAACTACACCTAGAGTCTTGGATACCTGGGTTCCTACCCAGTTATGTGAATTTTTAAGTCATTTCACCCCTTTGATCACCAGAATTTTCATAGATAAAAAGAGGAGATCAGCTTACATACTCTAAAATTCCAGCTCTAAGCTGCCCATCGTCTTTGATACACAGTTAAAAATTACTAAGAGGATGTGGAAAATCTATGATAGAGTTGGATGAAAAATTAAGTTACAAACATTCAAACGACTCTACTTTTAAAAAAATATATATTTTTTTCCAGTGCATAGAAAAATGTCTGGGAGGATATATTCAAAAATGTTGAGCGGCTTTGCTTGCTAGGTGCCGGTTCTGTGGTGATGTTTAGCTTTGTTTATTGGCATTTTCTAATTTTCTGCAGTGTGCATGTATTACGGCACGTGCTTGGGAGGAAGAAAGACCTAGAACAGGTCTTCATAATACCAATTACCACGTGGGTGATCTTGGGCAAGACACTTAACCAACCCCTCTGGGCCTCAGTTTCCTCATCCAGTCAGGATAATAATATGACTATTTCATAGGATCATTAAGAGGGTTAAATGAGTTAGTGAAAATCAAGTGTTCACAGAGGGCCTGACACACTAGCTCTCAATAAATGGAAGCTATGATTATAAATATATGGTCATTTTAGTAAAGTCAATGAAATAAACTCCCCCTTGATTAATAACAACTATGGTCATTAGAAACATCTTGTGATCCTCTATGAGGCGAGGAAACCAGTAGTTCCACAGGAAAGATCAAGGAAGAGTCAAACGTGGAATTCTCTCTCCAATGATGAAAGTATGTGATCTAATGCAGAGGAATCAGGCCAGTAAACGGATTGTGCAGCAGGTGGAGTGTCCAACACCACTACAGTGACAGCAGTTACAATTATATCTCAGCGTGGCCACGATACTATTTATAACTTACAAGTTTTATATATAATATGTAACTTCAAAAATGTGTGTAAGTAGAAATACTCCAATTTCTCTTTGAGGAACTTTTCTTCTCGCCTCAATTCTGACAGGAAAGGACTTTCTTTTCCCCATCTGTTTAGATGGTTGGAATTAGGGCATCTTCCCCGTCCCCGCGTCCCTGGCCCCTCACCTGGCATCTCGGGGGTCTCTGATGGATTTCTGCAGCTGGTGTCAGACTGGGCAGTGCCTGGCGCTGCCTCCACCAGGCCCTGGTCCTCACACCTGTGAAGGAAAGCACCCAGCTCAAGTGGGCTCCGGGCTGGAAGTGGGAGGCGGTCCCGTGGAGTTGAGTGTGGGGCAGGATTGTCAGCAGCTGGGGCTGGGAGGGTGGGAGGCATATGGATGGGGCACACTCACCTGGTGTGGGGCTGGCAGCGGGCGCTGGGGGAGGAGGTGTTCTGGAAGTGCCCTGCCTTACAGGGAACACAGTTGCTGTTAGCCTCCCAGGCTTCGTCTGGCAAGAGAAAGGCATGGCCAGCCAGGGTGAGCAGGCAAAGGGAGCCCAGCTGTGAGCTTCCTTTATGCCCACTGGGTGGCCCCCTCCCCACCCACCCACCCCACTCTGTAGCTTACACTGTTCCTGATCTGTACTTTGTCCTGGCTTTCCCAGGGCTGGAAGGACCCCTGAGCCCTGCACCACCCCAGTTCCAGGTCCCTGCAGGTCCCTTCTGTGGGCCTTTCCCAGAGAGGGAGAAGAGGCGTTTTATACCACAGAGAACTAACTGCCTGGGGGCTCCCCGTGGACCCAGCACTATGCCTGCCCGCTGTTCAAGATCACCCACCCATCCTCCTCCTCGCCCTCTGCCCCGGTGACCTCTGACCTCTGAGCTCAGCTTCGGTGCCAGGTGGGCAGTCAGAGAGTGGCTCGCAGTGTACACACTCAGAGTCCCAAAAGACGCAGAACATTCCTGGCCGGCAGCGGCAGCGGGTTTTGTCTTTGCTAGTGCAAGGCGTGATCTCCACGAAGCCCAGCACTGGCGGGGAGATGGAGGGCTCAGCGGAGGGGTGCGCTCCAGGAGATCCCAGCCCCAACCCCGGCACACCCCACTCACTCTGGTCACAGGGGCGGCACAGCTGGCAGAAGGAGAGATGGTTCCAGTGCTCGTTGTAGGAGTTTTCGGGGCACGTGGCACAAACCGTGTCCTGGCCGTGGCTACATTCAGCTGAGACGTGCGTGCCTAGGATGTGAGCGGGGCAGCAGGAGTGTCGGGGGCCTGGGGTTCCGCCGGCACCTCTGCCGCTTGCTGTGTGACCCTGGGCCTGTTCCTCCGGACTACATAGGAGGGACGGCCAGAGTTGCTCGCTCTAAGTCCGCCAGCTGTCTCTCCTGGGAGCCGGTGTCTGCCTCCATTCTGAGGCAGTGAGATGGGCTGGAGCCCCCTGTAACCCACCTCTCTGTCCCCGGCCTCTCACCTGGGGGGCAGCGGGAGCAGCAGACCTGATGCTTGGACTCGTAGTACTGCTTTTCCTGGTCCTGGCAGGTCTTGTTCTCCGTGCGGTATGGGGGCACCTTAAAGGGGAGACGGAGTGGGGGTAGAATTAGTCAGGGGTCAGCTGAGAAGGGCAGAGGGACGACAGAGAGGGCTGCCCAGACCCCTCTCCCCTAGCCAAGCCCGCCTCCACCCACCTGCACAGGCCCCTCCCTCACCAGCGGGGGCTGGGATACTGCCAGGAGACCGCCGAGGCCCAGGATGAGTGGCCCCCAGGCCAGGCCGCAGTGGGAGGTGGCCCAGGGCAGGCGCATGGCGGCCAGTTGGCCAGCCGATCAGATGGGTGGAGGCCTGGGAGGAGGGTGGAAGGCCTGGATGTCCCGGGCAGTGGTGGCAGCAGTTTCCTGAGCCCAGGGGCCAGGACAGGACTGGGGCTGACGTGCCCCCCGGGGCCGGAGCGGCCGGGCCTGGCCTGGCCTCCAGGGCTCCAGCGCCGGGCTCAGGAAGTGGGAGTGGAGCGGCGGCCGCGGGGCGGGGACAGGGAGCGCTGGGAGCTGAGGCGGCTGTCGCAATAGCAATCGGGAAGAGGAACAGGCTTGGCTGCCCCGACGCAGGGCGGGAGGGGACGGCCGGGAAAGCACGTGAGGGCAGCAGGGCCGGAACCGGGCCTCCTCCCTTCTTCGGAAGCCTGACTGGAGAGGAGGACGCAGGCACAGACCAGGCTCAGCTGGTGGGAAAGGGCAGCAGAGCCAGTGGACGATCCTCGGATGGGCCCTGGAGAGCCCAGCTGGGGCGGAGCTGACCCGGGAACAGATGGCGTTCCAGACAGGCACCAGATCCAAAAAAATGGAGGGGCCTGGGACAGTCAAACTTGGAGGTCTCTCGAGAGACCCTCGGAGAGCCTGGGACAGCCAGCCAGGCCAGCATCTGGGAAGCAGCAGTCCAAGTTGGCAGGCTGTCTAGGCTCCCGGGTTCCCACCCTGTTGTGTGACTTTTTAAGACAAACTATAAAAGAGTCACAAGCCAGCCAGCCCTCCCATCCCTGACCCAACCCAGCCCGCACATTATGGTACCCAGGTCACCTATGAGTCCCTCCAGAGGGTGCAGAGGCCCCTGCTCCCCATCCTCAGAGAATGTGGAGCACGTGTACGCCGTGTTCCCAGGAGCAAGGCAGCTGGGCTGGGGCTGGGCAGCCACTGCCCTCAGTCCCGGCCTCTCACCCAGAAGCCTTTGAACCCCTTTGAACTGGAGGGAACTGGCAGCCCACCAGTCCAGCCCCCTCGCCTTAAGAATGAGGAGACAAACCAGGTTGCCAGGTAGACAAGACTAGGATCCTAGGAGGGCTTGGTCTCGTCCCTGCCGTCTTGCTTCCCCCCATTTCCCTGCAAGCTATTAACAGCACCCCATTGTGCCCTATGCCAGTCTCTCTGGTCGCCAAGTTTCTGTGCTCCTGGCTAACTACTAACTGTCCTTGAGGGTCACTAGGGCTCTGGAAAGCACCCCACCCCAGGCTGCACAGCCCCCACGCAGGCTGCTCCCCATGACCCCAGCTCGCCATCTGCTGCAACGGCCTGCCCTGAATCTGTAAGTCTGGCTCCAGGAGCTTCATACAGAGTCCAGCACAGACTGCATGTCCAGCACATATTTCTGGACTATACGGATTTATGGCTCCTCCATGTCTCATAGCCAGTCCATGGCAGAGACAGCCTAGAGTCCAGGGGTCCTGAGTCTGGGTCCCAGCTCATTCCAGCAACCACACTGCCTCCTTGTGACTCAGGAATGCCTCTCTAGGCATGAGGGGCTGACTTGCTGTCTTGAGGGAGGTCACCTGGGCACCATGCACACCTCCGCCCTGGAGCGCCCTGTTCAGCATACATCCTTAATCTGTTTGCTCTGACTGGCTGGACTGGCTCCTAGTGGAGGAGCTGGGGTCCTGGTCAGGAGTGTGCCCAGGAGTGGGGCTCACAAAAGGGTGAAGGGGCTTGTCTGAGCTTTAGATACACCTCTCTCCTCTCCTGCTGCAGGCCTAGGACAGGCACTCTGTTGGCCAATGTCCAGGGCTGCCCAGGAAAAGAAGAAATGTCAGAACATCATACACTGCTCAGGTCAAGGGAGTGGAGGGTTGGGACTGGATGCAGCACTGAGCTCTTAAATGCAGAAAGGTCTGTGTGCGTGGTAGCCTTAGGTCCCTTATTCTTTTCCTAAAATTAAAAAAAAAAAATTTTAATTGAAATTTATTTGATTTACAATATTGTATTAGTTTCCGGTGTATGGCAAAGTTATCCAGTTGTATATATATTTTTTCAGGTTATTTTCAATTATAGGTTATTATAAGATATTAAATATCATTCCCAGTCCTATACAGTAAATCCTTGTTGCTTATCTATTTTATGTATTATTTTTTAGATTCCACTTATATTATTTGTCTTTCTCTGTCTGACTTACTTCACTTAGTATGATACTCTCTATGCCCACCCATGTTGCTGCAAATGGCAATGTTTCATTCTTTTTATGGCTAAGTAATATTCATGTATATATATAAATATACATACACCACGTCTTCTTAAACCAGTCATCTGTTGATGGGCACTTGGGCTGTTTCCATGTCTTGGATATTGTAAATAGTGCTGCTATGAACATTGGGGTGCATGTATGTTTTTGTGTTTTCTGGTCATATAGCCAGGAGTGGGATTCTGGATCATATGGTAGCTCTATTTTTAGTTTTTTAAGGAATCTCCATAACTTTTTCTATAATGGCTGCACCAAACTACATTCCCACCAACAGTGTATTATTATTTGTAGACTTTTTGATAATGGCATCCTGACAGGTGTGAGGTGACACCTCACTGTGGTTTTGATTTGCATTTCTCTGATAATTAGCGATGTGGAACATCTTTTCATGTGCCTGTTGACCACCTGTATGTCTTCTTTGGAAAAATGTCTATTTAGGTCTCTTTTTTTCTTTTTATTATGGAAATTCACATATAATACATACACAGAAGAGGAGAAAACAGTACTGTGAACTCCCAGCTTCAACTCAGGTGGGTCTTACTTCTTCCATAAAACCCTCCACCTCTCTTCTAACCTCCTCTCAATTATTTTGAAGGAAATTCCGAACATACGTCATTTTACCAGAGAATATTTCAAGATTTTACTCAAAGACAGGGAAGAAGGGATCTTCTTCTTTTAATTGATGTATAACATATAAACAGTGAACTGTTTAAAGCACATTAATCTTATGTATACAGGTCAATGAACTTTCGCTTTTGTATATTCCAGTGTATCTCTCCAGAACACTTCCTGCACCCCAGAATGTTCCTGCACGCCCTTTCCAGGCAAAGCTCCCTGCTTCACAGGTGGGCACCATTTCGATCCTTTTCAATTCCTAGCTGGCTGAACCACAGCCTTTTTTCTGCTGCCAACGTCATGCTGTCCCTTCAGCCTTCAAGGACTCTCTGGGTCCTACAGAAAGAGCCCTAAGATCTGGACTTTAATCCTGACCCCATCACTTCACCTCTCTGGGCCTCTTTTTTTGTGCCAAATCAACTGCTGGTTTGCTTGCTGATCTGATCTGTTTTCCACCTTTCCCCGGCTCTGTTCTGCATCGCTACTGGGAACTACATTTCCCAGAGCCCTTTTCCCTCTGGCTTTCCCACAGTTTCAGCCAATAGGAAGACAGGTGGGTAGAGGACAGGTAGGTGGGAAGAGGGAAGAAGCCAGGCTTTTTCTCCGCCTCTCTTTGCTCTCAGACCTTGCCTGCAGTTGGCTGTGTCAGCTGTGCTTCCTCCTTTTCTCCTTCCACAGTCCCATCTCCTACCAGGCAGCCCTTACTATTTCGTTCCGGTCAAATAGCTCTGGAGGTTTCTGAGTCTGTGATGATGCATTTGTAAGGTGCTCCTTCCAGCCTGGATTTGTAGCTGCTTCCTGCTGTGCTCTTTTCGGGGCTGCCTTGCTTTCCCCTGTTGGCTTCTCAGCTCTTCCATCAACCATGTACTGATTTCTTGTGTTAAATTTCCTCCACTTGAAAGACTTAAGACTGTTTCTTGTTTCTGGACCATGACAGACAAATCTTATTAATAAATGGTTATTATGTCTGCCCAACGTTCTCCAGGAGGATGAGGAGGTGAGGGGTCTGTGAACCCTTCACGGGCAGGCATTGTCTCCGATTCTTCCCTCTGTGTTCGTTACCAGCTCCTTGAGGATTTGCTGATTTCCACCGGGCAACACCAGACGGGGACAGAGTGCCGCGGAGACGCCCAGCGTGTGTGGGAGGGAGGCCCTTCTCCGGGCCCCTCCAGAGGCGGTTGCTGCGAGGTGCTTCCTCCCGGAGGCCCACGGGGAATCCAAAAAGGGGTTGGTGGGAGCGGGTTCTTCTAACTACTGTTCTTTCTCCCCTCTTCCCCACAGGGCTCTTAGCCAACTGCTGCACTTGGAGCGGGTCTGGCAAATGCTGAGAAATGTATAATTGATGAGGTCATCTTTCTCCAGAGCATTTGCACTGGGGACACTCCCTTAGCCCAGTGGTTCTCATCAGGGGTGACTTTGTCCCTCAAAAGACATTTGGCAATATTTGGAGGAATGTTTTTTTTGGCCAGGGAGGCAGGTAATTAGGCTTATTTATTTAAATAAGAGGAGATATTGGGGATTGAACACAGGACCTCCTGCATGCTGAGCATGTGTTCTACCACTGAGCTGTACCCTCCCCCGGAGGAAGTTTTGAGTGTCACAATTCAGGGGGTGCTATTGGCATCTAGTAGGTCGAGGCCAGAGATGCTGTTAAACATCCTACAACACACAGGATAACCCTTACAATGAAGAATTATCCAAATGTCAATAGTGCCAAGGTTGAGAAATCTGGACTCAACCCAAAGGAATAAACTTCTAATGGTGAATGTCTAGGCACCCTGCCAGGTGACTGGACTAAGAGTGACAGGGAAGGGTTTTCTGGAGCATCATGTTAGATTAAAGAGAAATTCATACCATATAAATGCAGGTAAAAGGATCACTGTTTTCCACAGTGGGGAGCCCAGTGTGGAGAGGCTAATTAGCTCTAAGCAGCAAGAATACAGAGTTACATTTAATTGAGTGACTCAGTTTTACCCTAGAAAGTCTTGAAACTGAAATGAAAAAAGTGAAGGAAATTTAGATAAATTAATAAACCACAAATTAATAGGTTATCAGAGGACATTAGGATGTTGGATGTTTTGAGGATAGCACATCACTCTCCATCAAAGAACACCTTGGGTCTTACTCAAGATGCTAATTCTGTTGTCTTCTGCAAAGGGGAGTCAACAAATAGTGGCCACTAGACACTGGGGCCACCTGGCAAGTAAGCCTAGTGCCTGTCCTCATAATATGAACCGTGTGTGCGGAAACACACACATACACATGTGCACACACTGGGGTATGAACATCCGGCAGTGAGTGCCGTGGTGAGTTCTAAACAAGGCTCTCTCCTGGAGCTGGGGTGGGGGGAGGGGGGAGTGACCATTTCCATCCTCTCCTGTCCCCAGGGGAGGAAAGGACAGGAAGCCCCTCCTCCCGCAGCAGACCCTCCAATCTCACCTCTCTCCCTGTAGCTTTTGCACATTTTAGGGCCAAACCACAGGGTGAGGGGTTGGCTGGCACTGGGAGGGGACGGAAGGACTGGGGCTCTGCGAGAGGCCAGGGGAGCTTCCAAGACAAAGTCTACAAGGCCCGGGTTCCCTACAGAACAGGACTCTACTCTGGAAGTCAGGGGAGCCGCACTGAGCTTGGAAAGGGGAGGCTCAGCTCTCAGTCTGACCCTCCCCACCTAACTCCTGGGTGATGTGGGCAAGTCAATTTCCTTCTTGGAGCCTCAGTTTCTTCATGTGTTAAGCAAGGGGCTAGAGGCAGAGCTAGTTGGAAAGGGCCTTTGTGGCCAACTGGGCTGCCTGACATCCCCCACCCCCGGGACCCAGAGAGGTAAAGTGTCCTTTACAAAATCACATAGTTTAAAGGCCAAAATGGAAGTCACAGAATAATGCCTATAACATGGTCCCATTTATTTAAAAAAAAAAACCTATATATTTTGTTTTAAAAAAAATACACGTGGGTCTATAAAGCACACACAAAAAAGACACAGGCGGACACAAATGACCCCTAGGCCGAGGGGTGGGAAAGGATAGGGACCAAAGGAGGCTTTTATTGTTCTGTAAACTGCTGCGGTGTTGGAAAATTGTGTTGGGACACAAATGTGTGCAGGTATTTATTTTTTCTGCACCTTAAAGGTAATATTTCTAATGGCGCTATGACACAAGTGCAGGGCTCAGATTTCTATTTTTCTCACAACAACAAGCTTGCTCTGGCCCGTTCCAGATCTGGAATGCTGCTGTCTCTAAGCTGCCGCACCCTGGCAGGTGCTCTGGGGACACGGCTCTCTGGGCTCAGCCCAGCCCAGGCCTCGCCACCCTGCTCACACAGCCTTTGAGAGGAAAACTGCCTGCTGTGCAGCCTTGAGCCAGTGGTTGGATTTCAGGCACCAGCCAGAAAATAGAAAAGGCAGGGAGGTTCCTCTCTGGTCCTCTAAGATGGGACAGGCAGTACCCCATCTATAGATAGGATGTCCCTTGGGAAGGTGGAGACCGTGGAGAGGATTTCTCACAGAGCATGAGAGATAATCCAGGACCCAGATGGCTGGTGAACCTGTGGACTTTGTGTAAACCGCCCTGGCTTTCAAAACCAGGTGCAGGGGAGCCCCAGGTCCCTGTGAGTCTGGGGCTGGCCTGTCTCAGGAGGTACGAGGAAAGCCCTAAGCCGACAAAGCCCCCCTCCCCCGCCCCCAGGAAGATTTCTGCTTCTGTTCTTCACTCTGCTGCTGCTTGGCTTTGCGTCCACAGAAAACTGGCTTATCTTTGCAGAGGGCAGTTTCTTTATATGGAAAATGAAGAAAAAGTCAGCCTTCCCCTTCTGAGGGGAGATGTCCCCAGCACATGGCAGGGAGGCAACGGGACAGGTTTGGAATCCTGGGAGACAGCAGCTCTCCCTTTAAGAGGCCACAGGGGACGGCCTGCCCAGAGAGGAAGCCACAGATGGGGCTGTACCCTAAGCTTATGCTGTTTCTCAAGACCCCGCTGAGATGCTGCCTTCTCTGGGAAGTCTTCCAGAGTCTCCTGGGGTGAGTACCTCTCCCTGCTTCCCTCTCCCCAGGCTCCCTGAGCACCTGGTTCCCTCTGTCACTAAGATCCTCGTCTTATGACATCATGATATCGCAGGCATGTCCTCTCCCATCTGGCTACATCGGTGCTCAGGCTGGGCCCGAGTTCGCACATCCCAGGCCTGTTCCTCCAGGAGGTGAGAGAAGCCAGGGAACTTGCGAGGCCACAGTGGCAGACCTTTTGCCTGAGCTGTGTGCTTGGGTCTCTGTGCCTCGTGGACCCTCTTTGGGGGCCTGAATTTCTGACCCTTCCCCCTTCACTGCCTGCTACTTCACCCTTTATTATTTTGCTGGATTGTTTGGGGCAGAGATTTTGGAGGAGAAACACTTTTCCTTCCTCTCAGGGCTGATATAGACTTGGGCCGGGCCAGCCTCTTCCTCCTAATCCCCCAGCGCGGCCCACATCCCTCCCTGCCTCCTCAGTGCCCGCTGTCCCTGATCCTCCCTGGGCTCCGGGGCTCTGCCCAAGAGCCCTGCCTGGCCCCTGCGCTGCCTCCCTCAGCGCACACATTCCTGCAACCCCGTGACCACAACAGGGGACATTACACATTCCTGGCCTGGCAGCCAGTGGTGTGAAAAAGAACACAATGTCCTAGGGCCCCGCCCAGCTCCCAGCTCCACCTGGGCCCCTCCCTGGCTCCCTGGGCTGGCCAAGGTAGAGGTGGTGGTGAGGAGTCATGAGGGAAGAGGATGGACCAGCTAGGAGAGGTGGAGGGGGCTCTGGGACAGGGAGGTGCTCCCACTTCAGCGAGTGGGGAGGAAACTTGCAGATACCGCTTCTCCTTCCTCTCCAAGACCTGGGGACAAGGCTGACCTGGGCGCTCCCACAGAGGGGTTCCCCAGGGAGGAACCTGACTCCTGGAAGCCCGCTTAGGGAGTCCCTGCTCTTCTGCCTGGAAGAGGGGACTCCCTTTTGGGCTGGCTCTCTCCTCCTCATCCTCCTCTCTCTGCCCCTCCTCCATCCTTCCCTCCTGGTCCTTCACCCTGTCCTCCTCTATCCATCTCCCTTTTCCTGTCTCCCCTGTTCTTCTGGTCCCCCCGCCTTAGTCTTATGCATCCTGCTTGTCCTTTTCCCTAGCTTTGCCCTCCTGGCTCTGTCTTTAGGACCCTTCTCCTGGTCCAAGACCTCTGGCCCTCGCCTGCCATTCCATCTCCTGGTCTCCGGGCCTGCCAGGTCCCCATCACTGCCCAGGCCCTGACTCTTCTTCTGCCCCCTCTCTCCTTCCCCAGTGCTCGTGCTCCCGGTCACCTGCCCTCAGGAGCCCTCCTCCCTCTGGTGAGCTCTCAGCTCTGACTCCGCCTCTGCCCCTCCCCCTGCCTGCCCCGCTCACCTTTAATTGAGATGCTAATGAGACTTCTGTCACTTCCATCCCCGGCCGGCCGGCGGGCGGGCTCCGCCACTGCACCTGTCAGGTGAGGGGGAGGAGAGGCTGGGCTGCCAGATTCAACTGGAAAGGAACCAGTCTCAGTCCAGCCACAACCTGAGAGCGGGTAGCAGGAGGCAGCTCAGACCTCTCCGAGCTCGGCAGTCCCTGGGACAGAGAGGGAGTCAGGACACAGCCCTGGGTCAGGGCTAGAGACTGGAGGAGAGAGGGGGCAAGGTGGGGAGGCAGATGAAGAGAGGCAGGACCAGAGAGCCTGGCACACGGAGAGGAGACAGGCAAGGAGGAAGACAGCTGAGAGAGACCCACAGAGAAGGAGAAGTCAGACAGAGACGGAGAGAGAGGAACTAAGACACAGAGATCCCTGAGGAAGAAGAGGGAAGAAAGACTGACTAAGCCGGCTGACTGACTGCCGTGGGGTCAGGGAGGTTCTAGGACACAACCCAAAAGGTGGCCTTATCAGGGAAGCAGGGAAGAGGCCACTCCAGGGAAGCCCGGCTCCAGCTCTTCTGCCGGGACTCCAGCAGGTCAGCGGGCTCCTGGGCAGGGAGGAGAGTTGCAGAGAGCGGTGGGAGAAGGTGGGCTCAGGGTGGGATGCGGGCGGGTTGAGGGCCGGGCCGGGGGCAGCCTCGTGCTGGGCTCGCGATGATGGAGGCGGAGGGCACCCAGAGCCCAGAGAGCAAGCCTGACTCTCCCCCTCCTCCTCCCCAAGCAACCCAAGGCCTCATGAAGGGGGACAAGCGTGAGGAGCCGGGGCCAGACCCCGAGCCCGCGGCCCCCCAGCAGCCCACGGAGGAGGAGGAGGCCCTGATCGAGTTCCACCGCTCCTACCGAGAGCTCTTCGAGTTCTTCTGCAACAACACCACCATCCACGGCGCCATCCGCCTGGTGTGCTCCCAGCACAATCGCATGAAGACGGCCTTCTGGGCCGTGCTCTGGCTCTGCACCTTCGGCATGATGTACTGGCAGTTCGGCCTGCTGTTCCAAGAGTACTTCAGTTACCCCGTCAGCCTCAACATCAACCTCAACTCCGACAAGCTCGTCTTCCCCGCCGTCTCCATCTGCACCCTCAACCCCTACAGGTCAGTCTCCTTCCGCCGCTCCCCCGGCGCCGCGGCCGGGGCCTCACAGGGGACGGGGTGCCCACCGGGCGGGCAGATGCTCAGAGCCAGGGGTAGGCGGCGGCACTCCTGTCCGGACCAGACCTTCCTTTGGGCGGGATAGGAAGCCTGGACCTGCTGGACCCTCCCCAGTGCCTGAGGCTTCCCCAGAGCGTGTTTGTTGGACCGACAGTCTCCTCTTCCATCCGTTCCCCTGCAAGTGGGAGGGAGCGCTGATGAGGTCAAGATGCTGATAACTCCAGAAGGGCAGGTAGCGATCACCCTCTCCTCCCGGCCAGGAGATGAATCTGATGGAGATTCTGCAATGAGGCCATGGCAGCGGCTGTGGGGGTCGGTGGCAGGGGCTGGCGAGGGCTTGGCCCTGGTATGTTGGTCTTGGTTTAGACGGGCAGTTCGTTTCCGGGGGGAAAGCAGTGGGAGGTGGTGGCAGAGCAGTACAGGAGCCTGGAGGCTGGGGGTGGAGAGTCACAGAGCCAGGAGAACAGGACAGAATAAAAGCAGCCCTGGGCAGACTGTTCCCCCAGAGGCCCCAGGTGACCCTGCTGGGCTGCACAGTTCACCTGCCCAGGTGCCTGACTTATGTGCTTGGGTGTGTCCAGAAGTTTTGGGTTTCATCACTGTTCTCTGCCAATTTTTGCTCATGGAGCCCAGGGTTGGGGAGGGGTAATTTGGAGCTAGGTGTTTACACTCACGTTTTCTGTGCATTCACGCCGGCATTCCGCGCCTTGAGATCACCCGCTGCAGGCCAGACTCGGTGTTAGGTACCTGGCAAATGGGTTTATCAATAATTCCTACAACTGTCATTGAAGGCCAGGTACTTGGCTAGGTGTTGGCGGATAAAATAAGATGGAAGAGATAGGCATATAAACAATTTACGCACACCGTGATAAGTATAAAAAAAATTGTGAGTTATAGGTTTCTGCCTTCAAGGAGTGTAAGATTTATGAGCGTGTGTGTGTGTGTGTGTGTATAAGAGAGAGAGCAATGGCATGAGTGTGTGGATGAGCAAACAGATAGGGTATGCGGGCCGTTGTGGTGCTTGGAATTGGTCACATCTAGGGGGTGGAGGCCCCCCCATGCATACTGTCCAAAGATGTGTTGTGAACTAGTGAGGGCTGGGACGCCCTGTCCTGCAGAGAAAAGATTGCTGGGCCATTTCACTGATTGCTGGGCCATTTCACTGGTGGTGAAACTGGAATTCAAAAATCACGCCTGTCACCTAGGAGCTAGTGCATCCCAGGGCAGGCAAGCAGGCAAGCAAGCAAGCGTGTTTGATTCCCTGGCAAGGTCCCGGGTACGGGGCCAGTTACTGAAAAGCTGCCTCAGGCACCAGATGCTGTTAAGTACCTCACAGGCATTTCCTCTCATTCTCCCAACAATTCAGGCATTTCCTTAAATTCTCAAGGCAAGTATTATTATTATTCCTACTTTACACTTGAGGAAACTGAGGCAGAGAGAGATTAAGGCACAAGGTCATAGAGGTAGTGACAGCGGTGACTCACCCTCTGCCTGACCACAAACCTTTGCCTCTTTTTTTTTTTTTTGAGGGGAGGGGATTAGGTTTATTTATTTAATTACTTTTAAAATGGTGGTACTGGGGATTGAACCCAGGGCCCCGTGCATGCTAGGTCCGCGCTCTCCCCTCCCCCTCCCCTGCCTCTTCTTAACACCCAAGATGTGGACGGGGAATAAGTGGAGTTTCCACCCAGATGCTTACATCTCATTCATTCCTGGGCTTGCTTTTATTCCCCCTTGCAGTCTTCTTTCTCTCCCCCTGGTGCCCATGGCTTTGCTTCCCTTCTTCCCAACCTCCGGCGCTCCTCAGCCCTAATCTTTCCCCCCTTCCCGCATCCCTCCTCCCCTGGGGCCGTGGTGTAGGGGAGGGGCGGGGGCAGCCCTGAGCCTGCAGAGAGGGGCGGGACGGGTAGTAGGCTCTCAATAAATATTTGTGGTTGAAAGATGTGGGTGAAAGATGGAGGGCAGGGGTGAATCTGCCAAGGTCTGCAGGGTTTCCAAGGTTCTGCTTGGGGCAGGGCCCTGGATAGTGGTGGAAAAAGCTCCAGGGAATGAAAACCAGAGCCCTGACCTCTGGGGCCAGCAGGCTGGGAGGCAGCTGTCCACACAGCAAAAATCCCTCCTGCACAGGGGCTGCTGCAGGACTTAGTGGGGAGAGAACACAGCAACCTGGAAGGGAAGGGAGTCCGGGAGGGCTCCTCAGCGCTGCAGAGAGGTGCCAAACACCTACTGCGTGTTCCGCCCGGCGCTGGGTGCACAAGGAGCACTATCTCATTTAATCCTCTCAAGTCCATTCAGGTAGGCATGATTATTCTTTCCATTTAGCAGATAAAAAAATGGAGGCGGAGTAATTGAGCAGGGTCAGCAAATAATAAAAAGACAAAAACAATGATAATGGCTAACACTTGTATAGTATTTAATATGTGTCAAACATAAATGAAAGTTGTATATTAAAATTATTTAATCTTCACAACAGACCTCTAATGTCAATACCAGTATTACCCCCATTTTCTAGACGAGGAAACTGAGGCCCAGAGAAGTTAAGTAACTTGCCCAAGTTCACACACGTAGCTGGTGGTGAAACTGGGATCCAAAAATCACCCCCCTCACCTAGGAGCTAGTGCATCCCAGGGGGAGCAGCTGGGTTAGCAGCAACCAAGTGAGTTTGATTCCCAAGCTCTTTCTCCCACTGCACTTTAAGGAGGGGCCCTGCAAAGGTGTCCAGGGTTGGCGGGCTGGTGGGAGTCCATGGGGAAGAGCAGCTGGAGTCAGGGAGGAGGGAGGGGGAAGGTGTCCAGGCTGTGGGTTCCTGTTCCAGGAGAGAGGCGGCAGCGGTATGCAGACAGGTAATGTAGCGCGGTGGGTGGTGACCTGAGCGTGAATCACGCTGCTGGCTGGCCAGGGTGCTGGGGGCAGAGGCGAGGTGAGCTGAGTGACTCATTGGGGCAGCAGGGAGTAGGTGGAAATCAGTGGATGAAAGAGGAGCTGGCGAGATAACTGGAGTGGGGCCAAGTCAGACCGGAAGCCCACCTGCTGGCAGCTGGGCAGGCGCGATGGTGGGTAGAAAGAGGGGGTTCTGGCTTTCTCTGTAACTGACTGGAAAGAAAACAAAGCTGAAGACCTTCATACTAAGCAAGGAGGTGCTAAGAGTCCAACGTGAAGGGTCAGCCACAGCAGTCCCTTTCTTTCTGATTAACGAAAAGCTTTCTCACCAAAGGGAGAGGTCCAGCCTTATCCACATCCACGGAAAACAGAGCCCAAGAATGTCGTTTTCGTCCAGTCCTGGAGGGATTTAGGCTGGTCCTAAGGAAGAGCTTGGCATTCTATTTTGGTTTGGGGGGAGGTCTTTAGCATTGTATAACAGCTTATTTGATAATTGCCTTGTCCCTCCCAGAAGGGTTAGCATTCTTTAACAGCAAAGAAGGTCATGGAATCTTCTTTCCAGACATGGCAGAGCAGGGGACATGGCAGCAAGGAGAGGGGCAGTTCCCCAAAGGGAGAAGTTGCCTTGAGGGAGGGGAAGGCTCTGAGCCAGGCCATTCATCCCTGACCCTGCTGGGGAGACCCTGCAGAGCGGGCTCTGTGTTGGCAGTCCTGGCAGGGACAGAAAGCCCGGACTCAGAGCTTGCAACCCCCGCCCACCCAGTGATGACCTCCTCAGGCCAGGAACCTCACTACCTCTGGAGCAGCTATTGCTGGAAAGTTCTTCCTCAAAAAAGCTGCACCTTATCTTGTGGTAACTTCTACCCTCGGGTTGTGGTTCTGTGTCTTTGAAGCAACTCTAAAGATACCTCCTTCTTTGCCCGATGGCTGTCAGCTCAGGTGCACCCAGGACAGCAGTAACCATGCCGCGGATTGCAGAGTCCACTATCGCAATCTGATCTTCACAGCCAGCTTGCTGGTGTAGGAGGGAACTATTGCCCCAGAGTCAGATGGGAAGACTGGGGCTCTGAGAACCTGAAGGCTTTGCAAAGGTCACCCAGTTGTTAGGCAGAGAAGTCAGAACTGGAATCTGGTCTTAGGCTCCACTTTTGCTGACCACAAAGTCGCAGGGTAGATGGGTGGCAGGCAGGGCTCCTGTGTCTCCTTAGCTTTCTCTTCTCCAACAATCGGTTACTACTATTGTTCTCATTAAATAACAGCAATGCCAATAAAAACAACAGTAGCAGTTACACAGTATCTACTCTGCCAGATCTTTTCCTTAGTACTTTTCGTGTATTAATTCTCTTACTCTTATTACCAGGCTGTGTAGCTGGTACTAATAACACTGCCATTTTACAGATGATGAAACAGAGGCACAGAGAGGGTAAGGAACTTGTCCAAGGGTAACCATCTAAAAAGGAGTGAGGTTAGGAAATGAGCACAGAAAACTGATTAGAACTTAGTTCCTATGACTTTTCCTTGGGTAAAATGGGTTAGAGCTCTCAGCACCCTGGTTGCCCACCCTCTGAACAATCATTGGTTGGTGAATATCTATTGATCTCAAAATGTCCCAGCCAGGAATGAATCCACATGTGATCTGAGAGTTCAGAACCGACTCAGGAAGGGTGGACTCTGTCCTAAGGGGGTTACAGGGAGGTGCTGCTTGCAAAGCACCTGCCTTGAACACACTGGTTACAGGCTGAGCTCAGAGCAGCCATGAGGGGAAGTACTCCACTGGGTTGGTGTGTGCACAGCCCCCGGGGGACAGGAGGCACTGAGATGTAGAGGAGAATGGGGCTGGGGGAGGGGCAGAGCAAGGGAAGTCCAGGCTTCTAGATGGTCCCTGGAGGAAGGAAGGAGCCGGCCGGGTCCCCAGATGCACACTGGAAGGGAAGGAAGCTGATGAGTTTCTGGTGCCCATTCTGCCTTGTACTTCCAGGATGCTCTACTGGGGTCCCTGGGTGGGTGGGATGGGGACCTGGGATGCATGGGCTCTTCTGTGAGAGGCAGCCTCTCTGGGGACAGAGGGAGGATGTGGAAGAGAGTAGGGGTATCAGCGTCCATATCTCCCAGCGTCCCTGCCCCTGCCAGTCTGTCCCCAACAGAGAAGAAGGGCTGGAGGGGAGACAGCCAGGGGAGATGGGAGAGGAGATTTTTGCTGACCGATCTCAAGTGCTTCCGAGCCTGGAGAGGGAAGAAGTGGAGAAGCAGGGGCCATGAAATCGGACAGGCTTGGGTTCAAATGTTGACTCCAGGACTTCCTGGCTGAGTGGCCTTGGGGCAAGTTGCTGGTTGGTGGGCCTCAGTTTCCTCAACTGTCAAATGGAGACAGTAATGCCTGCCTGATTAAACTGTGCAATGGTTCACCCACCCTCAAATGTAGGGATGTCTGCCAGAGTGCATGGGAGTGAGTGTCGTGATTGTGACCGGGGTAGGGGGTCAAGGTTAGCAGGGCTGGACTGTCTGGCAGCATTCTTCATCCCTCTCCAGCCCTGGTCTTCTCTTGCCAGACCCCCCCTGCTTGCAGGGCAAGATCTGAGCCATCGGCAGGTCTTCCGCAGTGGTCAGGTCTCTTAGATGTAGGTGTCGACTGCAAGGGAGGGAGAGATTTCTTTACTGAAGGGGTGATGTGGGACTACTTCTTCCCGCCCTAAGCCAAAAAAGAGGAGAGAGGTCGACTGAGGGAGTGAGGGTGCTCTATATGGAGCCTGGCTTCTTCTGGAGGACTTGTCACAGGGTGGAGGATGGGGGGCTCATCAGAGGAAATAACTTCAGCCAAGTTGGGGGACCTGGATTCTTCCTACATGACATGAGAAAGACAGTTCTGTTTCCTGGGTTTCAGGCTCCTTTCTGTGTCTTCCTGATATTCAGTGACATCTTTGTGTCTCTGAATTAATTTATGTCGTTTAATCTTCTGAGAGCTTCATGAGGTAGGCAGATCTAGAGCTATGCCCATTTTACAGATGAGTAAACTAAGGCTTATATTCAGAAAGGCTGGATTACTTACCGACATTACACAGCTGGAAAGTGTGCGGCTGGAGCACCAGGACACACATCTAGGTGCCTCTGGCTCAGTTCTCTTTCTGGGGTACTACATTGGCCACCTAGAATAGCCAGAGGGAGCAGGGACAGAATGGGGGGCAGTGTGATGGCCAGAGTATTTCCTGACCCATTTGCTGGCCAGGTGACCCTTGAACAAATGCTTCAGATTTTTCGCCTGTAAAAGGGAATGACCACAGTATTGACTACCAGTGGCTAGTAGTATGTGGAGTTACACTGGAGATTAAATTAAATAACAGACATTCTGATACCACAGTGCCTGGCTATAGTAAGTGCTCAAGAAATACTAGTTATTACTGCCATTCTTTTAATGACCAATAACAAACGAATCTTTCAGAATTTCAAACACACACCTTCGACCTGAGCTACATTTTCTCCTGTAGCGAGAGGATGCGGGGCAGCTGGCTAGCCTTTTATGAGAGAGAGAACGGAGGAGGACGGTGAGGATGTGGACTAAGCAGTGGTTAATGCAGCAGCACGTTAGGACCCCCTGGGGCTCTTGTGAAAATAGCTTTGTTTGGGCCCCACTCAGTCCTCTCAAACCGGACTCTCTGGTGAGTGAAGCTCTGCACTGAAATTCAACTTATTATTTAGTTGAGGCAAATTTATGTACAGTAAAATGCACAAATCTTAGGTGCTCCTTGAGCTGGGCAATCAAGGTATTGAACATTCCCAGTAGCAGGTGTCCCTTTGTAGTCAGTTCCTCTCCCTCTCCCGTTACCCTTTTCTGACTTCTGTCACCATCAATTAGTGCTTTTCCTGTTCTTAGACTTCATATAAATGGAATCATACAACATGAGTTTTCTTGTATGTGTGTCTGGCTTACTGTGCTTAACTTAATGTTTCTGAAATTCTTTTTCTTTTTTGTCTGTATGAGCCCCTTTTGATCGCTGAGCAGTATTGATAGACATTTGGGTTGTTTCAAGCTTTTTTGACAAATATGAATAGGCTGCTATGAATATTCTTGTACAAGTGTTTATGTTTCCATGGCTCCTGGGTAAACAGGTAGGAGTGGAATTGCGTCAAATATCCAGAAGGGTCTTAAAGTAGATGTATATTTAACTTTGTAAGAAACCGCCAGTGGTCCTCCAAATCAGTTGTTTCATTCTAGACTCCCATCAGCAGCAATTCTAGTTGCTCCACACGCTTATCAGTATTTGATGTTGTCAGTCTCTTGGTTTTAGCCTAATAGATGTTTAATGGTACGTCATTATGTTTTTAATTTGCATTTATCTGAGGACTAATTATGTTGAGTAACTTTTTATGTGTTTAATGACCATTTGTATAGTTTTTGGGCTCATTTTAAAAACAATTTGTCTTTTTCTTGTTGACTTGTAAGAAGTTTTTATATTTCAGGATTTCTTCCTTATTTTTTATTCCAAAAGATTTTGCCTAGCCCAAGATCTTGAAGGTATCTTCTATGTTTGCTTCTATAGTCTTTATGTTGTGAGTTTTTGTGTATGGACTAAGGTAGTGGTTGCTGTTCTGTTTTGTTTTGTTTTTCATACAGTATCCAGTTGTTCCAAAACCATCTGTTTTTAAAAAATTATTTGCCCCATTGAATTGAATTGCTTTGGTCAAAAATCAGTTGATCATATATGTGCAAGTTTATTTCTGGACTCTGTTCTGTTGCTCTGCTGTCTGTCCTTACATAAGTACTACACCGTTTTGATTACTGTGGCTTTCTGGTCTTAATGTCAGGTAGAGTCAGCCCTCCAACTTTGCTCCTCATTTCCAAAATTGATTTGTTTTAGCGTGATTTTCATTGTACAGGTCTTGAACATCTTTCATTAGATTTATCCCCAGGATTTGATATTGTTTATGCTATTTAATATGTTGTTTTTGTGATTTCATTTTCTAATTTTTGTTGCTAGCATGTAGAAATACAATTAATTTTTGTATATTGGTTTTGTGTCCTACAATCCTGTTTATTAGTTCTGGGTGTTTGTTTTGTTTGGGTAGATTCTATCCCTAAGGCCCTGCTACTCCGGACTTTCAGGATGGTAATAGGCCCTGTGTTGAGAAGAAGGAATTGAACGATTTTTACTGGACAGTGTTGAACTTGTGGTGCTTGGGCCCCCACCTGAAACTCATTAAAACTGAGTCTTCGGTGTATGTGTGTGTAGGGGTGGGTGGGAGGTGTGGCATCGGCATTTTTAAAGTTCCTTGGAAGATTTTAGAAGTGCAGATCTAGAAAGCGTCAGATGGCAAGCGGGCCCAAAGGCCACCCTCGCCTGAGGGGATGGGGCGGGATGGCCGGCACGCCGCGGGCCCGTGGGAGTGTCTGGGCGGGTGGGAACGAGCGGACAAGTTCCGGGTTCCCCTCCAGGGCCGGGCGACTGGGAGGAGCGCGCCTCACACACAGGCGCCTCCGCCTCTCCCTTATGATAAAGACAGTAATAAATGCGGTCACCGCCGGAGCTCACTGTCGCCTGCAATTACCTGGCGGACACACCTGTCTACACTCCCGCTCTCCCCCCAACATAGCCCGAGAGACCCCAGAGCTATTCCCCGCAGGTTTCTCCGGGATGCACCGACCTCACTGGTTACAGACGAGGAGACTGAGGCCCAGAGGGGGCCAGGGACCTGCGTGAGGCCGCCCCCTAATCTGACCCTTTGCCATCGGCCCTCCCAGGTACACGGAGATTAAAGAGGAACTGGAGGAGCTGGACCGCATCACAGAGCAGACGCTCTTCGACCTGTACAAGTACAACTCCTCCAACACCCTCGTGGCCCGCGCCCGCGGCCGCCGCGACCTGCGCGAGGCCCTGCCGCACCCACTGCAGCGCCTGCCGGTTCCGGCTCCGCCCCATGCGGCCCGCAGCGCCCGCAGCGCCACCTCCAGTGTGCGGGACAACAACCCCAAGGTGAACAGGAAGGACTGGAAGATCGGCTTCCAGCTGGTAAGGCCCCGCCCCGGCCCCGCCCACCACCTGGAAGCCGCGCCCACTCGCCCCGCCCCGCGGGTTCCGCCCGCGCTCGGACTCCGCTCCCTTTCCGCACCCCGCCTCCGCTGCCAGGGATACGAGGCTGGACCCCAGCCACTTGCTGGCAAAATAAATAAGTTAAACACATATATCAGGTTTGAAAAATAAAATTAAATAACATCTCTGTGGGAGCCAGCTGGTAGAGACTCCTCCTGTGGGAGCGTTTCCGGGGGCGGGAAGTCAGATCTGTTGTGGGAAATGCATCTTTCTGGAGTCCATCCCTCTGGTGGGACTCAGTTGAGACCCTCCAATGTGATGGGGCACAGGGGCTCTACCAGCCTATGACAGGGAATAGGAAGACAGTAACAAGGAAATTTAATTTTAAAATAAAAAATGAAAAATAAAAGGAAGAGTAAAAGAAAATGGGAGAGAAGTAGAGGGAGGAAGAAAGACAAACCCCTTTAGTGAGAGCGGACCACGCTTCCCGGAGCCCTGGGTTCCAGTACCTGCTCTGCTGCTGGGATGAATCGCTTGGTTCCTCAGTCTTCCCATCAGTGAAATAGGGAGAAGAATCCTTGCTCCACCCTCCTCGGAGGCTGCATTAATGACCCCTAGGTGTGTGCAGCGCCCGGTCTCCACCTTGGCCTACCTGCTGCTCCCTTAACCCGGTGCTCTCCGGGGTCCGCTCTCCTCGGGGCTTCTTCATCTCTCTGCCTTCTGTTCCTCCCAGCTCCTGGCTCCCACCCCCTCCTCATCGGTCCTGAGGACCCCAGATCACTCATTCCTTGATCTTGGCCCAGCCCTGCTTACACTCGCTGCTGGCCCTCTGACAGTCTGGTCTCTGTGTCCAGTGCAACCGGAACAAATCGGACTGCTTCTACCAGACGTACTCGTCAGGGGTGGATGCAGTGAGGGAGTGGTATCGCTTCCACTACATCAACATTCTGGCCAGAAGGCAGGACACCTCTCCCTCGCTGGAGGAGGACGCGCTGGGCAAATTCATCTTCGCCTGCCGCTTCAACCAGGTCTCCTGCAACGAGGCGTGAGTCCATCCTTCCCTCCGCCTGGCTTTGTGCTACCGGCCCCCCACCCCCCCACCCCGGGCTCCTTCTCCAGCCCAGCATGGGCGCCTCCCCGAAATGCTTGTTGACTAAATAAATGCGGGTGGGGAGGAGGGGGAAGCAGGTGACTCCAGGTCCAAATCTCTACCCCAGGAAGCATCGTGCAGGACTTCTGCTCTCTGCAGGGCTGCATCTGAGTGAGGCAGCCTCTTACAGATTCCCTGGAATGGCTGGGGTTGAGATCTGGTTTTGAGAACCAAGGGCTGGAAGTATGGTTCTCCTTTTTCCTAAGACCTCTTTCTTACTAGCATCAAACTCAGGAGTGCCTAGCAGGTCATCGAGTCCTGTACTCCACTTTCTCAGATGAGGCTAGCGGTGGTGGTGTAGTGGACACTGCGGGGATTGAACGGGGGCCTAGCCCTGAGTTCCTGCTCTGGTTCTGTTATTTCTGGGGCCAGGTGACCCTGGGCATTTCACATCACCCTTCAGAGCCTATGTCTTTTCTTTTGGTGGGGGAGTGTAATTAAGTTAATTAATTAATTAATGGAAGTACTGAGTACTAAACCCAGAACCTGGTGTATGCTAAGCATGTGCTCTACCACTGAGCTATACCCTCCCCCCACCCCCAGAGCATATTTCTTTGTGTGTAAGGGGAGAAATGAGACCCATTCAGTGTTCACTGATCAAATATTTTTGACTGTCTGGGCTATTGCCATTCACTATTTGGGCATTTGGGGTACATCAAAGAAGAAAAATCCTTGCCCTTTGGCACTTTTACTTAGGCGATGAAGATGATCTCGAAGTGTGAGGACACTTTGTAAACTGCGGTGAATGTTGGGTCTCCTTACTCACGTAATGAGAGGCTGTGAGTAAGGAGGGACCCCTTCTGTAGCCTCTGGCCCTTCCTACCCCTGCCCTCCCCGCCCTACTTCTGCTCCCCGATGTTCCGGCACCATCTCCCTGCCTCCGCCTGGCCAAGGAAGGGTGTCCAGGCAGCACCTCCACTCTACAGGGAACCCGTCTCTTCCATGTTACCGAAGAACATCAGCGGGGCCAGGTGTCACCTGCTTCTGTCACCTGAAGCACACACTCTGCCCAGCGCACAGTGTTTTGTTCCTGAGTCTAGCTTTTGTGTCTGAGGATAGAAGCTGCCACTTGGGAAGTGAGGCAACAGCAGCACCTGAGCCTGGGTCAACCCGCCCCTGCCACCAAGTCACTCTATCACCCTCTCGCTTTGCCTGCCCCAGGCTTCTACCTCCCCATCAATGGAAAGTCCATGGTTCATCTCAGTCTTGACGCTTAGGTCACTTCCTGAGTTGAGAGCCTCATTATTTCTCACTGGGGTTATTGTAACCCCTGCCCCAGTTCATCTCTCTGGTGCTCAGACCTCCCTTTATTCTGCAACCACAGGAGGGTTTATATGGCAGTATTTTGACTCCACCTAACTATTCCAGTTAGTCCTGTTTAAAGTCCTCCAATGTCTCTCATGGCCTTTGGGATCAAGTTGAAGCTCTTTATCCTAGCTTTCTCAGCCCCTCTTCCCACATAGCCAACACCCTTTGCCCTCTCTCTGTGAGCTTTTCTTTAATAGCAGCATTCATCCTTTTAGTGTATACAATTCAGTGGTTTTTAATGTATTCACAGAATTGTGCAACTATTACCACTGTCTAATTTTAACATATCTTCCTCACTCCAAAAAGAACCCCTCTATATCCATTAGCAGTCACTCCCTATTCCCTCTCCTCCTCCAAGCCTTGGAAACCACCACTTTCTGTCTCTGTGGATTGCCAATTGGGGACATTTCCTATAAATGTAATCACACACTATGCAGTCTTTAATGACTGGCTTCTTTCACTTAGCATCGTGTTTTCAAAGTTCATCCACGTTGCTGCGTGTATCTGTAATTGTTGCCTTTTTATGACTGAATCGTATCCCATTGGAATGGATAAACAACATTTTCTTTATCTGTACTTCAGTTGATGGACATTTGGGTTACTTTCACTTTCTGGTTATTATGAATAATGCTGCCATGAGCATTCCTGTACACAGTTTTGTATGGGTGTACGTTTTCAACTCTTTTGGATAGACACTAGGAGCGGACTTGCCGGATCACACAGTGAGTCTGTATTTAACATTTTGAGGAGCCACCAGTCTATTTTCCGAGTGGCTGCACCATTTCACATTCACACCAGAGTATTTGAGGGCTGCAAATTCTCCACATCCTCCCTTGTTATTATCTGTCTTTTTCACTTTAACCATCTTACTGAATCCTTATACTTTTAATAGCAAATTTATATAGCTCTTACTAGGTGCTAAGCACTGTTCTAAGTGGAGTTTAATCCTCACAGCATCCCTGTGAGTTAAGTACTATTAGCCCCATTTTACAGGTGAGGAAACTGCACCACCAAGAGATCAAGTACCTGGGTTGGCCCCCCCGCTAATACTTGTTAGAATCAGGATTCAAGTACAAGTAGTTTTGTTCTGGAGTCTGTGCTCTTCGCCATCAGGTTCTACTGCTTCTCGTGTGTTCTCAAAATGTGCTTAATGTGTGTCTTTTCATATGTGACAAAATGTGCATGTGACGTTTACAGAAATGGTGTCAGGTTATATATCTCATGCGGCCTTTTATTTCCTTAACTAAGCTCTGTGGTTTTAAGATTCATCCGTGTTGCTTCATCCACTCTGTTGATTCCACCTGCTGCATACAGCTGTCACGCTGTCCCTGTCCCCTCTCCCTCTGAGCAGGGCTCACGGGCTCACAGGCCTTGCAGGACTGGCCTCTGTGCACTTCCGTGGCCGCTTCTTCCGTCCCTCCCTGAATGCAGCCTGTGCTTTGGAACTGCTGACCTCCCAGCACTTCCCAGACAGTGCAGCCGGATTTCACACCTCCGTGCCTTTGTTCTTCACGGCCAATGGAATATTCCAGATCATATCACTTGTTCCCATCTCCCTGATTTACAGATGAGGGGCGTAAGCATGAAAAAACTGGCTTGCTCCAGGCCGTGCAGCCAGTACCCCCACCCTGGCCCTCACCCTGGCCCCCACCCCCCTATCTCAGTCCAGCTTTCTTCCCTTTCCTGCTTCGCTTCCTTCCTCCTCAGCCTCTCGCAGACCAAAGCCCTGTCTCCCTCTTCTCCCTGCTCCCCTCACCAGCTCCAAGATGCCAGGCTAGTTAGAACACAGACCCTTCTGTTCCCATGTGGGCCTGGCTACAGCCCCACACAGCCCCTGTCGGGGGCCCTGGGACTTGCTGTCAAGTCGTGTTCCTATTGCAGCAACGCTGCTCTGATTCCTTCCTCTCTGTTCCCAAACCTATCCCAGCACAGCTGTGGACCTACCAGTGGGAGGCATGCAAGAAGCCCTGTCCTGCCCTTGGATCTGAGTCTGACCTTCCTCCTGCTGCTCCATGCTCGTTGGCCTCTCTCCCTCCTTTCACCCCACTCCCTTCCATTCTCTACTTCATTCATTTATTTCACAGCTCTGTTAACTGTCTCCTGTATCTCTTGTGTGCCGAGAACCATGCCATTAACCCAGAGACGATTTAGAGATGAGTGAGATGAGTCTCCTGTCCTCAAGGAGATTATGCTACAAATGGGGAAATAAGATTTAGACACATGAGACGCTAAGGACGCCGCACGAGTTTGTAATGCAACACAGCGACGGACTGGGGAGGTCACAAGGCCAGTGAGGTCAGGTGGCTGTGGGGAGGAGCCTGGCCTTGAAGGCAGCTGACCTGAGTTCAAGTCCTAGCTCATCCTCACCACTTGTGTGACTTTGGGCAACTACTTGATCTCTCTGAGCTCATGCAAAGTGGAGGTGATGCCCAGCAGAGTGGCTGACGGGGCCTGAGCAAGGCTCTCAGCATGGCGTCGGCACATAGTAGATGATCAGGAAACCAAGGGCTCTGAAAGTCTTGCTCTCGCCGAGCCCCTGCCCTTTCCTCTCTGATCCTACTCTCTTATTCCTGAATAGGAATTACTCTCACTTCCACCACCCGATATATGGAAACTGCTACACTTTCAATGACAAAAACAGCTCCAACCTCTGGATGTCCTCCATGCCTGGGGTCAACCATGGTGAGCCGTCCCCAACCTCTGCCCCACCCCTCCCTTGCCCTGCACACCCACATTTTCCCACCTTGAGCTCGTGTCCTAGAGATGCTCTGGCACCTCCGGGTCTCAGCCCAGCATGCCCACTTCTATCCTGGAAAAATCGTCTCTGTCATTTCTCCCCCATCGGCACCACGTGGTCCATTCTAGACGTGATAGAAATCCTGTCCCCATCCTTCCTGCCTCGCCCCAACCCCAGTCCAGCTCAGGGGTAGCCAAATCTGTTTGCAGGTCTCCCAGAACTTGCTCCTCTTGGGGCCTTAGAGACTCGGCAGGTGGGAGGGTGGGTTTCCACCCCTCTGATGCTTCTTCCAAACCGCCCCCACTCGGTGCCCTCTCCATCTCCCAGGTCTGTCCCTGACGCTGCGCACAGAGCAGAATGACTTCATCCCGCTGGTGTCCACAGTGACTGGGGCCAGGGTGATGGTGCACGGGCAGAACGAGCCTGCCTTCATGGATGATGGCGGCTTCAACCTGCGGCCCGGGGTGGAGACCTCCATCAGCATGAGTAAGGCAAGGAAGCTGGCTGGGAGGCCTGGGACGAGAGCCCCAGATGGAGAGGGGCCAGCAGAGGGCATGGAGTGACAGCCAGAGGCCTGGAGAAGGTGTGCAGGGCCATGCCCGGTGGGCCTCAGGAGCATGTGGAGCATGGGGTGGGCTTCAGGAGCAGAAGTCAGGAGTGAGGGGCCTGGCTGAGTGGGCGTTAGGAAGTCAGATTCTGAGGAATGGACCTGCTTAGGGCTCATGGGATGTTCTGGGCCCGGTGTCCTTGGACGTAGCCCTGGAGGCATGTTTTGAGATGATTAGGCAGAGAGGAGAGGTGGCAGGGAAGGACATACAGCCCGGGACTGAGGGAAGATGGAGGTCAAGAAGAGGCCTGGACCACCTGCTCTGACCTCTGACCTCTGACTTCTGTGTGTCTCTACGTTCACAGGAAGCTGTGGACAGACTTGGGGACAACTATGGCGACTGTACCGAGAATGGCAGTGAGATCCCCGTGGAGAACCTTTACCTCACCAAGTACACGCAGCAGGTGCGGCCCGGCCTGTTCCATGGCAGCCATCTCCCATGGGGCAGTGTAGGTCAGCCACAGAGGGTGTGCCTGACAGGGACTGATGGGAAGAGGGATGAAGATGTCCTGCAAGGACTGGTGTGTCCTCCCCTCCCCTGCCATTGGAGGCCGTGTGTGGGAGGGCAGGCCTGACCCCTCCCCCTTCTCTCTCCCCCTTCCTCCATGCCCTCCTCCAGGTGTGCATCCATTCCTGCTTCCAGGAGAGCATGGTCAGGGAGTGTGGCTGTGCCTACATCTTCTACCCGCGGCCCCATAATGTGGATTTCTGTGACTACCGGAAACATGATTCCTGGGGTGAGACTGGGAGGCCTGGGCCCTCCCCATCTGAGCCCGGGGCTTCCTCACGAGCCCTGCACCCTCACTGACCCATCATTGGGGATGGCTTCTGGCTCCCACGTCCCCTGACTGGTTCTCCTGCTGCCTCTTGCTTTCCTCTCATCTCTACCTCTCTCCTCTATCTCTGCTCCTCCTTCACAGTTTCTCTCTCTCTGTTTTGGTTTCTGTGTGTTTAGAATGGGATGGCCACATTTAAAAATAACTCTCAGCAAGAGGAAGGAAGAGCACGTGAGGGAAATCTCCCTGGGTTCTGCACGCAGTGCTCTCTGCCTGTAGCTTCCCGGCTCTCCCCCCAGGGAACCAGCAGGGCTGGTGCTGCGCGCTGGTGAGGCAGCCCGAAGTGCAGGAAGGAAATCCTAGAAGTTATGTGCACCTGCCTCATTCCCTCACACCTTCTGTTTCATGTGTGTTTTATAATGTACGTAATGTATCAGCTCAATAGGAGCAGGTGTGTCATTTACAAACCAAATACATAGATTGGAATTGCTTATTGAGGATTTTTCACCTCCAGGAGGGCAGAATCAAGAGAATCTGGAGGTCACTGGACTCTCCCCCTTCCGTGGTCTGGGAGCAGATCAGTCCCTTTTCCTTCTCTCTACAGATGAGTTATTCAGCCAGAAGGCTGTGTGCCAGGAGGCTGAGACAGAAAGAAAATTCCAAGCGGGAGGCTGGAAAATTGAGGGCGGGCATCCTCAGTGCGCATGCCTTTACCTGGCGCAGCTGGCCTCTCCCCGGGGACGTGGCCAGGGCCCAGCAGACCCCGGCGTTGAGCGCTGCCTCTGCCTTGGCTCTGCTGTGTTCATCCTCTGCCTGCTTTCTTCCCTGGTTCTCAGCTCCGCTCCTGTGCTTTGCAGTCTGGCCTCCGGTTCCTGTCTCTCTGGCCTTAAGAGAATCACAGTGCATCAGAGCTGGAGGGGCGCTCAGAGGTCATCCGGCCTGACCGTCTCCTTTCTCAGAAGAGCAGGCTGAGGCCCAGAGGGAAGATGTGATGTCCCAGGACACTCTGAGCAGGGACTCTGCCCACTGCTCCTCTGGCCTCCAGACAGTGATTGCTCAGTGGTTGTGAGTTTGAAAAGATCTGTGAGAGAGAAAAACAGCAATGCTGTTTGCTGAGGAGCTGTGAGGATGAGGGAGAGGAAAGCCACTGAAAATTCAGTCTGTTGAGTTTTCTAAGGAGAGTCTTCTCCTCAGGGAAAAGGGCCTAGCTGCCTTTCATTCCCCCTAATTAAAGATTAATTATGTAATTAATTATATAAGCCCTGGTAGACAGAGAGATTTGGGTCAGAAATGAAAAAGACTCCAGACCAGGTGACTAAAAGTAGCAAGAATGGCAAAATAACCTTACTTAGAATTTGGGAAATGGAGAAGAGGGAATCCATGGTCCCATTACTCTTTTTTTCTTTTTTGGGTAATGGCTTTACTGAGATAATTCATTTCATGTATAACTTATCCTTAGAAGTGTACAATGCAATTTTAGTATGATTTTAGTTTTGAGCACAGTCATAATGCAATAATCATCACAGTCGATTTAGAACCTTCTCACCATTCCAGAAAGAAACTTAGTGCCCGTTAGCGCTCTCCAAGAGCCCCCAGCATGCCTCCCTCTGCCCATAACCACTCATCTACCTGCTATAGGTTTGTCTAACTTGGGCATTTCCTATAAACAGAATCACAGTATGTGATCTTTTGTGATTGACTTCTTTTATGTAGTATAATATGTTCAAGGTTCATCCACTTTGTAGCATGTCAGTACTTCATTCCTTTTTATGGCTGAAGAATATCCATTGTATGGCTAGACCACATTTTGCTTGTCCAGCCATCAAGTCATGGTCATTTGGGTTGTTTTCTGCTTTTTGGCTATTGTGAATAGTGCTGCTGTGTACATGTGTGTACCAGTTTTGATGTGGACGTGTTTTCAGTTCTCTTGGGCACACACCTAGGAGTGGAACGGCTGGGTCATGTTGTAATTCTATGTTTAACCCTCTGAGGAACCGCCAGACTCTTTTCCACAGTGGCTGCTCCGTTTTACATTCCTGGGCATCGATGGGTTCCACCTTCACATCCTCACCAGCACTTGTGATGGTCTTTTTTCACGACAGCCATCGTCCTGGGTGTGAAGGGGTATCTCACTGTAGTTTAATCTCATTTTTCTTATGCAAGAATTGTTCCCATTTTTCTTTTTGACTTTTAAATGTTTCTCCATTTCCTACACATCTGTACAGAGGTGTATCCTGGTTGTTTTTATTTTTTATTGGATTTAGCTTAATTTCTTAAGCATTTTCTGGCGCTGCCACTCAGGAGGCACCAATGTAATGCCACATAATACTCTTGCGAAATGAGTGCCCAGGGATCTTGGGAGACCTCTTGGGCGTGGGGTGAAGGTTGAAGCATCCTAGGAAGATGGGCACCTCTCTGCTCCACAGGCTACTGCTACTATAAGCTCCAGGATGCCTTCTCCTCAGACCGCCTAGGATGTTTCACCAAGTGCCGGAAGCCATGCAGGTGAGTGTCCCCTCCCCGGAGCGCAGGTTGGGCCGCTGGCTGCTTGGCTGAGTGGACTACAGGGTCCTCAGCTAAGCCTCTGAGTGAGCCCACGCCCATCACTGAGCGCCCTTCTCCATCCCCAGCGTGACCATGTACAAGCTCTCTGCCGGTTACTCACGATGGCCCTCAGTGACATCCCAGGTAAGGGGTGGTAGGGGTACGCTCGCAGGCATGGGCACATGTATGTATAACACTGAGCTCTTCTCTACGCATATGGGTAATACCCAGTTAAGCCTGAAGAGCATGGGGGGCGGCCCCACCGACACTCTCATCCTTTCCCAGGACTGGGTCTTCGAGATGCTATCCCGACAGAACAATTACACCATCAAGGACAAAAGGTCAGTCCTACCCTGGTCCCAGCCCCGGGAAAGGAGGAGCCTTTGGGAGGGAAGACAGATCTGGGAAGAGGAACTGATACACTTGCTTGGAGGAGGGTATTTTCGAGCGGCAGAGAGGTTGACCCCCTGCCGTTTCTTCCCGCCTTCTCCCCAACTCCAAAGAAATGGGGTTGCCAAACTCAACATCTTCTTCAAGGAGCTGAACTACAAAACCAACTCAGAGTCTCCGTCTGTCACGGTGCGTTCTGCCTCACTGAGTCTGGGATTCTCTCGGGGGGTCTTAACGGGTGGCTGTCCACAGAGACAAGGGATTGCCTCCGTGGGGCCAGGGAGTTTGGGCCTCGAAAGCTGAGGACCAAGGAAAGGGGAGAGGGAGAGGCTGAGAGGGTGGGAGGAAGGGTGCGCTGGGGGTGAAGTCTGGGCCTAGTAGGAAGGAGGGGTGCCGGATGCTGGGGAGAAGACCCCTGACAGAGGCCTGGGTTTCAGCCGTCCCTCCTGTGGCCTGGTTCTCAGTTTTCCCTGGAAGACACCAGTCATCAGCCATGTGCTCCTGGGGGAGAGGAGCAGAGAGAAGGGGCCCAGGGACTGTGAGAGGCTGGGTGGGGTGGCCGAGGGCCTTGGGGAAGGCGGGTGAGGCTGCTCTGCCGCGTGGTCAGCGAGCCTCTCTGCCTCACAGATGGTCACCCTCCTGTCCAACCTGGGCGGCCAGTGGAGCCTGTGGTTTGGCTCCTCCGTGCTGTCTGTGGTGGAGATGGCCGAGCTCGTCTTCGACCTTCTGGCCATCACCTTCCTCATGCTGATCCGGAGGGTCCGCAGTCGATACTGGTCCCCAGGCCGAGGGGCCAGGGCTGGCCAGGAGGTGGCCTCCGCGTCAGCCCCACCTCTCCCCTCCCATTTCTGCCCCCACCCCACATCCCCCTCCTCGTCCCTGCCAGGCCCTGCCCCTGCCCCAGCCTTGGCAGCCCCTCCACCTGCCTATGCCACCTTGGGCCCCCCTTCATCCCTGTCAGGCTCGGCAGCAGCCAGCAACCCCGCCTACACTCCAGAGGAGGTCTGAGAGGAAGGGGCAGTGTCTGCCCCTCAGGGCAGGCACTTCCCTCGGCAGGACTGAAGAATGTCTGGGGCTTCCTCTCAGAGCTGCCCAGCGCCTTCTGGGAGGCGTGTTGTTGGGGGAGGGGGCAGGATGGAGAAGGAACTCTGGAAAGGTCCAGAGAGCAGGGGCTGAGGAAGCTGCCCAGTAGCGCTCTGGCTCCTGCCGTGTATGCCCAGCCATGCCTCGAGAAACTCTGGTGTGCCCACCAGGCACAGACGAGGCTTCTTTTCCCTTGAATCAGCCAAGCCGAGCTTGGAGCTTTTACAAAGAACTTTCCTAGGAAACAAATGACCACAAAACACAAACAAGGGCACACAGAGGCAGGTTTGGTTTCCTCCCCAAAGATAGCTGGATTCAGCCCCAGAGTGGCCCTCCATGCTGCTTTCCAGTGACAAAGACATTTGCTCCTCTTTTTGAACTTGGGTGGGAAGCCCCACCAAAAGCTCCCTTGGTTAGTTCTTAGACAATTCCCCTTCCCTGACTCCCCAGGGTGGAGTCTGGAGCAGCCCTGTGTAGTAAAGACTTGACCACTCCCAGTCGGCTTCAGGATTCTTCCAGCCTCATCTACCGGGTGCCCCCATGGAGCCACACCCCAGCATCTCTGCCCTGCATCCTGTCCTTTGTAACTCTGCTTATTTGCTCAAGCTATTTCCTTAGCCTGGAAGCTTCCCCCACCATCTACTGGAGAACTCTGTATCCCTTAGAACCCTGCTCAGACATCAAGACTTCTGTCAAGGCTTCTGCCCCATCTTGTCTTCCCCAGGATTGATCACCCCCCTCTCCCCTGGACTCCCGTGGCACACCATAACATCTTTGGAAATGCTGATGTCACGTTTTACTTTCTTGTTCCTTTATGTCTTCCTCCTCAGCTAGACTGTGAGCTTGTTGTGGTCAGAAATGGACCTTTGGTCATCTGTGTATCCTCAGGGCCTAGTCCAGTGTTCCATTTAGAGCAAGTAGGCAGGTACTTAATAAATGCTGTTGCATAAAGAATGTCTGAGGGGAGGGTATAGCTCAAGTGGTAGAGTGCGTGCTTAGCATGCACGAGGTCCTGGGGTCAGTTCCCAGTACCTCCTCTAAAAATAAACCTAATTACCTTCCCTGCTACCAAAATAAAATAAATACAACAATAAATAAATTATTTTAAAAATACTAAAAAAAAAAAGAATGTCTGGAGAGCTGGATGGGGGTACCATACAGGGGGCAGTGAATGGATGCAAGTCCTGGGTCATGGCCCAAGTGCCTGGGAGATCCTGGGTGGGGGAGGGGACAGTCGGTGTTGCTGAGCATGCACTAAGGGCCCAGCACCATGTCCAGCGGGCAAATGAAGACATGGTGCCCTCCACTCAGGAGACCTGCTGTGCCCCCGTCCACTGCCTGAGCCACCTTTCCTTCCCAGCTCTTCTCTCACCACCATCTGTGACCCTTCTCTCTGTTTGCCGAGTACCACCCACCACCCAGCTGCAGCGGAATGTCCTCCACTGCCCGGTAGTGGTGGAGGAGGGGAGACTCAGGCCGGCTCCTCCAGGAAACTCAAAGCTCATTCTGGCATCATCACAGAGCAGCGTCAGGAATCCTCTAGCTTTTACCAAAGGAGAAATTGGGGGATGCCCGAGTGGCACCCTGGCTTCCAAACGCCTGGTTCTTTTCCTGATTCCAGCATCTGACCTGGAATCCAGAATTTACCTTTCCTCGTCCTCTTTGGGGCCTTTCCCCTGCTGCCTTGTCTTACTCAATTATAATTATATGTATTGATGTAATTGTATATGAAATAACTGATATAGATATAATTATATTTATTGATATTATATACTTAATATAATCTCCCTGTCCTGAGGAGCCAACTGAATTTTGAGACAGAGCGGGAGATGATGGCAGGAGCGGGAAGGTAGAAAAGGTTGTGATGAGGAACTGACGTGATGATGCCTGACTTCCCTTTCCCAGACTCAAGCTGATGCGGGGAAAACGGTGGTGTCACAAGAGTTCCCTCCGTCAGAGCCCTCAGGTTCAGCCTGTCCTGGTGGCTCTTTGCCACAGCGTAGCCTCCACCCTGCTCTGCCCCGCCCCAACTCCCTCTGCCCTGGCTGGGTGGGCAGGACCTGCTGGACAAAACAGAAGCCACTGAGGATGACAGCAATCCTTCCTGCCGCCCTTCCTTGCCCCGCCTCCCCCAGCCCAAATTGGAGTATCTCCTGGCCTGAAGTATTTCCACCCTGAGATGTTTCCTTCTCTCCTCCATCCCTCATCGACATGTTAAAAATAGTTTATTTCCTCCATCAACACACAAACACACAAGCCTTCTGATCGTTATGCAAGGCACCACAAGTTAAATTAAAACTTATTTATTCTATTATTCATTTTTATATTAATACATTACATGATTCAAGATAAAGTGAATTTTAAAAGCAAACGAGTGCCAATTCGGGGGAGGAGGGAGTAGATGAGGGCAGGTGCTAGCGTTAGGGGGCAGGCATTTTTCTAGAGTGTTTGTTGAAAGCGGCAGGCGTCAGCACAGGCGCATCACGCAGGCAGTTACCCACAGGGGGCACACCCAGGAGCGGTGCTGCTGAGAGCCCCTAGTCTCTCTGTCGCAGGCTAATCAGAGTTAGAGGAGAGAGGTCATGGTGTCTCATTTTCCTTATCGGGCTTATACGGCCAAGTGCCTTGCACAAGTTCACGACTCCTCCAGGACCAGCCAGGAAGCCAGGTTTCCAGGGACCCAGCCTGTCTCCCTGTGACACATGGAGTTGGAATGGCAGGGCTGGGGCTAGAACCCACGTCACCCCGACTGAGAGTCCAGTGCCCTTTCGATGACTCTGTGCTGCTGTGGGGGGTGTGTGAGAGAGACACGTGATGGAGGGTGCCCTCTGCCATCTGAAGCTCTTTTCTCTGGAGCATCCTTTTCTCCACAAGCCCTAATGGCCAATTCTGTCATCCTCTAGTTTGCCCCACTCCTATTCCGGTGTCTCTCTGTGTCTCCATCACCATCATTTCTTCTTCCCCTGGAGGGATTACGGTCATACTCTCATATCCTCCGAGAAACTGGTTAGCTGTCCATATAACTGGATCCACCCACCTCTCACTATCTTCTTTTAAACAGAATTTTATTCAACAGCCTAATACCACATTTCTGAAGACTTTAAACTTGCTGAATAAGTAGGCATTTATCCTAAACACTGAAAGCAATTCTTTTGTGCTGAGCTATGTGTGTCATGGCCTTGGCTGTTGGTGCAGACTGTTAAAAATTCCTTGTAACCTTAAAAGTAGGACACTGAAGTTGTTATTGTTTTTTTTAAAAAAACCTTTATTGTGGTATGATTCCTGTACAGTAAAGTACACATATTTCAAATGTACAATTTGATGAATTTTGATAGATGTCTACACCCATGAAACCACCATCACAATCAAGATAGGTAACATTTCCTTCACTCCCCAAGAGGTGCAATTTCCGAATTCCCAATTTATCCTTTCCTACCGCTTTTAATCCCTGGTAACCATAAGTTTGTTCTCTACACCTGTGAGTCTTTTTCTGTTTTGTAGGTAAGTTCATTTGTGTCCTTTTTTTTAAGATTCCACATTTAATCGATACCATAAGGCATTTTTCTTTCTCTTTCTGGCTTATTTCACTTAGAATGACAATCTCCAGGTCCATCCATGTTGCTGCAAATGGTGTTGTTTTATTCTTTTTTATGGCTAAGTAGTATTCATACACACACACACACACACACACACACACATATTCATATATATATATACACTCACATATATATATTCATATATATATATATATATATATATATATATATATATACATATCTCACATCTTTTTATCCAGTCATCCGTCGATGGACATTTGGGTTGTTTCCATGTCTTGACTACTGTAAATAGTGCTGCTGTGAACATTGCGGGTGCATGTGTCTTTCAGAATTATATTTTTCTCTGGATATACGCCCAGGAGTGGGATTGCTGGATAATATGGTAACATTATTCATTGTTAATACAAACTATTAACATTGCTACCACTTATGGAGAATGAATTTAGTATGAGGCAAACACTTGCTAAACACTTTATGTGCAAGTATTCATCAATGCATGTGCTGTGAGGGGTGCCGGCCTGTTTCCCAGTTTTAGGTGAGGCTGCAGCTCTCCTCTTCACACTGGAAACTGGGCCATCTGACTCCTGCACTTGACTTCAATGACCCTGCTTCTTTAAGAGCTTTGCTTTGGGCCCACTCTTACTGTACTTGGAGCCTACCTGGGTGTTGGTGAAGGTGACCTCCTTCCTCTATGAGTTCAGCTTTAACCATCTTGTTCCTCAGAAGCTAGAGGATGGGCTGGAGTGAAGTCAGCCAGAGGTGGGGGTATCCAAGCTCCACTTACATCTATAGACGCTCTGCCCCTGGGATCACAGAAGGGAGACCAGGGAGGACCAGGTAGGGTGGATCCCAGGGTGAGGATTCAGCTGATAGATCAGGAGGAAAAGGGGCCAGGAGCTCTGATGCACAGTCACAAAGCCCTGGCACCTCCTGTCTGGTCCCCTGCATTTCTAGCGGACCTCAACGGTTGGAGGACCCCAGGTCTGGATTGGCTATAGCGTAGGTCATTGTGTCCAGAAAATGTTCTGGTGAATGTTGTACCCTTGTGGGGTTCATTTGGGAAGTGTCCTGCTAGGATGGGAGTGGCATAAAATACTCAAAGAGTCAAGGTGTGGGGCCTGACTGAAAAGGACGAATGGAAAAGAGGCAAACGTCTGTTGTACCAAAATGGGACTGAAGCCAGGAATCTAGGGCCTCAGCTGGCTGTGCAGGGAACATGACTTGCCTGACCCTCAGCCTCAGTTTTCTCATCTGTGAACGCAGGGGTGGGGGACTGGCTGCAGGAAACTGCCCCCGAGGCCAGCTAGGATTGATGTATCCAAATACTTGGGAAAAGGGCACGGGGAATGGACTGGCCGTACCTGCCGGAGAGATGGGTAACTCCACAGCGTCCTCACCGCTGTGATCTCACTAATCCTCGTGGTACCACCTTCCCCACCAAGGTAGGCCATCACCTTCACTCTCATTGAATAACCAAGGTCTGTCTTGTGGGAGGTCCTGCGTTGTTTGGAGGCAGAGCCAGGATCAGCAGGTGGGGGCCCAGCAGGGCAGAGACTGGATGGGCTATAGCCCCATTCAGGTTTAGGACTGACTCTGAAGTTTGGGTTGGAGGGGTCAGTTCCCAAGAAAGTGGGAGCTTGGGGCGTCAGTGGAGAACTCTGGGGAAAAGAGAAGAGGTCCTAAGGAAGACTGAGGCATCAGATTCTTGTCCATCTGTCCGGGCTCAAAAAATCCCTACAGCAACCGCATGAGATAGGGTCTCTCTGTTTTGCAAACTGGAACCCAGGCTCCGAGAGTCTGTCCCAGACCACCCAGCTAAAAAGTAGAGAATTCTGATCTGGAACCCAGGGAGTCGGATTCCAAAGCCCTGAGTCTTTTACTGCCATTCATTTGGGAAAGGCCGGGTGGTGGGGGGCAGTCGGGCGCCCCTAGGTGTTTGGCGGGGAATGATCGGACTGGCTGCTGGACCCGGGCCGCTGGTGCCTCGGACTGGCTGCGAAGGGTTAAGGAACGTTGGCCCCCTCCTCCTGCCTCCGCCCGCCTCCTCCGGCCTCCACCCCCGGCTCTTCCTGTCCCGAGGTTGCAACACCCCATTTGCCTTCCCCTCCCACCTCCTCCTCCTCTCTGCTTTAATTTTCTCCGAGTTCTCCGAACTCAGGCTTCAGTCCTGGCCTTCCGGGTTTGAGGGCCCTGGGACCGGGCTGTGATCCCCGCCCCAGTCTCAACCCTCAACTCCCCTACCCAACGCCCGGGATCCACTTGGGACCTCGGGTCCGATAGGTCCCGGCTCATCCTGGGACTGTGTCACTGCCACAGTCGTCTAGCCGCCCAGGCCTGAGCCCTGATGGGGGAGTGAGAGGCCCCAGCTGGCCGGACATGGGCCTCCCCACCGTGCCTGGCCTGCTGCTGCCCCTGGTGAGTCCGGGGACCAAGGGCTGGAGTGGGCAGGTGGGCGAGGGGCGCCTGGGGCAGAGAGGGCTGAGGGCCGAGGGCCAAGGGCCGAGGGCCTGTGTGGCCCGACCTCAAACATGGCCCATTCATCCGCTGCCCTGAGTCCGGGGCACGGGAGTCTGGAAGGCCAAGAAGGGAAGGGAGCTGGGCCTCGACAGCAGAAAAAGTTATTTGGGGCTGGGGCTGCCCAGAAATGTGGGGGCAGGTGACCCATTGGGGAAAGGAAAGGAGTGGAAGAAGAAAGGTTGGTCCTCTCTGGGTCCTGATGGTTCAGAATTCTGTCTGGCGGGTCCCCTGGCTGCCTGGGAGCGTGTTGGGCTGTGGAGAGGTGAGGCTGCCGTGGGCCTGGCCGAGCAGACCCTGCTGGAGGCCAGGAGCTGGATACTGGGGAAGTGGGGAAACTGAGTCTGGAAGAGGCAATGGGCTGGGGAGAGCGCGGTCGGGATGCTGTGTGTTGGGGGCATTCGGGAGGGGAGTGGGAAACTGGTTGGGGTCAGGCAACTCCAAGGCCTCCCCAGGCCCAGGCCTCCCACCTGGGGGGCATTCTTCCCCCTTGGTCTGTGGCCCCTGTCTGTTAGACTAACCCCCCTCCGCGGTCTCAGAACCCCTGTGCCTGCCCCCCAACACCCTCCCACAGATCCAAACAACAGATTGCTTCTTTCTTTCTCCTACAGCTCAGTTTGGGGAAGTTGGTAGACAGTTGTTTTCGTCACTGAAAAATGTCCCTTTCTCTTGCCTCAGCCTTGTTTCAGTGTATCCCTGATTCCTCCGTGTCCTGGAGTCTTCCTGGGCAGAGACCCCCGGCCCCCTCCCCCACCTAGTCAGGGTAGGGGGGACTGCGCTGGCCACTTTCTTCAGGGGTCTGGCCCTTCCCAGGCCCAAACACCCCCCCACTTGCCTCCCCCCACCTCCTCTCCCCAGGGTCTTCTACCATCTCCCCTAATCACTCCTTCCTTTTCTGCCAAGTCTCCCAGAAGCCTCCTTCAACTTCTCAGAATCTCCTTTGTGAACCTTTTCTCTCCAGTTCCTCGCTCTCCCTCTTTGCCCGGGTCCACATTTCTCGACCCTGACTGCCCATGCAGCAGCTCTCTTCCTCAAGGCCCCTCTTCTGCTCTCCCTTGGCCCATCCTTCCCTTGTCTCTAGGCTGCCCTCTGCCAGTCCCCCGCCCCGCTCCAGGTGCCCTGCCTTCCTACCTCTCTTTCCTCCGGGGAGTAGTTCGCCTGCCGGATTCCTGGCTCCCTCAGGTACCAGCTGCCTAGACTTCAGCAGCTTATGTAACCCCTCCACGCCTTGTTTCTTTATCTTTAAGATGGACACAATATCACGACCCCATAATGTAGTTCTGGAGATGAAATAGATTGATACATATTAAGTACTCAGCTTCTGTGTGCCTGCTCTGTGCTAGACACTCTTTCAGGTGCTGGGATTATAGCAGTGAACAAAATCTCTGCCTTCATGGAATCTACATTCTAGAAGAGGAACAGGGTATATAGCAAACAGAAAGCACTCAAAAAACGTCAGTTTTTATACTGTTAGTAATAGTGGTGGTGGTGGTGGTGATTATTCAGTGGCTACTGTGTTTGGAAAACAGAGGGAACAGGGAGCCTGAAGAGAGAAAGGAATAAGCCTGGGGCTGCGGACTGGTGTGATGCTAAGGGACCAAGATCAGCCCGGAGCTGGAGGGGAAACAGGAGGTCTGAAGTGCTGGGTAAGGCTGTCTGTGAGATCTCCAGCTGCCCGCCACTCAACAGGCAATGCAGGGGACGCTGTGTGTGTGTGTGTGTGCACACACTTGTGTCAGTGTGTGGGGTGGAGGTGTGGGGAGAGGGGAGAATACAGGAGAGACTAGGACAGGGCACACAAGATCTTGCTGCTCTCAAAGAGCTTCTTGGAGCCTAGACAGCTTACAGCAAAAAATGATTTTCAAGTATCTGGGGGGAAATGTCCACAAAAGCGTTGTGGGGTGATGCCTGGAACACTGATGGGAGGCAGGACCAAGAGGGGCGTGAGCGCCGTCCTGTTGCCATTTCTGCTTGGCAGATCTCAACCCCAGTGCTCGGCTCTTGGAGCTCTCCTTACAGAGATGCAGAGCCCACAGTCGCCTGCCTCTGACTCAACCAAGAGCACAAGCAAAGCACAAGCCAAGCACAAGCAGTGTGTTCATTTTGTGCATTTATCTCAGCATCCCTGGCAGCCCTATGGGACCTGTGCCTTGCTGGTGCTCCTTAACTGTTTGTTGATTGAATAAAGGATGGAATGAGGGAGGGAACACCTTCAGAGAGAAGCGGTTTTGGAGCCGAGATTAGAAGTCCTGGACTAGCAGGAAACTAGAGAGAAGGGGAACTGGTTTAAGGGAGAGCAGAGGACTGGAGAGATGGGATTTTGTGTTGGGAGCTGGTGGTGGCAGGAAGCTGAGCACCTTGGCTGGAGGGGAAGGACCCTGCTGAGGAACAAGAGAAATGAGAAGGAGAAAATTGGAGGAAGTGGGGGGATGGGAGGAGAGAAGCTTCTTTACTGTGGTCCCCGGTAGAGGAATCCATTCATTCATTCATTCATTCATAAACGGTTCTCTCAGGGCAGCTGCAGCTGGGAATGTGTTCAGAACAGCAGTGAGGTAGTTCTGCAAGTCCTCATTCAGGGAAGGAGGGACCCACAGAAATGATGTTTGAGGAAAACTCCCACAACTGTGGTTGCAAGTTGAAGCCTGCATGCAGATAAGAAACTGTGTGGGATGGACTGGGGCTGGAAAGAGGCTGGAAGACAGTTGCAGTGATCTGGGCTGAGGCAACCCACGGGCTTGGAGAGCCCTGAGAGATGGCCGCAGAAGGCCTGGGAAGATGAACCACAGACCCGGCTGCAGCAGGGGAGGGATGGGGCCTTGAGGAGAGAAGGGTGGCAAAGGTCTCCGCATTGATGCTGTGAAGTAGGTGGTGTGAGATTTGTCCAGGCCAGGAGGTTGATGGATTTCGTTTGGAGTGTGTTAAGGGTCCAGGGACTAGCCAAGTAAAGAGCGTATCTAACAGGCTAGAGCGAGGTTCTCAGACTCTTATCCACCTCTGTGTCCTCTGTACGTGCTGCCTTCACTCAGCCGGCATTCTCAGGAGAGGAGTCTCGTCAGCATCTCCAGTGAGGGTGTGTGCATGCATGCCTGTGTGTGGGAAGGAGAGCGATGCGGCTCTCTCCTGGAGATAAACATATGCCTACGGAGCAGGGGAGCACTGACTCCCCTCTTCCCACTTTGATCGTCACTGGCTTTAACTGGAGTGGAAGACAGAGAGTCATGAAATCAACCAGCCAATCAATCCATGTTTATTTTGCTCCCCGAGCTCTGGGTGCCAAGCATGAGATTATCTCTGACCAACACACTCTTTCTGATCTCTTGTAACATGGTTTATGGTCTGTCTGGGAACATCATACCTACTTACCCAAGGTAGTTATATCATGGTGAAAGCCCAAAATAGATACGGTTAATTCATGTTTTTAAAGTTCACGGGGTGGGGTGGGGTGGGGTGGGGTGAGCCTCAATGGAAGGCTGCAGGGGAGGGAGATGCGTCTCAGCTGGGCCTTGGAGAAATGCAGGTCATGAGCTCCTCAAAGCTTTTGACCACACGCGTTTTAACATAATGAACAAATTAATGTGGGATGGGACAGTGAAGCGGTCCCCAGGCAGCTGGTTCGGAGTCAGACCACAGGGTCGCTTGCTCAGCTCCCCCGCCCCCACTCTGCAGCCCCAGCACCGGAAGTCACACTTAAAAGCCTCCCAGGCGGAAGTTGTGGGGGAGTTGGAGGGGCGCTGGGCCACCCCCTCAACTGTCTCTCCACAGGTACCTCCAGCTTCCTGCCCTTCCCCAGCTCCAGGCGATGGCACTCAGGCTGGCTGGGGGCTGGGGGCTGGGGTCTGGGCCCTCAGAACTCACCTCCTACTTATGCTGTTTTGCTGCAACACGTAGCTGCTAAGCATATGCTCCCTGGAGCCAGCTGGCACTGAGGAAGTGTGCCCACTGGGGGGGTCTGGCTCTTGGGATCAGAATGGGCCGGCTAGGGCACTGCTGGGGGCTGAGAGAGACCCGGGAAATAGGGCTGGTTATCTTCCGACCCTTCTTGCTTACGCCCTCCCTCCTAGAACTGGGTGTTCAGGACTCTAGAGTTTTTCCTGTGCTGCCAGTGGGCTTGTGGGAAGGGCTGTGGAGAGTCAGAACTGGCCTTATTTCCTAGGGATTGTCTGGGGACCCCAAGACGGCCCCCCAAGTCCAACCTAACTGGCCAGAACCAGCCAGGCTATGGGAAGGCAGTGAACCCTGGCGGGAGGGCAGCCTTGGTCTGCTCCTTGCTGGAACTGGGGAGTGTCAGGGGGCTCACAGGGAACCCAGGGAAAGGGTTTATCTGTAGGGGGACTGGTTGAGCCAGGAGGAGGAGCCCAGAGGGGTCGAGTCTAAAGGAAGCATACTGAGGTGGGAAGGAGCTGAGTGGCCCTCAGGGAGGGGTGAGGAGTGGCCTGATGGGAGGAAGCCAGGGGTCGACAGAGACTTCCTTTTGAGATGGGATGGGATAGGGAGCCATTTCCCGAAAAAGTGGGCCAAGAGGGACTGAGGTCCCTCCCTGACTCTTTGGAGGAGGAGGCGGGGAGGAAAGGGGGCGCTGCGTGGGGACTGGAGGGAGAGGCTTGCCCCCAGGAGGAAAGGATTAGACGGGATCCCGCTGCGGGCTGGTCCCTTCAGGCTTTCTGCTGACTCATGACCCTTGAGGAGCTGGGGAAGCTGCTGGTTCCCTCTCCCTCCCTAGGTCTCCTCCCGCCCTCTGGCCTGAGTCACTGGGCGGAGCTTCTGGGAAAAGATTTCCCTTTCCCGGATCTGACTTAACCCCCCAAGTGCTGGAGAGTGGTGGTGGGGGGCATGTGGCCTGAGAAAGCCCCCCTCCCTTCCTCCTGGGAAACTTTTTCTTTACAGGCCAGTCGTCCCTGGAAGTCTTCCCGCAGGCTGTCCCGGAACCAGAGCCCCCCAGTTCTTTTTCCTGACTCTGTCTCTGCCCCTTGGCTTTGCTCCCAGGCGCCTGGATGGAATTCCAAGTGCCAGTGACCTTAGGTGCTGCGAGCTCTCTTCTTCGGGGAAAGGAACCACACTTTCAAGATTGGGAAGTTCTTCCCATAAACACCCCAAGCTCTTCCTGTTGCCCTGGAAGGGGAGCTGGCACAGTGCTGGAGTGGCCAACCCTGCAGGAGGGTTTCTGGGCCTTGTGGCTGAGGCTGGGGCTTCTGGGCAGCTGCAGCGACACTCAGCGGGTAACTAGGGTGGGACCTGCCTACCAGCCTACCTGCTTCAGGCTGCCAAGCCCTCCGATCCTTGTCCCTGTCCCTGTCCCAGTCCTGATCCCGGTCCTGGTCCTGGTCC